>NW_024424341.1:19969405-20328509 GCF_017311325.1 Ursus maritimus
CATCTTGGGTGGGATATGTGTGACCTTTCTCCAGGAAGCTCCCAACTATCTTAATGTTAACACCGTGCTAGAGGGAAAAACAACCTTAACTTCACAATGGCAAGGCCTCCAGTGTCCTGTAAGTCTTTAGCATATGAAAGTTCTTTTGAAAACCTCCCTGTTCCTTACTTCCCCCCTCACAACCCAGTGCAGCAGCTCTTTCTGCCCATGGGTCCTCTCCCTGTGCTTTAAATAAAACAACCCTTTGCACCAAAGATGTCTCAAGAATTCATTCTTGGTTGTTGGCTCTGGACTTCACCCCATCAAATCTCACCTATATTCTAAAACCACATTACCCCCACTCATGTGCCTGCACACTCTCTCTCAAATAGATGAATAAAATCTTAAAAAAAATACTCTGACTACTGAGTTTTAATTGATTTCTACAAAACTTATTTTCTTTCTTTCCCATGAGCTCCCCATAGTGCTTGTTATGGCTGTGAGATTCTGCCCTATCTCCCTCATCCAAGTTTTCTGTGTCTGCTGCTGTGTTTGCTCATGTAGAATTTTCCTCAGATGCAACAACCACGACCTGCTCCATCTTCTGTCCCTTGATGAGTTGGCTATGTTTGTCCATGATGGAAAAGAAAGGGAAATTTATTTTATTTTATTAAATATTTATTTATTTATTTATTTATTTATTTATTTGAGAGAGAGAGAGAGAGCACGCGAGCACGAGCAGGGGGAAGGAAAAGAGGGAGAGGGAGAACTCTCTGCTGACCAGGGAGCCTGACATCAGGCACAATCCCAGGACCCCGAGGTCGTGACCTGAGCCGAAAGTAGACACTTAACTGACTGAGCCACCCAGGCGCCCCAGAAAGGGAAGTTTAAAATGACTTTGGACAAGGAAATTGCTAGCTGCTTCAAAAATATTCTAAAAAAAATGGATCTTCCAATGAGCCTGAATACAGTTCAAATGCAACTTCTGGCAATACTCTTGAACACCCTCCAGAAAAGACAACACAGAACTAGATCAACACATTACTCTTCTGTTATGTTAAATTTCACCATGTGGATTCTTCTTGCTCTTTCAAATGGTTTCTCCAAGTCCATCTCCTTCTACATATACTATTGATGTAGTGCTTGAAATATTGCTGGTACAGTACAGGCCCTAGGATTGTTAAGTTAAATTAGGCGGGGTCTCACAGTCCACTATATAGCCAGAATTACAAACAGGAATAGATAAATCAGCAGGTTATTATTGTGTTACAGAGTAAAAGTATCCAATTGCAACCTCAAGAACTGACAACTATGTTCATAGAGAAGACAAAGATTTAAAGAAAAGTAAGGATTTAGCAAGCATAAAGACATTATGTACTTATGAAACAGTATGTACTGAGGCAAAGAGATGTGGAAATACATGATGTTTATAGTGAAGAGCATGTTTCTCAAATATTTTAGAGGAAGGCAAGTGATAATGGGGATGTTTCAATGGGAGAATTAAAAGCCAGAAGGAATATTTAATAGACCAAGATACGGACCATATATATCCATTGAAAATTTTTAGGCAGGGGTGACATCAGATATGTAATGTTATGAACATAATTCCAGCATGTATGACAGACTAAGGAGGTTAAAACTGAAGGATCCGAAGAAGAGTAAATACAATAATTGCTCAACAATAATTCTCAACAATTCAATCAAAATTTGTGAGACCTGAAGAAAAACATGTCAGGAGAGCTGTCATGAGAATTCAAACATGTGAGAAAAAATATTTAGGGCTTGGTAGCTGATTGGATGGAATGGTGAAGAAAAAGATAGGGGTTGAGGATGGCTCCTGGCTTCAAAAGTAAGTGATCAGAGAAAAAGTAAAGCCAATTAGCCATATTTTATCCTCTTAATTTCTATGAGATATTCATGTTGGAAACATTTAGTAATTATTAATAGCACAGATTCACAGACTAGTGAATACCACAAAGACTATGCTCCCTTACCAAATGAAAATGTTGAAAAATTCCTGTGGTTCTACCACTTTTCACTTGGACAGTCAAAGTTCTCAGAAGCATATTGTAGAGGTTCTTCTACCTTATGTATATGTTTCTCATAAGGCTCCTTCTGAATTAATTATCTATGTCATCTCAATGATCCACAGAACTTTATATTTAGTGACTGTAACAGTGTAGTTACCAGAGAGACATCTTCTGCATAGTTATACATCAAAGGACAAATAGCTGGGGTTCCCTTAGTTTTTCCACTAAGGAAACGCTACAGATAGATGAAAAGGAAGGAGGGAGGGCAGTGCTGCATTTTGATTGATGCTTTTTGATTATTTATTATGGAAATTGGGAAATGTCTAATGTTATCAGCTTCAGACTGACTCCTCAAAGGTATTTTGGTTTCTAGGTTTGATAGTCCCTCACTCTGGTAATGCACACCATATTTCATCTTTACTTGCTTAGCACTAAAATTTGATAGTGATATAAAGACTTGTGAGAACAACATTTTCAGTCATTGCATTTTAGAAATAAGGGGCAATAGGACTCAGAAATAAGTTGATTTTCCCAAGGTCACACAAGAGAATATTTTAAATAAAGAGAATAATTGGACAAGTAGGAGTCAGGTCTAGGGTTTTGCCTTCTATTTGGGGGGGGGGGGGGAAGTAGGGAGCAATAATGAGTCAGAGGGACATTTGCGTCTGGGACATTAAGCATCAGCCATGGGGTGTGTACTCACTGGAAAAGTTCAGAAAAGATGGATTTTAAGGACCAGGAAAGAAATCCTTATCAGAAATATTTTTCTCCAGAAAGGAGTAAGGTATAACCATGACTTAAGGCTGACAAATTGATTCTTGGAGACCAGTTCATTCAACATACAGATAGTGTATGTGAGCTTGTCCAAGAAAGTGACATGGAAAGGTCTAACAAACCAAAGGAAGAATCCGTAATAGAGGGGTAGTTTAAAAGAAAACTCAAGGCTGGTGGAATGCTGGATACCTTGCCTGTGCCCCTATTCTTGGAGTGATCCCATGAGCATACTAAAGTTCTGAATTATGTGGTCTTATAATAGAAGACTGGTGAGGCCCAGCCATAGTCATAAAGGTTTCTGTTTAGTACCACTTAACTGAGAACTTCTCTATGTTACTTCTATATAATGGAATAAGGGGTGGGAATGGAAGAGGCATATAACTGAAGTATATATTAACATCTTCTTTATACTTTCTATTTTATCCAGCTCCCAAAATAATAGTTTTATTGAGTTTCTGTTGTCTGATCCAGTTATCTACATCAAAACTAGTTCTCTAAGAAAGGGAATCTCAAAATACCTGAACACAAATTGTCAGGATCATCAAAATGCCCTGGACCCCTGTCATTTCTTCAACAAATTGTGTGTTATGTGTATATCTTTCTGGCTGTAGCTCAGAAGATACATAAAAGATGGTGATAAAGTTAATGGTTTCTTCAGGTTCCATGGTTGTGGTACATAAGAACAATTTGAGACTTCATTTTATCAAATAATTTATTTCCAGGTTGCTATCCCCTAGAAACTAATTGAAATCATGTGCTTTTTCTACTTAAAGATTAGCTCTGACAGTGCTTCTAAAAATGAAAAGCCAGAAGTAGCACTCTGTTCCTTGCTGTGTTCTGTTAGCTGAGCTATGACTCCAGAGTGATCTTCTCTAATGATTGTAGGTTTAGTGAAGAGCAGATCTTACAAATAAGACAAAGTTTCAAATAACTTTCAGCTTGGCTGCCTTGAATTACACTAACTAAGGTATTCTCTATTTCAGTTCATCATTGGGGTTTCAGAAGAGATTGCAGGGACCCCTCTGACTCAAAAAGCAACACAAACATTTGACACTCACCCATGAGTTTTCTGGCACTCAGTGAACTTGCCAATTTCCCCTCAGAGTGTGTTAATAAACCAGAAAAGAATGGCAAAGAAAAAGCTTAAGCTTGAAATCATGTGCATTTATTTTCTATCACTGCTTAATAAATCGCCACAAAGTTAGAGGCTTAAAACACATTTATTACTGTGTGGCAGTTCTTCCTGAAAAAGGTAAGCATTGAAAGAACTTCCAAAAGACCCAGAAAGTCTAGTCTTAGTTACATACTCAAAAGAAATGAAAACAGATATTCAATCAAATACATGTACACACATATTAGCACTATTCACAACAGCCAGAAAAATGGAAACAACTCAAATGACCATTGATGGATGAATGGATAAAATATATATCCATACAAAAGGATGTTATTCAGTGACAGAAAGAAATGAAGTACTGATACATGCTACAGTGTAGGTGAACCTCAAAAGGAAGCCAGACAAAAAGGTCACATAGTGCATGGTTCCATTTATATGAAATACCGATAACAGGTAAATCTATAAGGTGAAGCAGATTTGTAGTTGCTAAGGGCTTTAGGAAGTGGGGAGTAGAATGACTGCTTACTTACTGGGTACCAGGTTTCCTTTTGGGTGATGAAAATCTTTGTAAATAGTAAGTGGTAATTGTTGCACAAAATGGTGAATATACTAAATGTCACTGAATTGCATGCTTTAAAATGGGTTAACATTATGCTACATAAAATTTACCTCAATTAAAAAGTGATTTGGAAAAAAAAAAAAAAAAACCACACATACACTTATTTTCTTAGAGTTTCCATGACTAGGGAGTCCTGGCACATTTTAGCTGGGTCCTCTACCCAGATCTCACAAGGCTGCAGTTAAGGTATTGGTTGGGCTGCATTCTGATTAGAGGCTTGACTGGGAAAGGATAGTTTTTCCATCTCCCTTAGTTCGCAGAATTCATTTCCTTGCGCTGTACAAAATGGTACCTTTCTTCTTCAGAGCAAGTATGAAACTCTCTGATCCAATCTTAGCCACCTGACTTCATTGCATTATACTTCTGAGGTTCTGCACTGTGACTCAAGCTCCCCCCTGTAGTCTACCCAGGCATTTGTATTCATCTTTAAAATACTGATATTCTCCATGCAGGTTGTGGCTCATATATCTGTGTCCTTAAGACAATCAATCACTACTTTTAAGTAGTGATTAAGTACTTAAGCACTTAAGTACTAAGTACTTAAGTACTACCCATCATAACAAATTATAATTATTTGTCTAGAACATGCCTTCCCATATAAAATGCTAACTTCTTATCAAGAAGATAACATAACTTCTTCATATGCTGAACAGATGGCACTCTTTTATAGGACTAACCTGATTAGATGAGACCTCCCAGAATGATTTCCCTTTTGATTAATTCAAAATCAAATGCTTTAGGAACCTAATTGTATCTGAAAAGTCCCTTCCCCTTTGGCAAGTGACAGGTTCTGCTTGCACTCAAGGAGAGGGTAATACAAGGTTGTGACTCACTCAGAGTGAGTTTGTTTGCTAACATACTTAGAGTATGTTTGTTTGCTACTGACTGAATGCTTGTGTTCTCCAAAATTGTCAAAAGGTGACATCTAATCTCCAGTTAAGATATTTAGTGGTGGTGGTGTCTTTGGGAGGTGATCACCTAATAAGGGTTGAGCCCTCATGAATGGGATTAGTCCCTTACAAATGTGATACCAAAAAGCTCCCTTGTCCTTCCACCATGTTAAGACACGACAAGAAGACTGTCATCTATAAACCAGAAAGGAAGATCTCACCATCTTCCCATCCTCCAGAACTGTGAGGATCAAGTTCTATCGTCTATAAGCTACTCAGTCTATGTTATTGCTGTAGCAGCAGCCCAAATAAACTAAGACATGTTGTGTTATACTATCTTTCAATTTGTAAACTAATACATACCCTTAGGTCTATCACAGGAATTCAATGAGACAAAGCCAGTGCAACGTTGGTATAGTAAAGGCTTAATAAATATTAGGTGCCATAATAATTATTTACCTCATTTATCATGTCAATTATCATTACTTAATTCTTCCTAAAATCAATTTATTTTACTTCCAATAAAGTAAATCAGGCTGGAAAAAAATCCTAATCATGAGTACTATATTTTGCAGTTGAATAATAGAGACCCAGCACCCCTGAATCCAATGCTTCAAAATATATTTTGAGAGAGAAAATAGCATCCTAGCCCCACAAAGTAATGATAGATGGGCTGATAAGGAGACACATGGAGTCTTCTGAGCATGTGTACGCATACAGTGCATCTTAGGGCTTTATCGGAGCCATTTTTTACCTGAATAATGGTGGTAACCAAATCAATGGAAGTTGACAGTGTTGTTGGATGCTGCTGCCTAATGGGTGCCTCCCCCTAAGGGCCTCGGTGAGCTCTTCCAGATTATTCTTCCAGAGCCTTGTGTGATTTCTTGCCTCTGAATAACTGCAGAATTTCTTCATTGTCATAATAGGCGTATTCTAGATTTTCATGCAGCAGTGCTGGAAGCGTAGGAGCAGGCTAATGAGGAAGTGGATCTGCCCATTTTATGCAGGAAGTGCTGTGATGAGGCTGGATATGTATGGTCTCTAGAAACAAACCTGGATCCTATTATTTCTTTTATCATCATCGAGCTGTGTGGCTGGACAATTACACACCTAGCTAAACCCTGGCTTCTTCATCTGCCAAATAAAAATAGCCATTCTAAATTTTAGTATTGATTAAAGCATTACTTTGTATAAAATACTTTTGATTACCGGTAGGCATTCTTGCTGTTATTGCTATTGTTATTATTATTAGTGTTATGAACTATCTAACACAGAACCTGACATGTATGTGGCCTAAGGTCAATAATGATCTCATTTATACAAAGGCCTTAATATTCAAAGCTTAGATAAAGCAAAGGGATTGTATAATGTTAGCTTTCCTGAAAGCCAAGTTTGCCTTTAGACTCAAACTAAGTGGGTCAGCATCCCTGCTAATACTTGTGTGACCTGGAGCCTGCCACAAACTACTTACGCCAGTTGCATCATCTGTAAAATAATGGTAAATCACAGGGCTGCCATGAGCATTGGACAAAGTGAGCTGATGGATTTCTTATCCAATGCACAGTACATATTAAGTGCTCAGGTGGGGTAAGATACTAGAGAAAAATAATAAGGGGGGGGAATTTAGCTTCATTCCTCTGACTCCATAATCCAAAATCTTAGTATATAACTTTACATAATAAACTTTGGAGGCTCTGCGACTCCACTACTCAAGCTTGTCCTCTGTAATCCACCGAGAAAATCTGTATTTATCCTGATGTTTTCCATGCAGATTGTGGCTCATATGTCTAAGCTCCCAGGGCAACCAATTGTCACTTCTACTTAAATACTATATATTACACTGAACTATAATTATCTGTGTAGAATCTTCCTTTCCACTGAAAATGCTAAGTTCCTGAAAAGTTAACCTTTAGTCTTCTTCATATGTTGAACAGCTAGCACAGACTTCAACCAGCAGTAGATGCTTAAATAATCTAAACCGTAAAATTAATGAAAGAATACATGAGTGAATGTACAAAATAAATAAATAAATAAATAAATAAATAAATAAATAAATAAATGCACCCTGACATTATTTTGCAGTTACCTTTGCCACCTAAGCATCTGGTAAATGAGAAATATAATTCTCATCTGCACACAGCAGATCTCTTTAAAATTATTTGAATGATGGCTGACATGATTCTCTGTCCTCAAACCTCTTTTCTAGAATTTCAGTTCAACAGATAAATTTATTTCAAATATTCCTACAAAATTCTTTCCAGAGATATTCATAATCAACCCAAATAAATTCAGCCAAAACAAACAAAAAATGTAAAAAAGAACAGAAATGGTACAATAGGTGAAGGGGATTAAGAGCACATTTATCATGACGAGCACTGAGAAATGTATGGAATTGTTGAATCATCATATTGTATACCTGAAGTTAATATACGGTATATTTGTATATAATATACATAATAATGTATGTTAATCATACTTGAATAATTTTTTTAAAAAGTAAAAAAATAAATATAAACAAGTAAATAAAATAGCAATTAAAATATATTTTAAAAAGAACAGACGTGTTTCCTAAGTTGTTTTTCTACTTTATTTATGTATATATTATTATTCAGTTACTTTGTTTACAAAAATTCTAACTCTTGTTCCATGCTTTTTTATTATTTTAAAATAAACAAGTTTGCTACTCTGTTTGCACTCTCCTCAGAACTTTCTAGATAATCCTTTTAAGATACCTATAAAAGCACTTCCTAAGACCTGATCCACACCGGAAAGGAAATAAGGAGGCAGCCAATGTGACTTAGAAACAAGGGGGTATGTGGAAAATATCCTGGATGCAGGGGCAGGGGGTGGGAGAGGGAGAAACAAGGTAAATGTCTGATTGGAATCCAACTAATGATGGCAGTTCAAATGAGTGAACTTTGATGACTGGTAAGAAATTAGGTAGGTCCTAGAGAAGAACTAAGAAGAGAAAAGGAAGAAATAAACATGCAAAAAAACAAGAGTTTGAGGAAGAAAATGGAGAAGTGTAACTTCTTATTCACTTACTGTTTATGAGGCATCATTCTAGCGTTTAGATATTGAATACACACAAATGAACGTCTAAATAGCATGACTCCATCTACGCACTGCCTCATAATTTATGTCCCACAATAGGTAATTACCCCAACTGAAACAACCTTGGTATGTTTTCTCTACGTTTTAAAAATGCTTTTACTGTTCCCCTCTACATTGACTGGTATTCCCTGTGTTCATTGTTTCATTCTTACTCAGCCATATTTCCTTATAGTTAAAATTTGAACTCGGGTATCACATCTCCCAGAAAATCTTGCCTGTCCAATCCCCTGTTTATGTCCAGTGTCCTATACTACGTATCTTTATGCTGCCTTAATAACCTCTGGTTCTGTTTTGTTGCACTTACTTGATCGAGTGATCTTTACAGTCTCCAATGAATGATAGCTAAACAAATAAAAGTTGGACAAACGGTCCCATTTTAACTGTCACAGAAAACCTGTAAGTAGGTGTTATCCTTTGAATCTTACACACGATAACTTGTCAAATACCTAGTATCAGCGTCAGCTCCAGGATTCAAAGCCATGTCTATCATACTTAGAGTCCACACTCTTGTCACTCAGCAACATTATAATACTTTAATTAAAATATAACCTCAGAAAAGAGAAAATGGATGTTGCTTGGAAAGAGTTATACCAAAAAACAATATGCACCTGACAAAGAAAATCAGAATAACTTCTGCATTCTTGATGAGAAAAAGCAAAAGAAAGGAAATAAACATTTCTGATTGATCAGAGAAGTGAAAATACATTCTGTGCAATGAAATCTGTGTTCTTTATACATGCCAGAAAGACATTTCAGGGAAAAAAAAAATAATCCACCCAAAGTGTTATAAGCCTTTCTTGTGCTCCTATTAATAGAACTCGTAGATGAAAGAAAAAGAGCAATGGTTTTGGATCCAGGCAAAATGAATCCATTTGTCAGCCCTGATGAACACGGCAAAACTGGTATTTTTAACAGCGTGAACTTAGCTATGTTACTTAAACTCTCCAGGCTTAGTTTCCACATCTGAAAATTGGACATCATGATATTAAGGTCATAGAACTTTTATAAGTTGTAAATTAGATCATATAAAACATCGATTCCAGTAACTGCCACATACTAAATACTCAGTTAGACATGATGATAATGATCATAATGATACTTAAGTCAGGTCTTAACTCCATGAGCTACAATGTCCTTAGGTTAATATGTTTTGAACAATCAAATGATTATAGGGAAGACCCTAAATGATGATGAACTCATTTTAAGGCATAATGTGCATACGCAGGATGAAATTCTTATGAACAGTACTCAGGCTTATTTCTGTTTTTGTTAAGAAAGCCAGTGAGCCAGGAAGGCTTCATTTCTATCTTGACTTATCAACACTTTCTTTCCATGAAAAGGGAAATGCAAACACACAGGATGAAACCAAAATGAAAATATGGAACTAATTTATTACCATTATTAGATAGACACAGTTTTGTTCTCCACACTCTAGCATGACTCTTCTCTGGAATCAAGCAGCTGTCCTAATTGTAGCCCTAAACAGAAAGTTCTCCTTCCTTCTACACCCAAATCATACTGGCAAATAGCTACTTAAAATCTCATGAAATATCACTGTACATATGAATATAAGAGTAGAGGTAAAGGGTCAACAGGGTGGCTCAGTCAGCTAGGTGTCTGCCTTGGTCTTAGGTCATGATCTCGGGGTCCTGGGATCCAGCCCTTTGTTGGGCTCCCTGCTTAGCAGGGAGTCTGCTTCTTCTTCCTCTGCCCCTTCCCCTCCTTTCTCTCCTCCCACTCATGCTCTTTCTCTCTCAAATAAATAAAATCTTAAAAAAAAAAAAAAAAGTATAGAGGTAAAGCAAAGCTAACTCTTCTTGATGTTACACCCATTTGGTTTACCTTCTTATTGATCCTCCTAACACGTGGCCCAAAAGTTGAATTCTCTGAGAAGCAAATGCTGAGACAAAGTAGGGGTCCAAAGGGTTTACTGGGGAGCCACCCTGAGGAAGCATGATTGGGAAAGAGGTGCCATCAGATTGCAAGGTGGAACCGGCAAAGTCTCTTGCAACCCAAAGAAAAAAATCTGGACCAAAGATTACCATCAGAGGAATCCCATATTGAATGGAAATAGTCAGACTTTTTATCACTGCCTTGCTCAATAATTGGATAGAAGATACATGAGGGAGTGTGATCTAGGGAAGAAAATACTGAAACAGACCCTCACAATGCTATTAGGTGAAGACTGTCAGCTTCCACACTCCATGCAAATGGACAGTAAGTCTTTTCTTGAAGAAGAATCTGAGTATCTCAACACTAGTAATGACCCAGTCTACCACTTACATAATACAATTCCAGATCTCAAAATTGACACCTGTTCTTCCGGTGGAAAAACTAGCTAATTAAGGGAAAGAAATTTTGTTCTTTCTCTTCATCTCTTAAAATGATGACCATGATAATGACGATCAGTCCATTTCAAAGCACCTTCATTTGCTCTAAACTTTGTGCATCTGCCAGAGGAACTCACTGTATATTTTTTTTAAATAATGATAAGATAAAATAAATTTAAAAAAAGAAATTTAATTATTGTATGTTTAGAAGCTGAAAATTAATAAGAAAGCAATGATCACAGCATTAATCCTACTCTGACACAATTTTTGAGGTCATTCTTGAGATGGATATTCTAAGGATTAGTAAGTATGAGGAAATGAATGAAAAGTTATAGTATACTAGATATTTTAAAATAACAAATTCAAATATTCAGTGAATACAAACTACTCCAATTAAGTTGTACATTTAATCATCTTTTTACTTTTTTTAGAATAAAATATTTAAGCTTCTTTCCTAAAAAAAAAAAAAAAAAAAAAAAAAAAAAAAAAAAGCAATTTTCCTCAGAAACCCACTGAAGCCTGAGGAGACCACTCAGTCATGAATTCTACTAGACAGTGAGACAAATAGCCCAACATAGTTTCATTTAATCAACTAAGCCCATTTGAGAAATGTGGGGTTGGGATCCTAAGTCAAGTTGGAGATTACACATGTCAGCAGAGTTAATGGCCTTTCTCTTTTGAGAAATTGCCATGGGGACAGAATTATATTTAAACTTGTAGCTGGGTTAAGTAAGAAAGACTTTAATTTAGCATATTCCATATTACCCAAGTGCACATTGGAATAATCAATTTATTGATCAACATTTTATTGAGCATCTATTATATATATCAGGTAGCAGGCTAGACTTAGGGCTCTCAGGGAAGTGTCAATAAATTAAAAGAATTAAGTGCCAGGATATGACTCATGTGACTCACTGATCAGTTAGCTAAGGCTCATTTACTCTCACTGCATAAAAGCTTTCCAATAAAATGCCCATGAAAGGAAGAGTGACTCAAATTTACAATAACACTGAGAGATATGCAAATTATTCAAATATATTTGAAGGAACTACCATGAGTTTCAGTGTGGAAAGATACAAATGAGAAGAAATCAGAGACTGAACAGATCCATGGCACACCAACCAGAAAACCCATCAATAAACTAATACCCTCCACCTAGCCAACACACACACACACACACACACACACACACACACACACACACACACTCTGCTCCCTTCCTTCTGCTTCATTATGGAAATTACTAAGCTAAATTCTGGGGGTGGAAGAGGAGTAAAGGTTGGGTGCTGCATCCTGAAATATGACGTCAGGTATATTTTGCAAATAGAGAGGGAGGAACAGGTATTGGAACAGATGTCGGAATTTTATTTTCTTATACATTCTTCAAGATAGAAAAGAACCGTGAATGATTTTCACTTATAAAGGAAAAAGAAAACCAAAACTCCTCCATTCATTCATAAATTCTATCAGGCAGAGATGTCAAGGGACACACAAGGCTATTGCTAGCCACACATCACCAATTAGAAGGACCAGAGCAAATTATTACTGAAGACCTGAAGGCCAACAAAGCCTCACATGACTTTCCCATGGAAATCTACACAAGATACCCTATAACTGAACATTTGACAAGTACATTCTAAAGACCCAGATGTTTATAAGTGAAACATAAGAGGGAGAAACATACCCTTAACTCAGTGAACAAACAACTGTGCAAGTTAAACACACATAAACAACGTTCTATTTATAAAGAGAGACATAGCTTAAAAAACAATAATTTTCCAAATAATAAAAAAGTTGAACTTCATTAGAAATTATGGAATTGCAAAATAAGAGATTTTGCACCCAGCACATAGACAAATACATATATTTTAAAGACAATAATTGTGCCTTCTTGAAGCCATTGTTCTCACAGAGCAGGAGTTTGAGGTCTTAAGGAACAGTAGATAACCCTTAAGAGGTAAAGATATGTTATATACACCACAGAGAGGCAACAGCATCTGAAAGGGGACTGAATTTTGAAAAAAAATGACATTTTCTAAAACAAAGCAACATAGGTCATAATGCTGAGAGTTGGGGCTGTGTGGCGGTGGTGGCGGTAAGGAAAGAAGTGAGCCAGGTAAACAGAAAGTGGCGTTGGAATTAAGGTTGCAGAGTTTGGATCTATCCTACAAGCGAAGGGGAACCACTAGAACCCTGGGCATTATTTTCTTGAAGTTCGGGTCAAACAGGTTTCTTTCAAATCTTGCCAGTGTGGCCTATATACAGAAATGGAAATCGAGGAGACCATGGTCAAGAGAGGTAATGGGATATACTCAAGGCCGTGCAGTGAGTTACTGATTTTATTGCCAAGGTTAAATGCATAGTATGCATTGCTACAATATGCATAATTATCTTTGAAAAGAGCTATTTCTGCCTACAAAGGCATCTGAAACAGTGCAAAAGTCTGTGGGTTTTTTTGGTATTTTATGCAAATATATTTTTCTTTCTTTTCTCAATCTGTTCCCATCTGTCCTTTTTAAGAATACTCTGCAAAAAAATAAATAAATAAAGGCGGGGGGGGGGGGAGGAAGAACAAGCACCTGGTCATTTATATCAATTATTGAGTAACACTCAGAATAACACTCAGAATGGGTTGTTTTCTACACATTTTGCAGTTATACTGTTTATCAATACTGAGTTCCTCACACATGCTCACTATGCAAAAATAAGCATTAAAGAAGTGGATCCAGCTAGAGTCTGAGACCTACAGAAACTATAGCTAGGTGGCACAGACTTGACCCTGAGAATGTAGGCTATGACAGATGGCAAAGCCTTCTCAGCTAAACACCTCTGCTAAGGTAGGCTCTGCAGCTGCGAGAGTCTGAGACCTATAGAAACTGTAGCCAGGTGGCACAGACTTGACCCTGAGAACCCAGGCCATGACAGACACAAAGCTTTCTCAGCTAAACACCCCTGCTAAGGTAGGCTCTGAAGCTCATTGATGTTTATAACTATGTATGTAGTAAAAACTGCATAGTTACTGAAGACTGGGTTAGAATTAGACCTTTCACATAGGGATGAGATAAGCCTTACATGACACAATATATGTAAAATGCCCTGCCTAGTACCTGGAAGAGGGTAGATGGCTAATAAATGTTTCCTTTCATCATTTAGAATTACTCCTTTACCCTTAGTCCCTTAAACTATGAGCTCCTTATGGGCAGGGCATTCATCTCTATCCGTGAGCTCATCACTTTACATCTTATCATTTACATTGTAATATGCTTCTTCTCAATATAACACTTTTTCTGCCTCAATTCTTTAATCTGTCAAGTCATGATGGAAAAAAAAAAAATTTCTCCTAGGCTTGAATTGCAGATTTCATATGATTATCTGTCAGGTGTGTGAAACACTCATAGCAAAGATTCAATAAATGTTGACCACTATATATAATACTCTAATACAGGTGCAATTTAGCACCAGAGTCAAGCACATGTTCTTAGGAGCTATACTATTAATACTAGCTGTGTAACTTTGGACAAATTATTTTAATGCTTCTGCCTCCATTCCCTGAAAAAAAGGGGTTGATAATAGTACCTATCTGATAGGATTGCTGAGCTTATTAAATTAGTTAACATAAGTAAAGCACTTAGAATAATATCTGACATATAGTAAACACTGCTATTTAATGTCTGCCAATATAATAACCCTCCCTTCAGAGATGCATAAATGAGATATCAAAAGACAAACAACCCATTCTTGTCACCCCTATTGTTTCAGATGCTACAATGCAGGGGAAGAGGGGCATTTCTTTAGAGCTGGCTGCTCCAATCACCAGCTGTTCCTCTGTTAGAAAGATCTCTGGTGCAACTGCGAGGAACACATGATAACCCCAGAAGATGTTTGCCTTCTGCTGCCTCGGGCTTTTGCAACAATTCAAATCTTGCCTCTGCTTTCCCTTCCTCTTTTCCTTGTCAGCTGTCGCCTTTGGAGTCCAGGCTGAAGCCAACGTCAGTCACTTTAGCAAACTTGAGTGCTGCTGTGGGCTGTTCTTTGAACCCCTTCCAGCAAGCTCATGGTGTTCATCTGTGCGGAGAGAAGTAGTCTGCTGAAAGAATTCTCAGCACTTCAGGGCTTCCAAGCATTTCCCCGGTGTCTTTGTGCATCTCTATTTCAAATTTGTATGTCAGAAAGTTGACATTGTCTGCACAGAGAGTAAAATGTTACTTTTGGTGTGTCATGTTTCTTTAAAGGTAAAGTATTTCAAATCTTGGCACAGGGTATTTTGTCTCAGTGATACCAAAGTAGGTTTAATCCTGGTGTGTTTTTGTTTGTTTGCTTGTTTGTTTCTTTGTTTTGGCAAGACTCATCAGTATTTTCACTCTGAGAAATGTCTTAGCATTTTTCATGTCTTCAGGGAGACACACTCTCAGGTCTAGACTCTGCAGTTATGGATATGGACTGGTTATTTTAGGACTTATTGATTCATAAATTCAAAAATATTTATTCAATGCCAAATGTGGGTCAAATACTTTGTTTCTGTGCATCATTGCATCCCCCACTCTTACAGGTATTATCCATGCTCTCAAAGAGCCTACATTTCAATGGGGATAAACACAAATCAATACGGTCACAAACAACTGTGTAAGTATAAAATTAGATAAGCTAATGGACAGAAGGAACATGAACTATGAAAGCAGCAAATAAGCTCTCCTAAGCATAAGGATCATAGGAAAGACACCTCAAAGAAGTTATATTTGCACAGAAATCTGAAAACTGAGTATTAATTCACAACAGGAAAGAGAAAGTGCTCCAGGGAGAAAAGATGGATGTATAAATGTGTAAAGGCACAGTTACTGGAAGGAGCATGGTCTGTTTCAGGATCTAAAAGGTTAGTGAAAGAGAACCAAAAATGCATCTATGGAATTGACCATCACTGAGATCAAGGTTGATGCAAGGAGCCTGCCTTACTTTCCCTAATCTAGGCTAACAGAAATGACACTTTACTTCCTGTTAGGTTACCAGTTTATGCTGTGAATTCTTTAAGCAATTGAATGTTTGTGGGAGAAGAGGAGGGATTCATAAAATCATGCAAATCTTCCTACATTATTTACCTCTGTACCTCCAATTCTCCCCACCCACTACCTCCACTCTACAATAAACTGCTGCTGGCCCCGTATTCCTAAAACATATTTTATTCTATTTTCTGGATGAATGGATGCTATTTGTATTCTTATGGTGATGCTAAATTATTTCTAGTTTGGCCCCAACCAACCTTTCTTATTCTCTTGTGGTGGGGGTAGGAGAACTTTGCTTGAAATAGCTGCATTCCTTTTCCTAAAATATTCCATTTGCTGCTAACCCATGGATCTTAGGTCACAGCCCTTTATGTTTTCTTCATTCTCATTTCAGACCCTAGGTTACTATGATATAACAAAACCCCTACTGTTGCAGGAATAATAGCAAAAAGTCATTGGTCATTCTTCCAGATTGCTTAAATATTTAATTTTATATTCATACTATTTTGTTCCCATTAAATACAAGTTATTCAAATACAAGGGTCACATATTTCATTTTTTATTGGCCACAGTACCTTGTCTCACTTTTGTTGTTGTTGTTTTTCTGTTTGGAAATAAGCTGGCTAAAAATGGGGAAATTAGGGGCGCCTGAGTGGCACAGCGGTCAAATGTCTGCCTTTGGCTCAGGGCGTGATCCCGGCGTTATGGGATCGAGCCCCGCATCAGGCTTCTCTGCTATGAGCCTGCTTCTTCCTCTCCCACTCCCCCTGCTTATGTTCCCTCTCTTGCTGGCTGTCTCTATCTCTGTCAAATAAATAAATAAAATCTTTTAAAAAAATGGGGAAATTAAAAAGGTCCCTGTCCTAAAAGACATGAATATTGAGAAAGTATACATCTTTAAGAGATTACGGGCAAGGTAATAAGACACTTAAAAACTCTCTATATAGTGTGTTTTCAAAAATCTAGCCCCAACTCAGTTACTAAACGTAATACATTAAAAATCATAATCTTTGAGGATTATAATCTTCCCCAGTGTCATAAGCTTTAGTTCTTGGTCATGCTTGGTCAAGGTGCAGTGCTCCCTGGAGCACTCAACAATAGATTCAACACAGCTTTTTAGAGATTTCATGGGAGGGGAATGAACACACCACACACAGAAAGTACTCATTCCATTATCTTAAACCAACCACATGCACCATTTTAATAAAGTACTTTTGACATGCAGAAGCTTAAGCAGAATCTACTTATATTTGGACTCTAGTGATCAAACTAGAAAATGAGGTATAATACTCCATTTCTACCTCCATATTTTAGACATAGACCAGGATATTTCCAACAGGTGACACTATTCTTGGAATATAAACTGCCTCAGTATTAGCAGAAGCTTTTTCTGAAGTAATCCTGATTACTTCCAGTTCCCTCGATATCTTATTGAAGTTCCCCACCAGGCCCCACTTTCATCATTTAGAGTCAAAGGACATTCAGTGCAAAAATATTTGTGAGTGCACGTGGATATATGTTCACAGCTCTTCTAACTATCATTAATATGGTGAGAAGGAAAGGTAGAATCATAGTCAGCTCAGGCTGCTATAACAAAATACCAAAGACTAGGTGGCTTAAGCAGCAGCAACGCATTTTCTCAGTTATGGAGGTTAGAAGGCCAAGATCAAGGTGTCAGCCTTGTCAGTTTCTAGTGAGAGCTCTCTTTATGGCTTGTAGATAGCAACCTTCTTGCTGGATCCTCAAATGACAGNNNAGAAGGGGAATGAGTTCATTGTTGTTTTTCCTTATAGGGACACTAATTCCATCATGGGGCTCCACTCTCACAGCCTCATCTAAACTTAATTATTTCCCAAAGGCCCTATATCCAAATACCATTACATGGGGAGTTAGGACTTCAACACAAGTTTGTGGGATGCCATTCAGTCCATCACAAGTAAGAATTAGGTCAGTTCCCATTTTCAGTAGATTGAATAATTATAATCTTTGGACAACTACTTTATTACTAGAAACTCCATTGAACTTTATCCCTATAATGTTTTCATTTGTATTCAGAAACTATTTTGGACTTTATGTTAATCCACAGAAAACTGTCAGTACACTAGATCTCCAGCCTGCAACCGTTGGTCAACAAATGGATATCTGATTCCTTCTTCCTGAATTTCACCTTATACAAGACCTCTGGGCTTTTATCATACTTACTATAATATGACATCTGAACACATTTCACTGAAATAGAATTGATCATATATTATTTGCTAAAAGTTACATTTGCATTGCCTAATACTTACATTTAATCCATCTTAATAACCGTAATTAGTAAAAAGAAAAAAATTACCAAATATAGGGTATAAAAAATATCAGCACTAGACATATTCAGATAGGTGAGCATTTTCAAGATCATTTTATCCCATGACACTTGTCCTCAGCAGGAGCTCAGTGCATGTTTGCTGATGGATGTATATCATATGACAACACCAGAGCTGATTGAAAACTGGCTCATTCCAAAGACAGCAGGGGACAATAGCAGGGGGTGAGGTGTAGGAACTATCAGCTCACTTTTGATATGCTACACTTTAAGGTGATTTTCTCCCTCACTGAATTGCCTGCTTCTTCAAACAAATTCACTAATCTCTTAAAATGAGCTGGTATAGACCATATCCTAAAACGGCACTGATATACTTAATAAATATCAGTAGAATGAATACATGTACTGATATACTTAATAAATGTTGGTAGAATAAATGCATAAATGAAATTTCAGTGCTCTCCCCTTGTCCACTACCCAACACGTAAAAAGCAGTAACAATAGCAATGCTATTAGCATTTTTTTCAATTTTTTTTTTCCTCAGAAACAGATACAGGATGTATCTTCTCTAGCTATAACATGGTATTGGGCATTGGTGTCTATGAAAGGAAGAGTTTTTTTTTTTTTTTTTTAAGATTGTATTTATTTATTTGACAGAGATAGAGACAGCCAGTGAGAGAGGGAACACAAGCAGGGGGAGTGGGAGAGGAAGAGCAGGCTCCCAGCAGAGGAGCCTGATGTGGGGCTCGATCCCATAACGCCGGGATCATGCCCTGAGCCGAAGGCAGACGCTTAACCGCTGTGCCACCCAGGCGCCCCTGAAAGGAAGAGTTAAATGAACAGTATAAACTAAAATTCTATTTAAATATTTATTTAAGGGGCGCCTGGGTGGCTCAGTCAGTTAAGCATCTGCCTTCAGCTCAGGCCATGATCCCAGTGTCTTAGGATTCAGCCTGTGTCAGGGTTACCTGTTTATGGGGGAATTTGCTTCTCCCTCCCTCTGCCCCACCCCCTGCTCTTGGTTGCTTGTGCTCTCTCTGTCCCTCTCTCTCTCTCAAATAAATAAAATCTTAAAAAAATAAATAAATATTTAAAAGCCAAATCATTAGCTAGTTAAAATAATAGTGTGTGATCCCAGCTGCTGATATGAATTAAGAAATTAGTATACATGCTCATGTATTCCAGTAACATTTAATGAACTTCTGTTCTATACAGGGCTCTCTGCTTGGCTCCTAGATTTTAAAGACAACCTACAGACCTGGCCCACAAGATGCCATAATCTAGCTGGGAAGATAAATATCCAAACACATGCATTATAATACATATTTCTGTAATCCATTGTATGTGTGTGTGTGTATATATATATGCATATATATATATATACACACACACACATACATACATACACAAGTGGTCTGTGAATCTAAAGAAAAAAACAATAGGAAAAAAAAAAAAAAAGCAATAGAATACTGGAATGATCAACCAGGGAAACCAATTCAAATTCAACTGATGAATCAGTTCTAATGCTAATGATGGAAAGAGACTGTTAGGTGAAGTCTTTCACAAATATTTACACTTTAAAGTCTTTACTGTCATAAAACCCATTATGTTCAATTTATAATTCTAAATTTTTTGAAATAATACTAGACAAATGAGCTTAAAAAAAAATGTAGGTTCAAACATAACCCTCATCTAGCTCGCCTTAATATAAACATCTTACTTAGTCATAGCATAATTATCAAAATCAGAAGGCGAACATTGATACAATTATATGAATATATAGATATCACTATTTTGCCATAGGATACATGACCCATGTTCATCTTCTCAGTCTAATCCCTTCTCAAGTCAGGTGTTTTGACAGAATTTATCAGGAAATAGAAGATTCTATTGTGCTAGAATTTCTAGGTATAGAATGGCAATCTTGGAAATCCTAGAGAAGACAGAGAAATACAGAGAGATTCTTTTTTTTTTTTTTAATTTTATTTATTTGAGAGACAGAGAGCATGAGAGGGGGGAGCATCAGAGGGAGAAGTAGACTACCTGCTGAGCAGGGAGCCTGATGTGGGACTCCATCCCCGGACTCCAGGATTATGACCCGAGCAGAAGGCAGTCGCTTAACCAACTGAGCACCCAGGTGCCCAATATAGAGAGATTCTTAATATTAGCATATTACAGCAGTGACTGATAAAGATTTATCCCTGAATGCTTATAGTAGTAAACAAATCACCTTTTTATTTAGACTACTTAGAGTTTGATGTTCTGTCACATGCTGAATAAAAAATACAGGTGTATGTGACTGATAGATATACACAAATGACTTCTTTCAGATAAGAGCATGTTGTTATATGTGTATATATAATTGCTTACATAATCGCCCTTGCAAACAAAGCTCTACATAAATTATAGGAGATGAATCTGGATCTTGAGTATGCTAACTTGGCACAACCTAAGTTTTCTCTCTCTTTTTAAGATTTTATTTATTTATTTATTTATTTATTTATTTATTTATTTATTTGACAGGGAGATCCCAGGACCCTGGGATCATGACCTGAGCAGAAGGCAGATGCTTAACTGACTGAGCCACCCAGATGCCCCCCTCTTTTCATAAAGATATTTGTTTATTTGAGAGAAGAGAGAGAGACAGAATGAGAGAGCACAAGGGGGAGGGGGAGCAGAGGGAGAGGGAGAAGCAGGCTCCTACCTGGGCAGGGAGCCTGACATGGGACTCAATCCTAGGACCCTGAGTCAAGACCTAACCTGAAAGCAGACGCTTAACAAACTGAGCCATCCAGGCACCCCCTAAGTTTTCTCTCATGAGGAAAATCAAATCTACCTTACTGATTGAGACAGTGTGTCAAAGCACCCAGCACCAAAGCCTAGAGGATATACTAGATACTGTGCCAGGTCATCAGTGAATGACAATGCTCCTTTCTTCCATAAAATTCAGGGGGCATTCTCACTGTTGTTACCCTAAGATCATCCATTGAGAACAAGAGCCAAGAGAGGCAGAAGGAATTATATTGACTCTTCATGAATTCCTCAACTGCCATACTCACTCACTCCTTTGGTGGAAATGGTGACTTGTAGTATGCTGGGGGATTGAAATTCTCCCTTTATATTCAGAATTTAGACAAGAAGTTTGATATAAAAGCTGCCACGATTATTTTCCTGTTCTCATCTTTGAAAGTTGCAGCCAGGCTGGGAGTGTGTTTGCCAAGTTTTGCGCCTGGAGGAAAATTGTGTGGCTGAGTTATAAATACATTGATGGATCCAGCTGGAACTGTCTCTTGTAATTTAATATGCAAAGAAATAATCTGAGTCATAGATGGAGACAAGCAGCTCCTTTCAGATAAGAGCGCTCTAAGTTTGGTTCTACAGAAGATTTTCAAAAGGTTTCTTCCAGAGAAGAACAAGAGATGGTCACAGAGCAAGTGGGGTCAAACTTTGTCCTTTAAAATAGCATTCAATTGACTATCCCATTCTTTGGTCCAAACATAAGCAAAGGGGCTTATGCCACCTGAATTCTTTCTTAATAGGCTTAAATCAAAGGATAGTCTATAAAATGTTTGCCAATGTTGAAAAGAAGATGGATTTTAGTTGCTGAGAAGTACAGTTTTTTTATATTCCTTTAAGTCAAATAATATGTATGTGTACTCACTATGAATAAGATAACATGCTACAGAGTGGAAGGAAAGAGAGGTTAAGAATTGCAATTGCACCCTGCCCTCAATATAATGTTGAAGTCATAATTTAATCCATATGCATTTGAAATAGCTCTTAAGACATAATGATACCTTTATTTTTGAAGTTTATATGATAATGCTATTATTATGTCAATAGTAGCATTAATAATTTAATATTTAATAACAATGTTTTTATTAGTGTTTTCTTAATAAGAATTTAAACCATTTGAAACATATGCACACTGTTTTAACTATTGTTTATAACGAATCACTCCCAAGACTTAGTGGCTACAAATAGCAATTTGTTATTTATCTTGATTATGTAGGGTGGCTAAGAGATTTTCCACTGGTTTCACCAGGATTCATTCTTGTATTCCATGTATCTGAAGGACTGGCTGTTCTAGAAGGTTCTAGATACTCTTTCCTATGTCTGGTAATTGGCGGTGGTGCTCCTGAGGCATTTCCATTCTCCTTCATGTGGTCTCTCACCTTCCAGTTGGTTGGACCAGCTTCCTCACATGGCAATCTCAGAGCAGCGCTCCAAGAGGGTACAAAGAGAAGTTCCACATCTTCTTAAGGCTCAGCCTCATAGGCAGCCAAATTTCTCTTTCATCATTTTCTATCACTCAGAGCAAGTCCTGAGGTCAAGCTGGGTTCAAAAGGTAGTAAATGATACATGGTAAACATGAGAAAGCTGAGGCTCAGAAAGGTTAAGAAATTAAATAGTAAATGGTAGAACGAAAACCCAAACCCATAGGTACTCCCAGGGCCAATGGTTGTGAGTTTTTTCACAGTGGCTCCTTGTGTGTTCCATTTGTGAAGCACTTTTACCTACCTAAGATTTTAAATCTATCATTCCTGTGAGATAGTTGCTGTGGGTATTTTATCATTACAAAGTAAAGGTCCAGAGAAATTTGAGATTTTGTCAGAGGAAAGTTAGTAAGTAGGAGTACCATACAGAATATTGAATTTTCCCACATTCCCTCATATTTCAATGATGTCATCCATCCATCCATCCACCGGTCCATCCGTCTGTCCGTCCGTCCGTCCTTATTGCTCTGTGGAGACTGCATTGTCAAGGCATCAGACTCAATGAAGGAGGGAAATTAGGAGACTGTTGTGATGATGATGACAATGATGATGATGATGATGGTGATGATCAGGGTCTAGAAATGGAAAGAAGTGGACTGGCTTGGCATATCACTTTGAGATAAAACTGTGAGAGACCAGAACTTTGTCCTCAGATCCATTCTTCAAGCTTGTACTGCTCTGCTTCTCATTGAGAGACTATCCCAGCAGGCATATCTCTAAGGCTTCATGGTCATCTGGATTCTCAACCAATGGGAGGCACAAGTGAGACATCCCAAAGGAAAGAAACAGAGCAGATGGTGTTTTATGTGATCCCTGTCAGCCTCCCAGCTCCATCCTCAGAGGCTGCTGTGTATCTTCCAGGGCTTCATCCCTGCTGGATGATCCCTGTTTTCTCCTACCAGCCTAAGCATGGTAGTACCTTTCTGTGTTCCTAGGTTGCCAATGGATTCTTTTCTTTGGCTTTCTGCTTATCTATCCCCAATCCCATCAATTCCTGGTCAAATTCCCTTTCCTCTAAGTAAACATAACTGTTATTATTTTCCTGCTTAGATCATAGACTGATAGAGACTCCCTTTGAGTTTTCTGAAAGAAGAGAAGAATAGGGGAGGCACCATTTCAGTCCTGAATAAGTAGGTGGCTTGAGGTTCCTCTTAATAAGATTTGGAATCTGGCATGAGTGTGTAGTTGCTAATTTTCATTCTTTAAGATTCGGTTTAAATATCAACCCTCAAAAACCTTTGCCTTGAACTCTTTATGTAAAAGAGATCTTCTGGCTTGGCCCCATGCTTTTGATTTTTTATATCATTTAGCACTAAGTGAATTAATTTTATTTTTAAACTTTCTGCATAAAAATGTAAGCTCCATGGTAGCAATGCCATGACCCTCTTGTTCTTTATCATATTCCAAGTATATCACACATTAAATGATAGATTATAGTGTTTATAGAAGGATAAATGAAGAAGGAAGCAAAGAAAGAAAGGAAAGTAAGCAGGGAGGAAAGCTAGAAAGGAAGGGAGACAGACAGGAAAGAAGTAAGACAAGAACTTTGAACTACCTCTAACCATGTCTATCCCCACCATTGACACTCAAACTCTATGCAAACAAAGAGAACTGCCTAGCACCAATGACAGAAATGAGCTGAGTCCTTCTCCCTCTTGAAAATATAATTGATGTCAAGAACTAGCCTGTATTTCTCATTGTACCCGCCCTGGCTTATTCTAATTCTTTTCTCCACCCTCCAAGAGACGGCTTTACCACTTTGTTAAGTCTTAAATGACAATATATTTCCAAGGATGTGCCTTCCCCTATGTCTGTCATTGTTTCACCTACATATCTTGTTTAATATGTGTATGCCTGATGAGAAAACTTTAAAAGTCTGACATTTGAATTTTTCTCTCTATATAAGACTCTAGTTAGGGGACAGGCCCTTGGGAATTAAACACAGGTTCATTCCACCTCTGTGAGTTACTAGCTTGTTAATTCAATGTTTTTTGTTTTTTTTTTCCCCTCCCTGAGCATAAATCTTCACATTTGAAAGTAAAAGATAATTATCTAATGATAATTACAATATCTGAAACATAAAATACGTTAAATCAACATTTGTTGATGGAAAGAATGAAAACCTGTCTTTGTTTCTCTGAAATTTAGGAAATTTTACATGGGTACAAAATAATAACACGGCCCCTGTTCCACAGAGGTACTCATCAAACATTATTTCACCAGACCTCTAAATGCTAATTGATACTAGATTATCAGACTTCAAATCAGGCCTATTCTGCTCAGCCATAATGAACATTAATGGCTAGGGAAATCCCAAAGGACTGCTTTATGCCATTTTCATTTCACTGAAATATTTATTACAGTCTACCAATTTCTCCCTGGTTCATATTCACCTAACTGCCAGACAGTACCCTTAACTCTGCATTTCTAAACCTCCGCTCATCTCCTACCACAAAGCACTTGATTTCCTTCTAAATTCTTGTATTTCCAGCTTATAAACCATATTACAGACATGGAGTCACCCCCCTCTATCCATGTCCAATTGATTCTTTCACAAAAATCTCTAAATACCCAATTTTTTTTCCTGTCTTTACTACCTATGTCTTAGTTCTAGTCCATATTGTATTACTCTTCAATTACTTTCTGTCTTAATAGACTGCTTTTCACCTCACTTGAGAATCCCCATTTCCTATATATTTCATTATTTATGTTGCTACTTGAGTGATTTTTTTTTTTTAAGAGGCTATTTATTTGAGAGAGAGAGAGGGACGAGCAGAGGGAGAGGGAGAAGCAGACTCCCTGCTGAGCAGGGAGCCCACCACGGGGCTCAATCCCAGGACCCTGGGTTCGTGACCTGAGCCTAAGGCAGATGCTTAACCGATGGAGCCACCCAGGCGCCCCAGTTGATTTTTCCTTTTAAAACACCACATAAATAGATTAAAAAAAAAAAAATGAAAATCCTACCTGGTCATTATCCTTCTCAGTTTCCTTACCTAGGTCCTCATAGGAAAAAGCCCAGCCATCTAACCATAATATACATAATCTTCACAATCTAGCCCCTACCTACGTCCTTGGCTTTGTCATTAAGGTGACTAATACACATTTATTATTAAGATTTATTTTTTTATTATTTTAAAAATATTTTATTTATTCATTTGAGAGAGAAAGAGCAAGCATGAGTAGGGTAAAGGGCAGAGGGAGAAGCAGATTCCCCCCCCCCCCCCCCCGAGCAAGGAACCTGATATAGGGCTTGATCCCAGGACCCTGGAATCATGACCTGAGCCAAAGGCAGATGCTTAACCAACTGAGCCACCCAGGCATCCCCCAATATTTTATTTTTTAAGAGCACTTTTAGATTCACAGCAAAATTGAGAGGAAGGTACAGAGATTTTCCATATTACTCCTACCCTCACTCATGCAAACCTTCCCTCATGTCAACATCCCCCACCAAAGTAGTATGTTTGTTACAAGTGATCAGCCTACTTTGACATATCACAGTCATCCCAAGTCCATAGTTTACATTAGAGCCCACTCATTATGTCATATGTTCTATAGTTTGGACAAATGTATAATGACATATAACTGCCTTTATAGTATAGAGAGTAGTTTCATTACCCTAAAAATACTCCGTGCTCTGCCTATTCATCCCTCCTTACCTCCCTATCCCTGGTACACCCAGACCTTAATCTTCCCAAAGTTTTGCCTTTTACAGCACGTCATAGAGTTGGAATCATACAAACTGGCTTCTTTCACTTAGATATATTCCTTTAAGTTTCCTTCATGTCTTTTCATGGCCTGATAGCTCATTTATTTTAGTTTTGTGGGGGTTTTTTTGTTTGTTTTTTGTTTGTTTTTGTGGTTTTTTTTGTTTTTTTTTTTTAGTTTTGCATGGTAATTCTTTAGGGAGAAATTCATGCTATACAGTAAGGGTGCAATGATTTCACTTCCTTTGAAACTGGTGACGAAGGACTTTGAAAGTACTGATCTGGTGAACTTGATATATGAAAAAACCCTCAAAATTAAAAATGTTTTCCTTAAAAAATGCACAACTGAGAAAAGGACTTTTGAACAGGGAACAAAAATAAAACTTAGCAGAGAAAGAAAAAAATAATATACCACAAAACACATGCACTCAGCAATCATACCAGCAGTATCACTGTCCTTGGCATTTTGCTTCCCCACCAACAGCCTCTAAGAATAAACAATAAGAAGGAACAGCTTGTTCATCTCTTCATATGCTGCCCCAAACATATGTTATCAAAACTTTCCCTTTTTAAAAATATCATTAAAAGCATTAAAGATAAATCAGGCCTTTATGGGTTTAATTATTCAGTATATTGCATTTTAATTATTTATTAATATTCTGTCTTTGACAAACATTTCCAGAGAATTGGGGAGGTTATAATAAAAAGATTAATTGACTCCATTAATATTCCAGAACAAGCTTAGTTTATGCATCAACTGGGCAAAGCACATCTATCTTCTCTGAAGAGAACCCAAGACTAGCTTTGTAACCTTGGGAAAACTATATGACATCTTTAAGCCTTCATTTCCTCATCAGTGAAACAGAGATAGGAATAATGTCTTTAACATGAGATTCATATAAGAATTAATGGAATGAAGTATATCAAAGAGGTGGCGAAATGCCTTAAACATGAAGTGTTCAATAAATATTTATCAATATCCAGTGTTATTTCCAATTATAAAGATAAGGTACCACATATTTTTATATTGATGGAAAGGGTCTGGGAATGCCCTGGGAGGGTGGAGATATTTGAACTGCCTTTTGGAGGATAACGTAATATGCTCCAAGTGAATAAGGCACTCCAGGGACTGGGAACAGCATCAGCACAAAGCTATATTTAAATCCTCTCTCTTCTGTGATTGACTTACTGTCAGGCACCACCCAAAACTACATTCTATAATTTCATGAATTAGGAAAATTCAAAGCAATAATTAGAACACAGAAGATGCTGTTGGAATTTCCCACCAGGGTATAAAAATCTAATCACCCCAAACAAGGCATTACACACATACATACATAGTCTTAAGAGCAAAGTAGATTTTCAAGAAGGGCCCTCAAATGTGATCATGTTCCAAGTTCTTAAGAGATAGCAGGAAGGATAATAATCTCTGCCACCTTGGATAAGCCTTTGATATTCTTAAATTTAGAAGGGAGAAATCTCTGAATCTAGGACAAATTATCAACAGTAGTATTGGTTGCGCCACTTTTTGTTGATCATCTACTGTCTGTCAGTTTCCCCAGAGTGACTAAGATCAACACTCCACAGATAAAGGAAAATAGATAAATAACATCTGCAGAATGTTTATTTTTTTAATAAGTACCACAGAGATCACTTTATAGGCATCATCTTATTTTAGCTTCACAACAGGTCTGTGAGAATGATAGTATAAACATGTTTGAGGAAAAGAAAACAAGGGAAAATGAACTGGTCAAAGTCACATAAAGGGTGTTAATTTTGTGCTACAGAAAATTCACCTCCTTATTCATTTTTCTATGATGCTTTATAATCATTCTAAGTTGCATATGAACCTACCTATGCCAATTAATTACAGCATCTAAGTTTGGCAGGCTCTGCCTTTGGAATCCAAGCATTCCAAAATCCAAACATTCAATAATCCAAATAATTATAAGACCTTACATTCCTTTGTAAAAGCAGGATAACTAAGAAACAGTGGTACCTATGTTTAGAAACCCCCCGGATCTATCCCCAATAATCAGAATTTGGCTAATACTCCAATTCTTATGTTATTGGTGTAAATCCATCTTCTAGCCAGTAAAGTACGTGGGGTAAGGACAAATCAGAATAAAAAAAGGTCTGCATTTTAGTTCTGTTACTAATAAACTGAGTAATTCAGTTTATTTGTGTTATCCTTAATCCCCTTATGAGGAAATAGGAACATTAAATGTACCTACCACATAGAATTACTATGTTTCCCACCAGCCCACCCCTCCCAGTTCAGAAATAATTTTAGTTTCCAGTGTATTCCATAATAAATAATTATATATTAACTATTTGTACATCATCATATTTGCCATCATTCTCATCATCATTTTACAATTATCTGTTGCTTTATTCACCTCCAGTGGCTCCTGTGATCAAGAAAAGATCATCAATTAAAAAGAAAAAAAAGTGACAGCACATATGGGAAAAGTCAGCTCTCAGAAACCTCAAGTGTGCATTTATAAATTACTTTTATTAAAAGGAACAAAAGTCTGTTTTCTGATTCTGACGAGATTATTTAGACGGTAAGATACTTTCAGTATCTTATTGAGAAAAAGAGAGAGAGAGAGAGGTAATAAAGAGCCAAATAAAGAGATGAAGGGAGAAAGAAATAAAGACAGAGAAAAGATGGTAGTTTCTACTACACCCCCTTTTTAGATCATGATGATGCTAATTACCAGAGACTGATCCCTTCAGGGAAATTGATACACCATCTACAACTCAGCTTTCTTGCATAATTAGCTCTTACTTGCTTTATAACGCTCTACTTTTAACTCTGCTTTTCTCTAATTCAAATAAGGAGAAACTTGTAAATTGTAAATGACTGCATCCCCTTGATTACTTAGACTTCACTGGGAAAATGTGAGCGCAGAAATTAACAAGCACTTGTAAACAATAGTCTTACTGGTTCAGTACTTGTTGAAATGTTTTCCTGGGATATTTTTAAAAGGATTTTAGTTAGCCTGATACAGCTTGTTTAGAATTGTACTGGTGTCAAAAGAGGGAAATGAACAACCCTTAAGTAGAAAGGGATTTTCGCTAACTCAGCTCCCTAGAAGAATCAATACTGTATCATAACTTTTCCCCCCTGTTGAAATAGAGTGGTTTAAAATATAAAGATTCTATTCTTCTTTGGGAAAAAGCAATGTTTAAATTTTTCACCTGACATGTTATAGTGTTATATTTCATGTCAGGTTGTTTCAGCCATGGCAAATGATAGGAAGGCTCAGTGATACAATGATACAAATTCTGCAGCTCACATTGAGTTATCTTAGTGAAACATATCAGCTTGAAAACATACATGGGGAAGGTGTACAATTCTGAAAACCAGAGATAATACCCAGAGATAGTGATGTTCATCATTTATTTGGGATGCAGGGACAAGGTAACAAAGCAAGATAGTAATACTATTTATCCAGCTTCATAAAATTAAGACAACAGAAAGATTTGTTTTAACTCAGTGGGTAAACCAAAAATAGCCAAGTAGAACCAGTTGAATATAAATAAATAATTCTAAAAAATGACAAGAGAGCTAATATTTATCTCATACCTACTGTGTATCAGAATCTTTCCAATATGTTATTTGATAATCATACTTTTCTTGGTGTAGGCAATATTATTTTCGATCTGTATTTCTTTTCCAAAAACAAAGTGAAAAATAAATTGAAGTTCAGCATTTTTAACTAAATTGCCTGCCACTGTCTTTTTCAAGTCATCCAAACCCCAGAGAATTTTTTTTTTTTTTTTTTTTTTTTTTTTTTTTTTTTTTTTGGCATGGCTTTGAGTCAAGAGCCAAATAATGTTAGTTTTTCTGTTGTCATAAACACTACCCTATTTCAGGCTTTTATTCCACTGACTTAAAGTTTTATAGTTATTTTTTAAATGATTTTTCTCAAATTCAGCTCCTTGTTAAAGCCTACCATACACTGAAGCCAAGTTTTTATTATCTTTTAATACCAATCACTCATTCCTTTCCTAAGAAAACTTCATTGGAATTATTTCCAGTTTTAAATGCCATTTGAGCAACTAAGAGTTGCTGGCTCAGCCTCTTCCAATTTCCCACCGAAATAATTAGAAATCTATGGAAATCCCAAATTCTCTTTCAAGCAACTAAAGAACTCTGATAGATGGTTCTGGAAACTGAGTAAATGTGGATGTAAACTAGATGTAAATTCACAGCATACATGGATTAATGTAAGGTCAGAAAACCAAAGAGATTCTCTAATAAAACATCAGTGTCAAAGTGATTTAAATCGACAGGAACACCAGATACAAAGAAAGGGTCTTCACCCAATTCTAGAAATATAAGACATGTTTCATGGCAGGGTTGAGGGGAACAGCAAAAAAAAAAAAAAAAAAAAAAGAGAGAGAGAGAGTCAGATCGGAAAGAATCCCTGAAATGACCATATGCAAAATCTGACTCCATTAAAGAGGGTCATGGTTATATATTGTAGATGCTAAGCCAATTCTGCAGGGCAAAAATCCTTACTATATTGAACATTAAGTTTACTTATTGCCAGAAAATGTTAGGACTGAAAATGACAAGAACTGGAACCAGACTGAGAAATTGCAGCTCCTATTAGCTATGCAACAAATCACAGAAATTTACCAGTCTGATAAGTTAGGGGATCCCTCTTTACTCATGTTTCTTATCTCAGTTTAGAGATGCTTTATTTATCAACTCTTCAATCACCTTCTGCTCCTGCATACGATTTTTCAGCCAAGACAGCCTGAGGGTTCTTCCTTTCTCATCCACATCAGGATCTCAATTGCTATTTCTAGCCCCAGACTAGAAGATGCAAAAAACCAATGGCTAGTAAGCAGAAGCTACAGGGGCAGGGTGTAGATAGAGGGATGACAGGAAGGCTTCTAGTAGGCATACATGCACCAGACTGTTGTTGTCAGACATTCCATCCACCAGATTGAAAACCTGACATTCAGGGTAAGGCTAACAGGTCTAAAGTAGAATTAAACAGGAGCTGTAATAGAATTGTGCTCATAGCTATTTACAACCTACTTCTAGCTATGGAAATCCATGGGCATCCCATATAATGGGATGGTTGGCAAACTCCAACTAGTAGACCTCCCTCATTGAGGTGTAGAAACAAAATGAAAGTAAAATAAATCTATCCATCTATCTTTATATCTCAACAGAAATACATGATAGAACAATGGAAAGGTGTATCATTCAGACACTGAAGGATAACTGCTAGTAGCCTTACAACTTAACATTGTTCAGGAAGTTCTGCTTTTATGGACCAGTTAATTCAACAAGATATAAATCACTTTAAAACAAGTCACAGTAAAAAATAAGTACACAACAATATATTCAGTAGGATTCGGACTCTATCCATGTCAAAATGTGTATGTGTGTAAGGGAGGTGTATATTCATGTTTAACTAAGAAGACATGTGTGAATTATGCAATTACTTTATCTGAGTAATGGATTTTGGGTGACTTTCATGTTCTCTTACCTACTTATCTATGGTTTTAAATTTCCTATAGTTGCCACATTTTTTTCTTTGTAATAAAAATGTAATAAAGATTTAAAAATAAATAAAATAGAGTAGCATGCAGAAAGCTCCTCATGCGCTGCTTCCAAATGTTCTATTTCTATTCAGCATTCAAGGCTTTCCATATTTTGATTCTAATTCCCACTTCAGTCTTATCTTCATTATTCTCTTAAAAACATGCCAAACCAAGTTCTCATTTTGGTTAAAAGCTTCTAGCCAGGGCACTGTAAACTTACACAAGAGGGGGGAAAATCTATCTATCTATCGATCGATCGATCGATATGGAAGTTTATGTTGTTTTTATAGTCAGACAACTTATATTCAATATTACCTCAGAGAGACTCTATTTTTCTATACATAGAAAAATGTATAGAAATTGTCCTGCCCATCTCCTTATCAAAAGTTTTAATTTTATTTAAGTATTTCATGTTAAGTGAAAAGTTTATCTTGGAATCATCTAGTGATTTATTTTCATCCATCCATACCTGTATATAAACTCCTTCTTCCCATCATATATTCCAGACCATGTGATCCATTGACCATAAGCCTTCTATATATCACCCATGATTTTTTTCATACCTTGGTTTCACTTGTTCTCTCCATCTGACAGCACTTGTGTAAAGCAGTAAATCAGACATCCCCACCAGTTAGAGATCATATCCCTCCTTTCATATACTAGGACACTTTACCCCTCTAACATTATGCAATTATTTTTCCCCACTGCTCTGCTGTGTAACAATAAACTTTTGGAAGGCAAAAGGCTACCTTTCTCTGAGTTTTCTGGTTTGCACATACCTGGTCATACAGTATCAATGAATATCCATTAAAAAAGGTACAATCAAGGTTTCATAATTGAAATGTGGTCCTTTGGAAATGTGCCAGAGAGTGCAGAATAAGTGTCTGACTCAAGGAAATGGGGCTGCAGAGACCCAGGAAGAAAAGGAGAGAGGGCACCAACACTTTTACCTTCTTCACAATTTTGCCTTAGGCTCAACCCAAGGTAACATGAATGGTAGAGACAGGACTCTGAAATTGCAATAGATCCCTAAACACACTAACTGGAAATTACTTCATTCACTGCAAATAATGAGAAAGAATTGCCAGAACCAAAGCAAAGCTAAGTTACTTCCTTTTCCTAGAAATAAAGTAACCAAGAGTTATGATAGTAACAGAAACAGAATAGAGGGGGAAAAGGCATTTCCTTTTCCAAGTCCAAATGCATTCTTCTCTTTGCTATAAAAGGAGGAATAAATGGAGGCTTGTTGAAAGCTATGTGAAGAATACAAACAGATACACAGGTGTGTGTGCATATGTACACACATATAGACACACAAATTCTCCCAGATTCTACTGAATTTATGTTGCTTACTTCAGTCCAGATCAGTTCCTGACTTGAGGATGGAGGCTGCTTTTAAAAATATAGTTTTGAAGATTCTAACTTTGGAGATGGTTTCATTACATTAGGAAAGAGTTCAAATAGTGACACAAAACTTTTTTCCAGGTGATATTTCAATAGTTTAGTTAACTTCTTGAGCAGCAGGAGCCAGTTATTCATAGCAATACAAGATCTGCCCAAGGAAACACCCCATGCAGAAATGCTGACATGAGCGAGGGAGGTGTGGGCCCAGGTATATAATGGTCAGAAGTTACAATTTACCAATAAAGATGGAAATATTCAATAACATTCCTCAAAATGCACTGCACATGTTCTAGTATTACTGGAGGTAATTTGGGGTAGTAAAAAGTATACTTCTTTAACACTGATTCACATAGGCAAAGTTTCTTCTTTTTGAACTATCTTTGTATCAAGGAGAAAGTTTTAATTCTCTAATACTTGCTAATTTCCACTTGAAACAATGAGGAAAAAACTGCCTCAGGTTCACAGCCTTGGGAACAAAGAGCGCTTATTAGAATTTAATAGTATTCTTCTATTTTCTTAGGTTTATTTTCCTCTTGTCTTTATGGCAAGTGATACTACTAGTTCCATGTAAAATACCAATATATTCAAACTTCTTTAGTATGGCACATAAATGAAATTTGTTAAGAATACCAAAATATCAAGTCAATATAGCAAATGACAGTTGTGATAAAACCACAGAAATGGCAAGAAATGACTAATTTGGAAAACTGATCCACAGCAATGGATAAAAATGTCAGGTATTCAGTCTCCCAGAAATACATCTCTGATAGATTAGGAGTGGGGAGAGAATTGGCAAGAATTGGCAAAAAAATTAAGTGATGTCACATTTCTTAAGAAAAATGTCTCTTTTGAGGTCTCTATGTCTCAGAACTATTGGGGAAAGTTGATGGAGAAAATTAGGGAAGAACGAACAAGAAAATGGATTATCTCAGACCCACTGAAATACCCAGTCTGTAGCACACCAACATATATATACATACATACATACATATATGTATGTATGTATGTATATATATAAGGATTATCCAGAGAACCAGAATTAACAGAACATTCATACATTCAGTTTAAGGAACTGGTGTATGCGATTACGAAAGCTGACAAGTCCCAAGATTTGCAATCAGCAAGTTGCAGACCCAGGGAAAGCTGATGATTTAAGGCCCAGTCCAAAGACCAGCAGGCTCCAGATCCAGGAAGAGCTGATGGTTCAGTGTGACTTGAAAGCAGGAAAAACTGATGTCCCAGCTTGAAGACAACAAGGCCAAGAGATTTTCCTTTTATGCATCTGTGAAGGTCAGCCTGTTTATTCTATTCAGGCCTTCAACTGGTTGGATGGGGCCCATCCACTTTAGAGAGAACAACCTGCTTTATTCAGTTTACCAGTTCAAATGTTAATCCTATCCAGAAACACCCTCATGACAACATTGAAAACAGATAACATGTGTCCAAATGTCTGGACACGCCATGACTCAGTCAAGTTGACATAAAAAATTAACCATCATAATAGGTATTCATTCACTACACTAGAATATAAGATATAGGTTCCACCTACTGCAATGCTTATCACATGCTTTGTACTTAAGAATTGGTAGTTTCATTCCCTGATTTTTTAATCTTTCTTTCTCTTACATATTGCTTGACATATGTTGAAAGTTCAAGGCATGTTTGCTGAATAGAATGGCAAATCTCCCAAGTTTGTAAATTTCTAACTGTGTGCTTGAAATTTTTCCTTGCTGCCACCATCATGTAAATTCCTCCTAGCTTATGTCTGCTTTCTGTCTGCCTTCAGATGTGCCACTCCCTATGTGTTACCTTTCTGTGCCCAGCCTCTGGCAGAGTCTCCACAGGAGATAGGAATCTCTAGAAGGAAACTTGCGTCCTTAGGAGAACAGGTGTGAAAGTGTGATATTTTCGTAAGTCAAAATTTTAATCATTGAGAATATTATTCACAAGCAGAAATCAACCAACAAGGACATGGTCACATTTGCAAGGTTTGCCTGCAATTGGAAGGCTTTGTGTTAAGTCAAACGAGGAAGAAAAAAGAATTACAATAAGTATCAATTAAATGGGATATTTTTTTAAACAAAGTGAAATGACTTTCAGTGAAGTGGCTTTACATTCTAATTTCCAGAACAGAGAAGAAACAGAGATGGCATTTGTGATAAGCTCATGGTAGACATCAGCCTGGCTTTTAAAAGGACCAAGGCTGTGGGCGGCAAATATATCTAAAGCCACAACTTAATTACTGAAGAATTAGCAATTTTCCCTTAACTTTTCTAAGCATCTGTTATCTCAGATGTAAAATGAGCATGATGATACCTTTCTCTTGCCATTCTTCTGGTGACAAAATAATACTGGTACTTAAAGTGACAAGCCACTACCACACACTCATGCTATCTTTCCTCCATTACGTAAAAGAAAGAAATCAAGGGGGGTGTCTGGGTGGCTCAGTGGGTTAAGTATCTGACTCTTGATTTTGGCTCAGGTCATGGTCTCAGGGTTGTTAGGTTAAAGCTCACACCGGTCTCCACACTGGAGCCCTCTTGTTCCTCTTTCTCTGCCCCTCCCACCTCCCTCTCAAAAAAAAAAAAAAAAAAAAAAAAAAAAAAAAAGAAAGAAAGAAAGAAAGAAAAAGAAAAAAGAAATTAAGAATGGTAACAATATCATAAACTGAAGATCTATTGATTTGTTTGAATAGCCAGGCAAACTCATCAAAAAAAGTGAATACATCCAAGAGTCTATAAACATTCTTTCATCTCTAGAATGTTGGTTGGAATGGTAGATGAATGCATGAATTAATCCAATGGAAAGAAAGAAAAAAGGTATAGAAACATAAAATGTGTAAGAGATTAAATAGCTGATAGGTAATTCTCAATTTTATCCCTATTTTGTACCTTTTACAAACACTATGCTACAATGAATAAGAAATCTTAGAAAACTTGATTGTTCTTAGTTTTGAGAAAACTATGATTCAAATGGGAAAGCAAATACATTCTATGACAATGAACTCACTTGAGCACTACATGAAATAAGTTTTCTCTTGAATTTTCACCCACAACTTTCCCAATGGCGTTGTATGCAAATGATGTTAATATTTATTTGAATACCAAATTCATCAAAAAGACATTTGGACTGGAAAACTGCATTTATGTTATAAAAGTATGAGGGGATGTAGTCTCATAAAATTTTTTTCCTCTTAAGTTATCCTTAGGTAAAACTTAGAGCTTGTACATTTCTTCCCTGATGTGTATTATTAGATGTTCTTCTCAGGGGAAAGAGAGTTGGGATTGAAGTCCATAGAATGAATATACAAGATGGTCTATTCTTTTAACCGTTAAATTTGTATAGGGAGTACTTAGAGAAAAAAAAAAAAATTAACATTCAGTAACTGTATCATTCTATGCAATCTCAGAGTAATCTTTTGAAGACATTTTCTTATTTCTTATTTTGTGTCTGACCGCCCAGTATCACAAAATAAATGACAAGGTAGGTATTTCTACTCCATCTGTTCTTAAAGTGTATATATTACCACTCAAAGGCAGCTTGCAGGTCTCTGGACACATAAAAGTCCATTAACAATATTTTAAAAGAATATATTAAATATATGCTATTATAATTTGGAAATTCACAGAGGAATGATTTCAAGCATCAGTAACACTCAACCAGAAAGTGTTAAAATCTGTACTTGTTCTGTGGTAACATCACACTTCTATTCCTAAGAAACTTCATGATATCAATTGAGGCTTTTCTTTTGATGTATAAAGTTTCTGAGGGGCTAATTCACTTGGGAATTGTAGTTATTAAATTTATTTTTATTCCTGACATGAGTTTCAATAAATAATACAAGTGGTTTTTAACACTAAGTCAATAGTTATGAAACTTAAACATCACTGAACAAATGTAGCATTAGATGATGTCCATCATGTGGCAAGGTTTCTAAGACTTGAATAATAGGACTTTTCTTTACAGAGGAAAAAAAAAAAAATCACACATATTGTGGGTTGATTTAAAACACTATAAAATTATTTAAATACATGCAAACATTATTTTAGATATAAAACCCTTATACCCACTATAAAACAGTAAAACTGAAACAGAATCATATATTAAAAAAAACAATGATAAAAGAAAAAATCATTAATGTGAGAGACGATGTTGTGTGCAGCAGATGATCTAGCGTTTTAGATAGAGTATGATAGTGGACAGTTTCCTTTGAATTTTGCATGACTATGCTACAATACCATGTAACGGTCAGGTTTTATGCTTCTGTTTTATGTTCAAACTACAGAGAAATCTTCATTCTGAGAGAACGCAAAGATGTCAGTGTGTTGTCATGTAATGGGAACATACAATTTACACACTACGTCTCACTTTCAAATTAACATGAAAAAAATTAATTTCTACATGGTACTCATAAATATATAACATTAGAAATTAAAAATGAGAGAGCGAGAGAGCATACACAGCAAAAATGGTTTCATAAGTAGTACTTAATGTATCTTTACCTAGGATTCTTGCATGCCAATATTTTCAGAAAAACATCTCACCATTGAATGTCCATTTAACACTGTGCAGTCATCGTTTTCCAAACTTTATGTGTTTTAAATCACAAGGTATTTTTAATAACATACCCGGCAACACAGTTTGAGAAATGCTACATGAGGCCGTCAATTAATTTTAGGAAGTACTTTTATATAATTGTTTTTATTAAAATGCATTATTTCAATTATCTTGTTCAGTTATAGTAAACACCAAGGGTGAAATATATTAAGTGCATGAAATTAAGTAAATAAAACCAGTGGGAAGCATTAAGAACACATACTTTGTTTTCCTCTCTTCCTTTTTCTTTTTAAGAGAAAACAGCTTGTTGTATTTAAACCAATAAGTAAACAGATCTTATTATTTTCATACTTTACCATTTAAAAATATAGTTTTATCTGTAATCAGTAAATCTAAAATAATTTTTTGTCTAATTTGATACTGTCAAAAGTATAGTTATTTAAGTGTAATGGCAATTATGATACAGGTAGAGAATTATGTATATAACAATGAAGTTCTATTTTAATAAATGTTGCTTTAGTTCTGTGTACGAAAAAATAATTGAGGTAAGATACGAAGGACAAGTGAAAAACATAAATGTAAACTATAGTATTTAACAGTGGATACACCAGTAGGGATGGGAAAATAAATGCTTAAGGTAAATTACTAGAAAGGGGTGTTTGTAAAGTGTGAGATAATATCCACAGCAGGAGAAAGAGTATAGATGTTCAAGAATGTAAAGAAGGGTTTTGATGGATATAGGTCACACTGAAACTGTATGAAAAAATATGGCCAGTTGTGCTTTGAAGAGCCTATCGAGTGGCCAGACCCCTACTAAATACTCTGTTTAGGTCCCCTTATTGCTGAGGATTTCTCTTATACCAAACCAGTTTCTAAACTTAAACTCACTGGACCAGTTCTCAAGTATTTCTTGAGACTCTTTTTAGTTCATTGAGGCTGAAAGTCAAATTGGAAGAGGAAATTTCCTCACTTGCACCAGTATCTTTTCCACTTCAAGTGTCAAAGTGGTATTATTTCTTCCACATTACATTCTTCTTTCTAAAAACAGATACTGAGCTATAACTAGTTTTCCATGCCAGGTGTCTTAACTACCTTACATAGCTTATCTATTACTCCATTTATTTAAAATATTCTGGGGGGTTGATTTTATCCGTTCTGGCCCTGTTGGGAGCTAACTCTGAGGATCAGAAGAAAGTATGAAACAACAGAAATCACTGATTTTGAAATTGTACAGTATATGTTTTGATAAAGGTTAAGACTTAAATAATAGATGCATATAGAAGGGACAGCTAACAGGTATGAGGGGATGACAGGAGAAAATCCCTTTCTGGAAGTATTAATAATATAAGTCTCAAAGCATTAATGGAGACTGAATTGGTAAACATAGAAGGGGGGGAAAAGAAAGAAAGAAAAGAAATTTAGGTCTATTTGTATTTTTCTGGAGAAGAGGAGGCATTTGGGTGTGATATGAAATTCACGTAACCCTTACAAAATCCGGCAGATTTTATATGTCCTAGTTTACATCAGTCTAATGCAATTGTGCTAAATAATCAGAAGTTTTTCATTTAAATGTTATTAAGTATCTCAAAGTACACCAAAGTGTTAAGTATTTTACATGCCACAATGTTATTTGGTAAAATTGTATTTCTTCTCTCTTCTTCCATTATACCACCAAAACACCTCAGGTGCTCCTATTTGCAAGATGCTCAAATAGTGCATCCTGATATGAATGGAGGTCTCTTTTCTCTTTTAGGTCCCCTCCTTTTTTTTTTATTGTGGTAAAAACATTTAATATGAAATCTACTCTCAACAAAATTTAAAGTGTGAAATACAATATTGTTAACTATAGATACAATGTTGTACTTCAGATCTGTATGGGTTATTCATCTTGCCTAATTAAAACTGAACAACTCTTTATTTCTCCTCTCCCCCAGCCCCTTAAAATTACCATTCTACTCTTCACTTCAGTGAATTTGACTATTTCAGATACATCATACACATGGGATCATACAGTATTTGTCCTTCTATGACTGGCTTTTTTCACTTAACATAATATCCTCAAAGTTCATCCATGTTGTTGCATATTGTATATTTTCTTATGTCTTAAGGCTGAATAATATCCCATTGTGCATGCATGTGTATATGTGTATATATACATATATATACATATGTATATACATATATGTATATATATGTATATAGTTGAGTATCTTTATATATACGTATATATATGTATATGTATATATATGTATATGTATATATATGTATATGTATATATACGTATATAGTTGAGATACATATGCATATATGCATATATACGTATATATACGTATACATACGTATACGTATATATACGTATACATACGTATACGTATATATACGTATCACATTTCCTTTTATCTGTAGATGGATATTGCGATTGTTTCTACTTCTTGGCTATTGTGAATAATACTTCAATGAATATGGGAGTCCAAAAACTATATATAAATGACCAACAGGTATATAAAAAGATACTCAACATCACCAATCATTAGGGAAATGTAACTCAAAACCACAATGAGATATCATCTCATAACTGTTAGGATGGCTTTAAAAAAAAAAAAAAAAAGACAACAGAGCTGCCGAGGATGTGAAAAAATTAGAACCCTTGTATACTGTTGACAGAAATGTAAAATGATGCAGCTGCTATGGAAATCAGTATGAAGCCTCCTCAAAAGATTATAAACTACCATATGGACCCGCAATCCCACTTCTGGATATTTATCTGAAAGAACTGAAACAGGATCTCAAAGAGATAAGTTACCTTCTTTCTTAGTACCTTATCATTAGATTGATATGATCTCTATTTAGAGATTCTTCATACACAAACGAGCAGAGAATTGGCTCCTTTTCTTCTCTCTTTCTAACTTCTCTCTCTGTGAAAAATTTCCTTCTCTTTAGAGTGTGGGAAACAAGAAATTGAGTGGGCAGAAGAAGGAAGAAATTGGACTGTTAAAGACAATAATCGGATTCTACTTCTCTTCCAATTTACTGCATTGTAGGTAGTGTTTCTCTGCAGGGAGTTCACACTCAGAACCCATACCAGAGGCCAGAAAAATTAGGAGAGGAGATCCATTCATCAAGCTATTAAATAGAAGTAAATGTTTTACCAAAATTGTAAGCACTTTATTTCACTTCTATTTCCTGAATTCTCATGCCGACCTTGAAACTTTTGTACGAACTCATGCTTTAAATCTCTTTTCATAGAAAGATTTTCCTTATAGTACATAAAAACTCAATAAATAAGTTCAGAAAGGCAGAAATCAAGGCAAGATTTCCGACTGCTCACCTATCAGAATGAGTCTCTCTCTCTCTCTCTCTCTCTTTTTTTTTTTCCTAAAGGCTCAACAGACATTACAACTGTCAGACTCCCCTTAGACAAATTGGCCATAATGTAAATAAATAGTCTTTCACCTTTGAAATTCTAACACTCAGCAGAAACAAACTTTAAAAGCCACAAAAGGAAAAACTGCCCTGAATTAATGATGAGGTCTTCCAACATATAAATACAATCATGTTTAGATGTGGAGTACTTCCTCATATACCATGCAGACTAAATTAGTATTGAGACTATTAAAAAAACAAAACAAAACCAAAAAACCCACACACAAAACAAAAAAAGACTACAAATCTGAAATATGCAAAGTCCTTAGGAACACCTGGCTCAGATGTTTTTATATTTCTTGAAGTCCTTAGGATTCTATAGGGAGCCCTAAGATCTATCTAATAATTCCAAATTCCTAAGAGATATTGAACTCTGAAATTAGATAATGAGAAATTGGAATACCCAAGAACTCTCAGGGATTTATGGAATTATAAATTATGATTATAAATTATTCCATATTTTCATAGCACTTTTAAAATTTGTTTTAAACATACTGAATAGCTACAAAATAAATAGTGAATCCTTTTTATGACAGGATTATATTAAATATTCCAGGGAAGATTTTGTAAAAACACTGATATAAAACACACAAATGCTATTGCTATATACAAATATGTTATGACAAAATTGCATATTTAAATAGTATACAAAATAAACTCTGCATGATAAGGAGATAATTGATAATAGAAACATTATATAAGGGAACATAACCACTAATGAATGCCAATTAAAAGAATTTAAAATTATAATAGTAGAGGTATTTAATATTTAAAAGTTAGCATCCTTAAAAATGAAAGTTTAAAACACATAAAGCTTAATTGTTCTATCCTGTAGTCTTAATTATTGTCTCACAACTTTTTCAGATGTTGAAAAATTTCTTTCATTTTGCAGTGATGTTGGGTGTACTATTATGAGCTCATCCAAAATCTGCAAGTTGGGTGTTACATTATGTTTCATATAAGCTCATTTCCTTTTTTAATAATGAACATATTTTGTCTACTTGTCCTCATTACTTTGCTATTAAAATCTGTATTTCTTTTTCTACTTCACATTTTAGATAAGTTTCTAATTTCATGTTGGAGTATTCCACATCAACATTCATATGTTCTCTTTGCATTTCTTCTTTCAAATATCTATAGTATATAGAGAATATTCAAACACTGGAAAACCCTAATGAACATTATAGGGTTGTATTTAAATAATGTAACATGCAGAACATCTAGCAGAACTAACACTACTTCACATAATTATGCATTGAAATTATCAATTTAAACATTCATTTGCCTCCAAAATGTTATTTCTTGGAACACCACTCAAAGGATTTGTTTAAAACACACCATATGTCTAAACTTATTAATATTTAATATCTTTGAATGAATGACTCACCTTTGGCAGAAGCAAACGGCATCATGAACATTTACTATTACATGGCAACAGCTACAAGGAATATTAAATCATCAGATAGCTATTGCTTATTTTTTATGTATTTCTATCCTGATTCCCAGAAATATACCCTCTATTCCTTAATTCCACATGTCAGTATTTCTTCTCTGGTTTCTACTTACTGTTATTTGATTCCTTCAATCCAGTGACCTCTCCATGTTAACTTCGCAGTTTTTATTTTCTGAGTATAATCATGATATATGCATATTTTATTTTTATCCTCAAATAAACAGTTCTTCAGAAATGATTAGGTTAGTACCAAATGACAAAATATTTGTGTGATCCAAGTCCCAGGGGAAAAAAAAAGAAGAGTTTGGTGGAAAAAAAAAAAAAAATGAAGAGAAATAAACCTATAGATTCAAGGAGCTCAGTGAGATATAAACAGCATGAGTTGTCCTTCCCACCCAATCATGCCTTTAAACATATTCAAACAGCTGAAAACTAAAGACAATGAAAAAAAAAAAAAAAAAAACAAACCCAAAACAGAAAAATAACCGTATCAGGGAACAATAGCCCTAATGACTAATGATTTCTTATCAAAAACATTAAAGGATGGAATAAAGAGATGCAATACTTTTACAGTACTATTTTAGTACTGTAAAAAAAAAAAAAAAAAAAAAAAAAGGAAAGAAAAGGAAGTCAACTCAGAATTCTATATCCAGCAAAATTATACTTTAAGAATGAAGCTGAATAAAGGTAGTCTCAGATGAAGAAAAACTAAAATAATTTGTTTTCCACTTGTTCTAAAATAATCATTAAAGGAAATTCTTCTGACAGAAAACTGGGATACTAGGAATAAAGTAAAAGCAACAGGAATGGTTAATATTTTGGTAATTATGGTAGATTATTCTTCTCTAAGATCTTTAGAATGTTTACAGTTGAAAACAAAAAATGATAATATTGTCTGACAAGATTTTTAATGTATATAAGCCTTAATTTATAAGAAACTATAACATAAAGCAAAGGAACTAAAGAAACTATGTAATAGTGAGATTTCTATATCCCGCTTGAAGTAATAAAATGTTGCTACTAATTGTACTGTAAAACATTAAGAATCTATATTGTGATCTCTAGAGTAATCCATAAAATAGCATTAAAATGTTATAGTCAAATATACAATAGTTAAACAGGAATACTAAAAATGTTAACGTGTGTCAAAAAGATAGGAAAGTAAAGATAAAAAAAGGTCAAAACAGAAACTAAAATTATAGACTTAATCCAAACATACCAATAACTGCATTCAATGTAAAGTATCTAAATATACCAATTAAAAGAGATTATGAGAATGCATTAAAAAATATGACCCAACCATATGTTGCCTACAAGAAAATCACTTCAAATATAAGGATATAAGTAGGCTTAAAGTAAAAGCCTGGAAAAAAGACACACCACACAAATACTAATCAAAAGAAAGCCAGTGTGCAATTTTAACATCAGACAAAGTAGATATCCAGTTAAACAAAGCTACTAGAAACAGAGGCATTACAGAATGATAAAAGGGTCAATTCACCCAGAAAACTTAATCTTAGTGTGTATATAACTTACTACAGAGCTTTGGAATATACCCAGCAAAACTGACAGAAATGAAAGGAGAAATGGGCAAGCCACAAAAATATTGGAGACTTCAACATTCTTACCCAGTAAAAACCAGGATTAATATGAACTGATACTCATAAAATCAACAAGGACAGAAAACTGAACAACACCATCAATAAACTGGATCTGACTGACATTCATAGAGCACTCCACTGAACAGAATATGCATTCAAGTGTACGTGGAACATACATCAAGACGGATCACATCACGGATCATAAAATCTTAATACATTTAAATTAACAGAAGTCATACAAATTTGAATCTCTGATCTCAATGAAATTCAATTAGAAACCAGTAACAGTCACTTACCTTATTGGAGACTTTGTATCAACTCTTGCATTTAAAGTTTTTTTCAAGTAAAGCAGGTTTTCCATTGTAATACTTAAAGACTCAAAAGCCCTCCACAAAATATTACCAAATAGAATTCACCGTATGTATTACGAATAGTAAACCACAACCATGTGTGGTTTATCATAAGAATGCAAGGCTTAATATTTGAAAACAAACATATCTTAATATAGGCATAGTCTAAAGAGGAAAATCCACATACTCATATCAATTCATGGCAAAAAAGCATCTGACAAAATTAAACTTTCACCGCTAATAAAAATTCTCAGCAAACTAGAAACAAAGGAAACTTACTCAAACTTCATAAAGGGCATCAACAACAACAAACAAAAAGGAAAAAAAAAATCTGCCAATCTCACAATGATGAAAGACTAAATGATTTTCCCTTAAGTTCATGAACAAGGCAAGGGTGACAATTCACAGCAATCCTATTATGCATACTATTCCTATAAAATAGGAAGCTCTAGCTGGCTCAAGATGATAAGAGAATGAAATAAAAGGCATACAGATTTGAAATGAAAAAATAAAACTGTCCTTACTTGTAGATGACTTGATCATCCAGGGTATAAGTAGAAAATTCCAAAGACTCTAAAAGCAAAACAAAAGAATAAAACCTCACATAATAAGTGAATTTAGCAAAATTGGAGGATACAAGGTCAACACACAAAAATCTATTATATTCTATGTACTAGCAAAGTAATATACAATCGTCTGAAACTCAAAAGCAACATTGTAAATATTTTAAACACTTTAAAATGTTTAAAACAGTTTCAAAATGAAATACTGATGTATAAATGCATAGACCTATAAAGGAACTGTATTTTCAAAAGTGAAAAACAGTGATGAAATAATCAAAGACAACCCTAAACAATGAAGATATATATATATATTGTGTTCATGCATTGGAAGACTCAACCTGGTAGAGATGTCATTTCTCTTTTTTTTTTTTTTTTTTTTAACAGATTTAACTTAGTTCCAATAGAAATTACAGCAATCTGTATTTACAGAAATAGAGAAACACCTTTTAAAATTTACCTGGGAGCGTGTAGGAGGGACATCACCAGCACGGTGAAGTAAGGGACCACAGCCTCTATCCTTCCGCAAAGAATAACCATTAGATAGCTATCCACAAACGATAATAGGCCTGGGAGAGCACGGGTGTCCACTTAAGAAGCTTCAGGCACACAGGGGGGCACAAAAAACGCGATAAAAACTGCACTAAAGAGTCGGAAGCACAGTTTCAATTCGTCTGCATCGTTCCATCCTGAAGGGTTGCTCTGCTTGCAAACAAGGGGAACACCGAAACCCCAGAAAGTTCCTTTCACTGGAAAAAGGAGAGAGGAGGCTACAAGGCACAGCATCAGAACCCGCTTCGGTTTCACCCCACCCAGAGAGACCCTGGCGTAGCTGAGGGTCTCAAGGACGGCTAGGAACAAGGAAGAAAGCGGACGCTGAGGTACCAGCCGCCAAGCTGGAGCCACCCCAGATCCCAGGGATCTGCTCTGCAAAGGACTTCAACAGCTTTTTGTGCTGAGGACCTCAACAGTCCTCACACGTGCTCAGGCAGCTGCTGCAGCTTTCATCCTTAAGGACCTCGCTGTGGACGGCAGGGACTTCTCGGCAGAGAACAGCAACAGTTGGTGCCACTGAGGAAACCAAGGCCCAGCACAGCCACCACAGACGCCTGTTGCTTGGACGGCTGAGGGCTTCACAGGCTTTCACTTGTTTACAGATACTAGCTGTCTGAGTTTCTACCTGCTCCTATCCTTCTCCTCCTCCTCTTCCTCTGCAGCTGCCCCAGCCAAAGCCATCACGGACGCTCTGTGGCTAGTATCTGCCTCCTCAGCCATCCTCACAGCTAGCTTCGGCTTCTGCCGGGAGCACCTCAGACTTCCTCAGCTGCTCAGTACATGCGCATGTGCACAACCAATCCGCGCAGTCACGCAGGCGCGCGTCAACAGCCGACGTCTCCACAGGTGTTGCCGGGCCGGGATCCGGCCGTGAGTCTCCTGACTGGCTTGCGCTTGTTGTGGGTGCCCACAGGTAGCGCCTGTAGCTCTGCGTGTGCGTACAGCACGACCTGACTTCCGTCCCTGGCCTTGGCTGCTGTGCACACCGACAGCTAACGCTCACAGCCTCAGGAGTGCACGGCAACAGCCAAAGCCCAGCAACTACTGATCCTCCTGGATCTAGTCACCACTCCTTGTTGGCGCCTAACTGGTCCCTGCACGTGAAGGACGAGGACAGACAGGAGAAAGAGGCACAGCACCTCAGACGGGTAGGTGGCAATTTTAATAAGCAAGGGAACTTACTCATGAGGCTTGTCTTGGGCAGCCGCAAGAAAAGTAAATCTGCACACCGCCGGCCAGAATCTTAAAAGTTTATATAGAAGTCTTAATGGGGTTCAGTCGTGTATTCAGTGCAGGTGATCTAAATAAATCCATTACTCTTTAAGGGCTATAGCCCTGAAATGGCTCCAGCTGTGGGAAGTGGGCGAGCAGGCTCCCATTTCCCAATTGCATCTCCCAGGTTAATAGACGGTCCCATCCTCTGAATGAACTCCTATAACACTTTATCCCTATGGTTGGCTCTTAAAATTTCATATTGCACCCTACCCCCTCCTTTTTCATAGTGTACTCTGAGAAGTCAGCAAGTAGTTCACTAGCAAGGAGGTAGCTTTTTGGGGATTTATCTGGCTGCACCATACTGGTGGCTCACCCCATTGCAAATTCCAGTATAGTACATTGACCCATGGTGAAACTTGGGGCAATGGCTCTCTCCTGTGATTTTCATACCTTTACTATGTTGGGTGTCTTGCCAGAGGTTCCCAGTCTGGCATATGGGTAGCAGGCCCTTCTGGTTGAGTATTTTAAGTGTATTAAAGCCTGGGACGGTACTTTAGTCCACCCGGCCAAGATGGTTTTACTTGTTAGCAATTTAATCTGCCGCTTTACTATTCCTTTCTTTCTATCAACCCCATGCTTACAGGTTGTAAGGGAGATGGAACCAACATTAAATGTCATATTCTTTTGCTCAGGCTTGTGTACCATGACATTTAAGATATGACTCCTGATCACTGTCTATTTGACAAGGGAATCTGTACATGGTATTTAACTTCTCTAATCCCCTAACGGTGGTAACCTGGTTTGCACAGCAACAGGATAAGTCTTGGGTTAGGCCAAACTCAGTGTCCACACAAACCAAGGCATACTTAAAACACTCATTCAGAGGGAAAGGGTTGATGAAATCAATTTAGTAATTCTTTATCAGCTGGGAACTCTGGTGGATGATCCCAGATTCCTTTGGCAGTTGCCTCAGGTGTTGTTTAGAACATATAAGGCGTGCTGTTATTGCATTAACCAAGTCACTGTATTTCCAGGTCAATTCAGCATCCTTGGCAATATGTCATCCCATCTGGGTGCTATGGTGGCCATCCTCCCCATGTATCCAATCTGTTATATCTACTGAAAGGTCAATTGCCAGGGTTCATATTTGGGCTAGGGCACCAGCTTCCTGATGGTCAGGTGGTGTCAGCGCCCTGTGAGACAGGGCTTGGAAAATAGTGAGAACTGCCTCAGGTTCTTGCAAGAGAACACAGGTGTCCTTCCACTTAGCCTGATCGACAACAGCTTATTCAGGATCATCCATTCCTCAAAAGAAAGGGAAGTTCTTACCAAAATATATTGTTCTTTAAAGCTGTCTGGTCACATTTGATTCTATGCATAGTTTTAAATATGACATTCTAGTCAAATCCTTGCTAATGTAATCAGTGTTTCTAATAGTTTCCTGTTACAAAGAGAACAGAACCTCATTGAACTTGGGGAATAATTATTTGACCATGAAAATAAAAAATGCACTTGTGACCAAATGGACCTAACAGACATTTGGAATATCCCATCCAATAGCAGCAGAATACACATTCTTCTCAAGTAATCCTGGAACATCCTCCAGCAAAGATCATATGTTAGGCAACAAAACAAGTCTTAACAAATTTAAGAAAATTGAAATCATATCAAGTATTTTTCCCTCCACAATGGTATAAATCTAGAAATCAGTAACAGGAGGGGGTTGGAAAATTCACAAGTATTTGAGGATTGAACAATATGCTCCTTAACAACCAATAGGTCAAAAAGAAAAGGGAAATCAAAAAGTAATTTGAGGGATGCCTGGGTGGATCAAGTCAGTTAAGCGTCTGCCTTGGGCTCAAGTTATGATCCTGAGGTCCTGGGATCGAGTCCTGCATCGGGCTCCTTGCTCAGCAGGGAGTCTGCTTCTCCCTCTTCCTGCTGCTCCCCCTACTCGTGTACGTACTCTCTCTGACAAATAAATAAATAAAATATTTTTTTTAAAAAGTAATTTGAGATGAATGAAAATGGAAATGCAAGACACCAAAACTCATGTGATGTAGCAAATCAGTTCTAAGAGGGAAGATTATAATAACAAATACCTATGCCAAAAAACATATATTAAATAAGCAGCCTAACTTTACACCTCAGGGAACTAGAAAAAGAAGAATAAACTAAGCCCAGAGTTAGTAGAAGGGATGAATCTTTGTTATCAAAGATCAGATGGGAATAAATTGAATTGATTGGAAAGAAAACAGTAAAGATTAATAAGACAGAGTTTTTAAATTTTTTTTTAGAAAAGATAAAATTGACAAGCTTTTAGCTAGACTAACCATGAAAAAAGAAAGACTGAAATCATAAAAGAAGAAATATTACAACTGATGCCACAGAAATGCAAAGAATCATATGAGACCACTATATGCCAACAAATTTGAAAATAATAGAAGTGGGTAAATGCCTAGATGTATATGATCTACCAAGACTAAATCATAAAGAAGTAGAAAGTCTTAACAGACCCATTAATAGTAAGGATGGTGAACCATAATGGAAAAACTTCCCAACACAGAAGAGCCCAGGAACAGATACCTTCATTGGAGAATTCTACTAAACATTTAAAGAAGAATTAACACTTCTTCTTTAAACTCTTCCAAAAAATTAAAGAAGATGGAGCACTTGAAAACTCTCTCTGTAAGGCCAGCATTACTCTGATACCAATGCCAGACAAAGATGGTACATGAAAAAACAACTACAGGCCAATGTCCCTGATGAACATAGATGCAAAAATACCCTACAAAATACTAGCAAACAAACTTAACAGTGCACTGAATAAATTACACACCATGATCAAGCTGGATTTTGTCTGTGAGATGCAGGGATGGTTCAACATACACAAATTAAATCCACCTTTACAAAATGAAGAATAAAAGTTACATGATCATTTCAGTAGATGTAGAAAAGGATTTGATAAAATTCAACATCTTCCATGATAAAAACTTTAAACAAGTTTAGAAGGAATGTGCCTCAGTGCCATATATGACAGGCTCACAGCTAACATCATATATAATGGCATAAATGGAAAGCTTTTCTTCTATGTTCAGGAACAAGACAAAGATGCTAATCCTTATCACTTCTATTCAACATAGTACTCAAAGTCCTAGCTAGTGAAGTTAGACAAGAAAAATAAATGAAAGACATCCAAATCAGAAAGGAAGAAGTAAAACTGTCTCTTTGCAGAAGACATGGTATTACATATAAAAAAGTCTAAAAAGTCCAGCAAAAATCTGTTAGAATGGGGGAATAGATTAGGTCAAGTTACAGGATACAAAATTAACATAGAGAAATCAGTTGCATTTTATATATTAAATATAGCTATTTAAAGAGAATTTAAGAAAATAATTAAAATTAAGAAAATCTTATAAAAGCCTCAAAAATAATAAAGTATTTAGCAAAAAAAATTAACCACTGAAAACTATAAGACATTGATGAAAGAAATTAAAGAATACACTAATGAATGGCAGTGTATTCTATGTTCTCTTCATTTTGGCTCAGGTCATGATCTCAGGGCTGTGGGATGGAGCCTTGCATTGGGCTTTGTGCTCAGTATGGAGTCTGCTTGGGAATTCTCTTTCTCCCTCTGCCTTTGCCCTTCCCCCCATTCAGACACACACACTCACTCTAAAATAAATAAAATATTTTTAAAAATTTTTAGAAATGCTAATCTCTCCCTGGAACACCTATACAGACATACCCAGAAATAATGTTTTACTATTAGCTATCTGGGTATCCTTTAGCCCAATGAAGTTGGCATATAAAACTAACCTCCACATGACACAAGGAAACCTTAGAGGTGATAGATATGTCTATTACCTTGATTGTGGTGATGTTTTCACAGGGCTATGCATATATCCAAACATATTTTGTATATCAGTTGTATCTCAATAAAGCTCTACACCTGGGTATTTATCCTATAAAAAGAAAAACTTATGTTCACAAAACAACCTATATGTGAACATTTATAGCAGCTTTCTTTATAATTTCCAAAATCTAGAAACAATCCAAATATCCTTTAATGAGTAAATGGGTAAGAAACATGTGGTACATCTAAACAATGGAAAATGACTCCGAAATAAAAAAGAATGGGCTAGTAATATATACAACAACTTCAATCTAAAAGAGATTATTTTTAGTGGGGGGGGGGGGGAAACACACTTGTCTCAAAAGGTTAAATATTTCAGGATTCTGTTTATATGACCTTCTCAACCTATCTCAAAAAGATAAAATTATAGAGATAAAATGCAGATTCGTGGTCACCAAGGATTAGGTTGGGGGAAGAGTAAAAATATAATGGGATAACCAGAGAGAGTGTTTTGAGGGTGAGGGACTGTTCTATGTCCTGTTCATGTAGTGAGTGCATGGATCTATACAAATGCTTAAAGTCATAGAATAAGTCAGTTTCATTCTATGATAATTTAAATAATAAAATTACCAAGAAAAGTATCCTGTTTTACTTAAATGATAACCAGTGTTTAACATTTTCACATACAGTGTGCATTTACTACAACAAAATGATGCATATTTTATTTTCAGGGAAATCACTGACATGTTTAAGGGAAATTTTCAGAAGGCCTTGATCACATCATGACAATGATGAAGAGAGATGAACTTAAAAAAAGGGGAAAAGTCAGGCATGCACTTTAAGAGAATATATTTGACAAGACAAGCTATTTTATGAATAACCATTTGAACTGGGATTGAAGGGTTACTAGATGTTGACCAATATAGAAGGAAATGTCTTCCCAGGTGTAGACAACTCCATGGTTGGATATCTGCAATATTCTGTTTTTGTTTTTGTTTTTCCAAGAAAAGACAAATAATATTTTATGTGTAGATCCTAAGTTTATAGAATGTAGAATCAGATGGGACTTGAATGTGGAAATACCTCAATTTCAAAGAGCTGACTTTCTAAGCAGAAGAGCATTCAATATTATCTTAAGGGTAGTAGGGAACTGCTGGACATTCTTAAGCTAAAACCATACCCTCTACCTGTTGTCTAAATAGCTGTAAAAACAAAACAAAATAAATAAAAAAACTTGTCAGTGTAGAGAAATCTGAAGTATTGCCAGTTACTTTCAAAGACTTGCATGTTATTTCATCTAATTTCTCTATTTTACCTCTAACAAAATCCAGGTAGCTTTCTGAATTAGTTTGTCTGAAGGTATTTGTTTTGCTTTTACCTTTCTTTCTTTCTTTTTTTTTTTAGAAACAGAAAAAATGATAGAAACATCAAAAACACATTTAAAGAAAGTAAAAAACAAATTGGTTTATATTTCTATCCATGTATCCATGCATCCATCCATCCATTTTATTAACAAGTATTAGCACACCCAACAATGTGTTACAAAAGTAAAAACAAAACCAAAACAGACAAAACACAATAGTCATGGTATCTGTCCTAAAGGACTCTTTACAATGAAAGACACCGAGAGGCAAGGCTATGATTAGTATCCACTGCAGTTTGGGTTATGGCAAAATTATCCACAAAATTTTGTAGAAACACAGAAAAGGGGCCCCAGATGTAGCCTCATGATGTTTCTGAGTCCTGGCAGATGAGTGGGAGCGAGCAAGCAAGTACAACACAGGAAGGAATTACATAAGCAACGGAGAAAACAGGCTCACATTTTTGAAAGTGTGTCGCATTCAAGGAACTCCCAAGTAATTCCCTGTAAGTGGATACGTGGAGAAGTGGGGAACGAGAAACCTAACAAGATGTTTAGGCCAGTTGATACTAGAACATGTGTTTCATGTCAGGGAGAGTAAATATGATGCTTTGTTCTGCCTTGATTAGCTCTGAAACCCACCCACAATTTTCTCTGAAAATTAAGTAACCAAACCAGATTTAAAACTGCCATTTTTTAGTTATGGGTGTGCTGGGGCAGGGGTTGATGGGGTGAGGAAGGAGGGTCAGGCAGATTGGCAAAACTGAAAATCTAATCCTAACCATTTTTTGCCTGTACTTCCTGAGAATCCTCCCCAGCCAAAATTTGGAAAATATTGCAGTAATAATTGGGTAGTGACTAAGGGCTTTTAGAAACGGCATTGCAAGACATTTGCAATTTTGAGAGAAAAGTATTCTTTTTTTTTTTTTAAGATTTTTTTTTTTTTTTTTTTTTATTCAACAGAGATAGAGACAGCCAGCAAGAGAGGGAACACAAGCAGGGAGAGTGGGAGAGGAAGAAGCAGGCTCATAGCAGAAGAGCCTGATGTGGGGCTTGATCCCATAACGCTGGGATCACGCCCTGAGCCGAAGGCAGACGCTTAACCGCTGTGCCACCCAGGCGCCCCAGAGAGAAAAGTATTCTTATGTCCAGTCAGTACTCAGAGAAAAGGAAGACTCTGAAGAAGATAAAAATTAAGAGCACTGTCTTTGTTTCAAGTCATCACCACTATATACCATTTCCATACATGGTAGGCATGTGGTTATGGCAAATCAATACATCTTTCATTTTTAGGTCAAGTATGAAATGTTTAGGGGAAGTTTTCCCACTGCTTTGGTCATAGCATAGCAATGCAAAACAAGGCTGCCCTAAGGCTATTGTCAGGCATGTTCTTTAGCAATAGACATTGACCAAAACAAATTATTGAATGAATAAAAAACTTCAAATTTTTATTAGAAGAGAAATCAGCTATTTCAAACATCTCTAGGTCAGAGGTTCTATTATGGTGTTCTTCAAGAATACCCATGTATAGCAAGTTCCCCAGGGATATTTATGCATATAAATATTTGATGATCTCTGCATCTAGACTGCCACCTGTGTGAGAGCTCACACTCGGTCTTACACAAACTCTGGGCACACCTCTTACAGCACTGAATGGAAGACAAAATTTGGGATATTCTTGAAGATTTAAATGTTATAAGAGAAGTGAGATGAGACAGCTTACAAAGCTTGTCCAAAGTCATGTCGTCCTTCACAGGCCTCCTGAGAATTAGACTAAGTTACTCAATACAATAAACCAAGGGGATTCACAAATATTTTTATCACACCCCCTCCCATGCCCGCAACACAGCCCCTGCCTGCATTCCCAAGTGGACAGTTCCTGTCTCTCATGGAGATGATTTATACCTCAAAGAAAAGATCACTTTTAACAAGTAACAAATAGTGAATGCAGATGTTTCAATTCAATTGGCTGTCCTGGAAAAACACTCAAGGGTAGTGTGTATGGGGGATGTCAAAGCAACTGAAATTAGTGATGCTCAGAAATTATCATTTTGCCACCAGTTTCAAGTTTTGCTCACCTTTAATCTCTGACTGCAACTAAACACCAGAACAATCATTTGAGTTTCATGTTATCTTTTTCCCTTTGGTCTCTTAAGGAGATGCTAAGAATTTGAGAAAATGGGCACAGCCAGATGTCCAGAAGAAGCAGGAAACAGAGAACAGGGATGAATTTAAAGGGTTTGAAGCTTCTAATCAGGAGATGACTCTTTTTTTTTTTTTTTAAGAGAGTTGAATTGACTTTTTATATGCAAATTTGGATCAGGAAATCCCATTTATACCCTAATGAGGGTGTGAAGCTCCTAGGAGTTCTCATCAGCCATTGGGCATTTGGCCTTCTGTAACTGGGAGTCAACTCTGGTTTTGTTTTGTTTTGTTTTTTTCTAATTCAAGTCAGATTGACAGAGTGTCTCCAGAAAAACCCTGACCTGCCTAGAGCTAGGTGATAAATAATTAAGGTGTTGGGAGAGATATGGTGGCTCTCACCTGCTTGATCCCTTCAGATGCCAGGGGCTTTCAGACTGTAAGGCTCTGAGACAATGTTCTTTTCTGATGACTTAGACCTAGGAGAGAATCAGTAGGAAGTAAAGCAATTATACTCATTGTGTAACTTAATGACACAATGTAATGTGTCTGCTAAGTGGATGTGAATATATGTGGGTTATTAAAGCAAGGTTATGGATCTGAAGAAAGCAATAACCAAACTCTAAAACATTTATGACAATATTTAACAAGCTAATATTAAGCAGACTTTTAAGAAGTTTCAAGCAACTTCATGTAATAAATGGAATTAACCAAAAAGAAACAGCAGCTCCAAAGAGTATCAGTCCAATCAATCTTTTTCTCATTTTGTAATAATTTATTTGTATTATTCTCTGAGACACTGTGAACATATGTGTTTATTTCTGCTTTGATGTATTGAAACTCATTACCAAAGGGCTTTTTCTAAATATCCTCTGAAATATTTATATAAATTACAGACATAACAATATTGTTTATAAATTGACTTTATTTTATTCTTTTTTTTTTTTTTTCCCCTCCACTGAAGGCTTAGTAAGCTCTAATCTAAGCATGTAATTGTGCTTCTGTTAGTGGGGACAGGGAGAAGATCTCAGGGTTTATAACTCTCCATCTGTGCTGGAAAGTTGACATTTGTTGCATAATATTGTTTTTGTCAAAAAACGAAAAACTGCAAAGTGTGTATGTGCAGGATAATGTGACCTTTTTATATATCAATAGCATTCACTCTTGCCGACTGTACTGTGGAGTGTTGATGCCATACACTTGCCCTATTCCAAACTGAGGTTTTTGCTTTTTAATTTAATCCGTAAGTAAAGGAAATACTATGCAATTACTTTTTAAATTATTTTTTTTAATTTTGGAGAGATATACGTAACTTAAAATTGATCATTTTAACCATGTTTAAGTATACAGTTCACTGACTTTAAATATACTCTCATTGCTATGCAGCCATTACCGCCATCCATCTCCCGAAATTTTCCTCATCTTGTAAAAGTGAAACCCGGTAACTATTAAAGAATAATGCCCTATTCCTCTCTCTCCCCTGCTTCTGACAACAGTCATTCTACTTTCTGTATCTATGAATTTGAATACACGAGATACCTCTTGTAGTGAAATCTCAGGTAGTATCTGTCCTTCTATGCCTGGCTTATTTCAGCTAATGTCTTCAAGGTTCATCCCAATTACAGCACGTATCAAAATTACATTTCTGTTTAAGGCTGAATACTAATGCATGGTAGGTATATAACACATTTTGTTTATCCATTCGTGCACTGATGGGTATTTAGATTATTTCCATCTTTTGGCTAATGAAAATAATGCTACTATGAACATGGGTATATGAATATCTGTTCAAGTTCCTGCTTTCAATTCTTTTGGTTATATACTCAGAAATAGAACATATGGTAATCCATTGTTTAATTATTTTGAGGAACTACCGTAACATTTTCTGTAACCGCTACTCCTTTTTATATTCCTACTAACAGTGTACAGGTATTCCAATTTCTCCATATCCTCACCAACACTGGTCGTTTTCTTTGTGTGTATGTTTTAAACAATAACTATCTTAATGTGGTGAAGTTTTCCTCATTGCGGTTATAATTTGCATTTCCCTAATTAGTGATGTGGAGCATTGCTATTTATTTGGTGATGCTATTGGCCATTCGTTTATCTTCTTCAGGGAAATGTCTATTCAAATTATTTGCCCAATTTTTATTTTTTTATTTTTATTTTTTTAAAGAGATTATTTATTTATTTGACAGAGAGAGAGACAGCCAGCGAGAGAGGGAACACAAGCAGGGGGAGTGGGAGAGGAAGAAGCAGGCTCCAGTGAGGAGCCTGATGCAGGGCTCGATCCCAGAAGGCCAGGATCATGCCCTGAGCCAAAGGCAGATGCTTAACGACTGAGCCACCCAGGCGCCCCATATTTGCCCCATTTTTAATCAGGTTGTTTTATTCTTGTTGAGTAAATTATGTTCTTAGATGAATTCTTTTTCCCATTTTAGTGTTTTTAAATTCATGGCTTTGGGCTTTATTCAAGTCTTTTAGCAACAACAGATAAGGTTTCCCTGTGTAAATTTTCATGGATTGTCTCTTTTCCTCTTTCATCATGAATGTACATGTTTTACTAAATACTTTGGCTGGTGACCTATTTTAAGCTGAACTGAAGTGTTATCTGAAGATTAACTTATAAAGCAATGAAGTAATGGTCAAAAAGGCCAAACCAGTTACCTCTTATAATTTAAAGTTTCTCTAAAGGAGGTCAAAGAAAACTAGTAGTTATTAGCTGTGTCTTATAAAAATTAGGAGTTGGTGTAAGTGAATTTTACCTTAGAAATAATAGAGGTGAATTTGGTTGAAAGTGTTCTAGTAAACCACAAGTAGCAGCAACCAGACCCCAGAGAAATGGGATCTTTGTCATCTCCAGTTGTCTTTGTCATCTCCAATTAGATACCACTGGAAAAGTGGTACATCTAAAACAAAATTTACCATTCCCCTCCAAAACCTGACATTCAGTTTAGTTCTCCCTTCCAGGCAATATTACTACTACCCACTGATGCGTTCAAGTCCAAAGCTTGACAAACATCTTTGATTCTTACGCAGTCTCTCTCACCACCACCCCCGACCCAGTCCAAGTATGAATTCTTACAAGTGGCTCACAGATTTATCAACTTTTTTCATACCTTTTGTTATTTCCATGTGCTAGGTCATTGTGGTTGGCATACTGGAATAATTTCATAACTGGCCTCTGGATTTCATTTTGTCTTTCAGCCCATTTTCTGACATCAAATATCTTTCTAAAATACAACTGGCTAACGTATTCCTCTTATCTAATATATTTTTACAAGGTTCTCGGTGCCCTTAGGATGAAGTCAAAAGCCCTGATTTAGCTTGAAAGGACTATTATGACTGTGCCATGCTCTTTTATCTCTGCACACTCTTCTTTTCTCTTCCCTTAACCTTCTGCCTCTCTTCACTTCCTTGAATGCATATGTTCAATTCTGGGACTTTGTACTCCTTGTCGTCTGTGCCTGAAATACCCCTTACCTCTCTTACTTTTGCAAAGCTGACTTTTATTTCTATAGCAGTTGTTAATGTAGAAGAAATTCCATAGCTATCTTCTCTTGACCCACAAATCTGAGTAAACTGGTCCAACTTCCTGCTTTCACTCAACCTATGATTCCCCTAAAGACATTTATCACATTGTGTTATACTGGCCTTTTAATTAATCTGTACTTCCACCAGACTAAAATTACATGAGGGAAAATAACACATCCATTTTGTACATAATTTTATTCATTCCTCTACCCTAATGCTTGGTGTTATGGATTGAATTGTGTCCCTGCAAAATTTGTAGGATGAAGTCCTAACCTTCAGTATCTCAAAATGTGACACTATGTGGAGATAAGGACTATAGTAATTAAGATTAAATAAAGTTATATAAATGGGCCCCAAACCAGTCTGACTGGTGTCCTTATAAGAAGAGGAGGAGATACCAGGTATGTGTGCACAGAGGAAAGATCATGGGAGGATACAACAAGAAGGTGAATATTTACAAACCAAGGAGAGAGATCTCAGAAGAAACCAAACCAGCCAAAATCTTAATTTTGGTCTTCTAGTCTCTAGAACTATGAGAAATAAGTTTGGGTTATTTAAGTCACTCAGTCTGTGGTATTTTGTGCTGGCAGCTCTACTAGACTAATACACTTGATAAATGTAGATAGTCAACAAAAATGTGTTGAATTAATGAAACACAGATACAGTCAAGGAAGATTTTTATGGATTTTTAATTGAACTTTGCTTTATTTAATTTGCACAAGTTCTGCACGTGCTGTGAATCATTTATTCTGCTTTTTTTTTTTTTTTTTTTTTTTTTTTTTTTTTAACTGTAACAACCTTGCAAGTTAGCCATTATTACCTCCACTTTTCAGGTGAGGAACTGAAGCTCAGAAAGTTTCACTGAGTCTTCTAAGGATACCCAATTAGTGGTAAAGATGAATTTAAAACCTGTGTGACTGGTTCTAAGTTCAGAACATTACTATGATAACCTAATGCCTCCTACATCATCTCCTCTGATCACATTCACTTCATTTCAGTTATCTTATAAAGCGATAGCATACTTTTCTTTGGATACTGATTTCTAAAATAATGGAGCACTTGAATTTAAGTATGGTTTTATGATGCATGATACTTTAGATAAACCACATAAATTAGCTTGAGAGATAAGATTTGCTCAATTTTGGTCTACAATTGGCTTGAGTCTATCAGGTGTTAATTATTTGATGAATTTAGAAAGTTCACATTAAAATGCCAGTATAAAAGCATGTTTTGATTGTGAAAACCATATAATTCATATGTGAGAGTTTATTTTTAAATAAATTAATTATTCTTGCAGCACACATTTAAACCTTAGTCCAATAGTATGATATGGTTGAAAGCCTATTCAGTTTAGTGTGAGAGGCAGCTGGGTTCATATCTCACCTCTAAGACCTACAAGTTCTTGATGTTCTTGATTCTCAGGTCCTCTCCTTAGATGCCAGTTTTCTTTAAAATAATGTGAACCCCAAAGAATGGTTGTGGGGCTGGAAAGAGCAAACTCATATAAAACTCTGACACATTTTCAATCGATATTATTACCATTACCTTTGACATGAAGGAAGAAAGAATTACTTTAAGATGTTATAATAGGACATTTCCTCAAATCTAGAGTAATTAAACCATATCTAAAATTATTAGGAAAAAAACTGGAAATACTGACTTTGCATAGTTTACCTAAAGCAATGTCTTGCAAGCATAAAACTCTCAGGACATCTCAAATACTTTGTCAGTAACACTCCTTTCCTCTCCTTACAGTACTTCCAAATGGCTACTATCCATGATGCATTGGAAGATCACCTTTCTATCCCTGCATGTATACAGTAAGAGCAGAGCCTGAGGGAAAAATGGTGGCTGGTGCTTTGGTGATGTCTCAGGAACTGTGTTTCCAAGCTACAAGAAAGAGGAGCTTCACCTTTGCCACACCTGTAAGTTATCTTTAAGCTTGCTTCAGCATTTTTTCTTATTTCACCCATGATCATCTCCTTTATTAACAGAAGGTCAGTTCTTTCACTGTCGTAAAGAAATCTTTAAAATCATGTCTATTCACTGTTAAACTATTAGGGCTGACAAGTGGAAGGGAATGGCCTAGTGTTCCCAATAACTTACTCTTAGTAACTGTTATGGGACCTGTGCATGAATAAGGGCTTGCTACAAATCTGGCATGCTCTGGTTGTATTTAGTTTGCTGCTGAATGTGTCATGAGTTCATGAGCTCTGCCAAGTTCACCGTGGAAGAAAGTGTCCCCCTCCGTCTTTCTTAATAGGTTGGTAAGCTTCAGTCATTTCTTCATTATGTTTTTAAAGAACTGGCCTAAATGTTGCTTGTCTCTTCTTTGAAGGCCTCTAAGTCACTTGAAAATAATGAATTTTATATATATCCCCCAAAAGATACCCATCTATGCTGTTTCTGATAATGCTGCCTTTTCTGTGTTTGACTACAAGTACTTATCTGTATTTCCATCAATGTCTACTTGGCTATGTGTCCAACTAAAATATACATATTGTCTGGGATGTCAACAAGGTGTCAGAATAGAAGGTCCCTGGCTATAGCTCCCAGTCACAGAAAGAACAACAAGCAGTTATCCACAGATAATGATTTTGTGAAAATCCTAGAACCCAGAGTGAGGGTAAAGGACCCCCTTGGACCACAAAATGCAAGAAAAGCCACATTGGAAGGTTACAGGGAGTAGTTTCACTTTTACTGCATCAACTTTCTCCCAGGCTGACATAATGCCACACTGAGAGGGAATCCCTGCCCTGACAGTTTCTCCATTGGAGAACAGAACGCCCCAAGCAGATATCCAGTTTCCACAGCATTCCAAGCTACTTCCTAAGTGGTCTGTGCGATTCTTTTTCATGGGGAAGTGGCAGGGCTAGGTTACTTGGGGAAAGCTAGGAACAAAGAAGGGGTCCAGGCTCACATTGACCAGTGGCGGCACTGCATCCCTGCTGGCAGTATCACCTGGCAGGTGAGTGCAGCCAGCCTTTTGGCCGACCCATGGAGCAGACCTAGTGGCCTGTTTTGCTAAAGAGCACAGTTGGCAGTTCTGCCAGGCTCCTGTTTCCAGCTGGCAGTCCGGCCCAGCAACAGAGCACAGCTGTTGGCCCCACCCAGACAGGGAGCTTCATAGTAGTGAAGATATGGAAACAACCTAACTGTCCATTGATGGATGAATAGGTAAAGAAGATGTGATGTATATAAGCAATGGAATATTATTCAGCCATGAGGAAAAGAATATTCTGCTATTTGCAATAACATGCAATAACATTTGGATTTTGAAGGCATTGTGCTAAGAGAAATAAGACAGAGAAAGACAAACACTGTATGACCTCAGCTATATTTGGGATCTAAAAAAGTTGAAATAGTTAGGATGGTGGTTGTCAGGGGCCGAAGGATGGGAGAAATGACGAGATATTGGTCAAAGGATACAGGCTTTCATTTATAAGATGAAAATGTTCTTGGGATCTAATGTACAGTATTGTGAGTTTAGCTAATTTTACGCTCTTGTGTACTTGAAATATGCTAAGAAAGAAGATCTTAAATGTTCTCACCACACACAGTGTTATCTATGTGAGGTGATAGATGTGTTAGCTAACTTGATTATGGTAATCATTTCTATATATATATATATATATATATGTATGTATATGTATACACATATATACATATATACACACACACGTGTATATATCATGTTGAATACATTAAATATATGAAATGTATTAATACCTCAATAAAATAAAAATATAGCGATATAGATGGTACTTATTAAGAATAGTGAGAGGTAGCATACAGAGAAGGCAGAATACCGTTTATTTTTATTATTGTCATATAATTGTTATTCGGCTTTTATAAAATAAATATATAATTATTTCTGGAATTTGAAAAATTCAGAAAAATAACCACAAGTAATTCTTTCACAGTCTGTCTCAGAGAACCATCGTCATTATAATTTTCTATAATTTGTTTAATTTCCTTTTATGCATATGTTCATTTGTGACAATATAACATTATATATAAATATAATTCTATAGTTTTATAATATTAACTTAATGGTTAAAAATTCCTATATTATGAGAATTCTGTGAATGTTACTCATGACTACATAATTTTCCATCCCATAGATGTAGTTCCGTTTATCTTTCTTTTCATTTCCATTTGGTGTATATTTAAATTGCTTAATATTTATAAATTTTAAAAAATGGACAAATGTTGAGGTATTTTATTGACGCTCTAATTCTCCAAGGAGAATAGCTTCAAAATCACTGAATTCAATTATGGTGATGGATTATTTGGGTGCAGGGATTGTATCTCACCCTTATAGCTCCAAGCTATTGAAAAATTTCTGCCATGTGGAATCAACTCAAATATTTGTGAGAAAATGAAATAATGAATGACTAATATCTATAAATCCATACTACGAAATTGCTTTCTTTCTGGTTGGCATGTCTAGACAAGGATCTGGGTAAACATAATAAGCTATAAAAAGTCAGTAGCAGATATTTATTTAGAATACCAATATGCAGTGACCTCTGAAGTAATATTAGTTGCTCTCAATAGCATGTGCTTATTGGGCAGAGGCCAAGTCCCTGGGAGCAGAACTTGTAGATATTGTCAAATGGGAGTTAGCCAGCAATCTGAGGCCTTCGCTCCAAGAGATAAGGTAGAACTGGGCTTGACTTAAACTGAAAATGATATTCAAAACCGTGTGCATGTGTAGGCATGGTATTACATCAATTGTCTTCAAAAAGTAGCAACCACAAGGCCTCCACTGTATCAGTATGGGAGAATAAAACATCTAGGTCTTATACCCCCAGCAACTTACCTTATCCATGATCTCCATACCACTTTTTTTTCTTTATTCTCATTCACATAAACACAACACTTTTGTAGTCTGAAGGACTAGTTCAAACCTAAATGTTGGCACGGATAAATTAGCTGTGTCTTATTTCCCTTTGTCCATTTCCCAGGATTATTGGGAAGATTAGGTGATGTGGTTATCTATGAGGCACAATTCCAAGGAGCAGGGAAGTACATAAGGAGTTATAGTTTCTGACCCTCCCCCTATCTTAGAGTTGATGACATTTAGCTTAAATAATTTAAAGAGATTGATTTTTATTTAAAACAAAGCAAGTAACAACAATAAACTGCTTGAATCTCTGAGAGTCAACATTATAGGGCCATTAAAATTTGTGAGCTGGGAAATTCCATGATAAAAAATGAAACCCTAGGAGAAATATTTTGTCAGCATTTATAAAAGGTAGATTGGAAGTGGACAAGGGAATTGAACATGAAGATAATAGCAGTTGTAGAACTATTTGTAAGAATACTTTATCAAAAAATATATATATATGAGACCATGAAATTTGGAATTTCTTAATTTCCAGGATAAGAAGAAAGGCATCATAAAGTTGTACATGTTTATTACTTAGACTGTTTTCATTAGTATTTATTCCAAGAAAGAAAGTACTTTGTCCTTAGATCAAATAAAAGAGAAGGAGACAAAATATTTTGTTTGTAGGCACATGCACCAACTACATTCAAAATAGATGGAATGTCAGTGAAACCCAAGTGAAGAAGATTAGTCACTTCTAACATGTTAAGTCTTACAACTTAAAAATATTGAGAAGACACAAAAGAGTTAATGCACTGTACCTTCTATAAGAGTCTAACTTAATACCCTTCTCCTTTGACTAGGCCATAAGAATAACCAGATCCAAAAATCATCCCCTAAGGGATGTTATACGAAACTAAATAATTTTACCTTCAATTAATCACACTTATTATGACTTTGCCATTAATGAGGAATATACTCTGCTACCTTTATAAATAACTAATACCACAGTAGTTTATAGATCCCCCTGTTGTAGTGGGGTGGGATGGGTTGATGAGGGAAAAGGTACTACTATTTCTTATTGGAGTATCGTTACTTATGAAGATAATTCTATTTTCTCCTGACGTTTATTATTGGCGTTAATAGTTGGCACTCAGTTTTTACAAAGAAACTTGAGTGCCACCAATTCCCCAAGGTTATTATATGCACAATGAATACATATACATATACATATACTAGCTGTAACTACCAAGTGACTGGCTCCCACACACCAGTTTCCTTGTCTGAGATTAAAATTCCTGTAAAATTATAAATCAATTTAGTTCATGGAGTTCTTGATTGCTCACAAAGGAAGATGTTCAATTCATGGTCCCCAAGGGTTTGCAAGTACCCATAATTGAAATGCTTTAAATTGTACGTAGAACAGGAATAGAGAATTCAGATGCAATTGAAATGTTTTTGTATATGTTCAGTAGAAATGGGAACATGTAGCATAATTGCATTATGATAGTAAAGCATTATTTCATATCAATAGTAATAACTGGATTTTGTTTAGGGAATAAAATTAATTGCCCTGCACTTCATTTGGTCTGGAAACATGAGCCAAGTAACTTTGTTTTGATTGCTCCTTGGAAGGTGATTAAAAGTAGATAATCATTTTGTCACAAAGGCCAGTACAGAAGCACAACTGAATAAGCCATGAGTGGTGAATGTGAACTCCATTCTGATTGGGGGTTTCAACTATGAAATCCATTAGATTTGCTCCTTTTGTTTAAGCAGCTGTTGATCTGCAAATATATTCAGTGTAAATGTTTATATTAAACATTTAGACACAGTGTGCAGTTTGCATTGTTTTAATCCAGTAAAAAGGTATCCACAGGCACCCAGTTTTGCATCTGTTTGCTTTATAATGGATCTAAACACATTACCATGAAGTTGTTTCTTTTTTCTCCCCAAATGAGCTTTGCGTGCCCACACGCAAGTATTTTGGTGAATTGTTGGCAAGTTATCTTTCCGAAGTGAAATTAAACCTTAGAAAATATCCCTAGACATTAAATTCGAGGGCCAGTCTCTCTCCTTAGTGGTGCCTCCAAGTGTTATGGGAAAGTGAAAATTGTCTGGAATTTATTCCAAAGAGACATATTTAATGGTGACTCCATAAATAATGTTGTTGGATGGTAAACTGATGTTCATGGTTTAAGTGTAACTTAGTTGTTTTTGTCAGTAGAATGTAGTATGTTAGCTCCATATTGGTGACTCTTTTAACATCAAGATGTATATGACAGTGGATCAGAAAAGAAGTGGCCCAGGACTCCTGTTAATCACCTTTTTTATTTTAAAAGTCTTATTATCACTTTAAGTATCCATAATCCTTTTTCAGTATAATAAGCTTAGAATTTGTTCAAACAATGGCATTTATTAAGACTTTATTTGGACTCTTTAGTATAGCATGCTTGGTAGTTAGATGGAAGCTGTGTAAACCTTGTACTGTTAGAACCTCTCTAAAGTTCGGTTTAAACACTCATGAAAATCACGTGATTTGTACCATAGAGGTTTATTGTGAAGTTTGAATGGGACATTGTAATTGACATCACCAATCGGTGATGTCTGCATATAGCAAGTGAAAATATATAACTACTTCCTTCTTTAGGCAGTTTTAGCATAATCCAGGAGAAAGGTTTGGCCTGCATGAGTTCCTGATGCTTTAGTTTCTTTTTTGTAACCTTCTAACACACCATGTGACAGCTGGGACAGGAATAGCCAGTACGGAGGCAAATGATTTTTTTGTTGTTGTTTTTTTAAGATTTTATTTATTTGACAGAGAGAGAGAGAGAGAGAGAGAGAGACAGCCAATGAGAGAGGGAACACAAGCAGGCGGAGTGGGAGAGGAAGAATCAGGCTCCCAGGAGAGGAGCCCGCGATGCGGGGCTTGATCCCAGGACCTGGGATCACGCCCTGAGCCAAAGGCAGACACTTAACGACTGAGCCACCCAGGTGCCCCCAGAGGCAAATGATTTTTGAAATGCCACCAAGTCTGTAGAAGAACAACTTGATGCATTTTTCTTTCTGAGAGTTACTTTGACCCCATTCCCTGTTGCTGCTGATGGAGACTTAAGACTGCACATAGAGGAAGGGAAGGATGGTGAACCGAATGTGCTACTTGGGTCTTCTTTGTCTGTTTTCAGATTTTTGTTTCCCAGGCACTTGGTATAAGCCTTTTATTATTTGCTTTATAGTTTCTGTGTTTCTTACTGAATGTATCACAAGGATCCTATAAGCTAAATGAATGACTTCTTAGACAAAACTAAGTGTTTTTCAAAAGCTATTTGAACAGTATCACTGATATACTAAACCTTTAACTCTGTCTTACATAACCACACATTTCTTCTCATTTCTCTTTAGAAGCCTCCATAAATAGTTGGTGATAGGTGTGATAGAGGTCAAATGAATAGAAATTAGGATTTTAACCTTATTATTGAATTAATGGTATATCCCCAGTACTACCATTGGAGAGACACTACCTTTCCTATGTACTTGGGAAGAGTAATTGGATGAACAGAATCAGGAGATAATGATTGTAAAACCTGGCATTTGTACTTCGCCTCACTCCTTTGCAGAGCACAATAACCAAATATCATTTGGTTATTGTTTTATTTTAGTATGTCAGGTGTTGCGCCCTGGATCTCACAACCCATTTGCCTTAGAGGGGAGAAAACTGTGTAGCCCTTTACGATTTGGCTGCAGCCTAACTTCCAGAGTTTTCTCAAGAGAGGATCTTCAAAATAAATTGAATTGATGCAGAACTATGAAAGAGAATATTAGAAGGGAATTAATTTAGTCTAAGGCTTCAGGAGAGGCATCCCTAAGGTAGCACATGTTGAAATGTGCAGGATGCCGAACAGTCAACTGTGTAGGAAGTGGGATGGGGGAAAGGCTTTCTTAGTTTAGGAAATAGCAGCAGAGGAGAGTAGAGGAACAAGGGCCATTGGTGGAACTAAAAGAAAGGGAGTGTATGTTGAGGAAAGCATGAGAGAGAGACAGAGACAGAGGGAGAGAGAGAACCACTGAGTGAGATGGCAAGAGTGAGTGATGGCTGGCTGAGAGATAAGAGATGAGAGAAAAGGGGAAAAATGGGAAGTTAGGAGGGAGGACAAAGAAAGAAAGAAGGCGAGGAAAGAAAATGGGAATTGGGTAAATGTGGGAAAGGGATAGGGATTCAGGGCTAGAACAGTCAGAGCATTTTAAGCCACATTCAAATTTTGGACATTCTAGTTATGAAAGCACTTGGAGTGCTTTCATGCCATGCCATGATCAAATTTGAGAAGTGTGGTTCCATAAAGAAAAGAGGATGATTTTTTCCCTTTAGAAGCTTAAAATCTAGGGGTGCCTGGGTGGCTCAGTCTATTGAACATTCCACTCCTGATTTCAGCTCAGATCATAGTCTCAGAGTACTGAGATCAAGTCCCCCAACGGGCTTCTTGCTCAACATGGAGTCTACTTGTGATTCTCTCCCTCTCCCATTGCTCCTCCCCCTGCTTGTACACTCTCTCCCTCGCTCTCTAAAATAAATATATAAAATCTTTAAAGAGTTTAAAATCTAATAGAGGAAGAAGTAGAAAAAGATATAACAAAAATACTGCAGAATGGCATAAGCAACATGATATGAGTAAGTAAAGGGGGCTATCATGATTTATAGAAAGAAAACCATTCCAAACCTGAAGGAGAAGATGGAACATAAATTGATATCTGAGATGAGTCTTTAAAGAATTAATAACTGTCAGAGGGAAAATAAGTAAATATGTCCCAGGCAGAGGAAACAACCTAGGATGGTCATACTAAAAGAAGGAAGGAAGGAAGGAAGGAAGGAAGGAAGGGAGGGAGGGAGGGAGGGAGGGAGGGAGGGAGGGAGGAAGGAAGGAAAGGAGGGAGGGAGGGAGGAGGGGAGGGGTAAAACAAAATAACAAGTGTCGGGAAGGATGTGGAGAAATGCAAACACTTTGCTGGTGGGAATAGAAAATGGTTCATCTGCTATGGAAAACAGTTTGGCAGTCCTTCATAAAGATAAACATAAAATTACCACATAATCCAGCAATTACAGTCCTAGGTGTATACTCAAAATAATTGAAAACAGATATTCGAACAAATAGGTGCATACACATGCTATTCATAATAGTCAAAATGTGGGAACAACTCAAATGCCCATCAGCAGATGAATAGGTAAACAAATTGAGGAATGTACATACAGAGGAATATTATTCATCCATAAAAAGGGAACAAAATACAGATACATGCTACAGTATAGATAAACCTCAACAGTATTATGCTGAGTGTAAGAAGCCATACACTTAAGGTCATATAGAACATGATTCCATTTATATGAAAGATCTAGAATAGGTAAATCCATAGAAAGAGAGAACAGATTACTATTTGCCAAGGGCTAGAGAGGAAAAATAGGGAATGATTGTTTAATGGCCATATGGCTTTCTTTTCAAGTATTAGAAGGATTTTGTAACTAGATAGAGGTAGCGTTTGAACAATATTGTGAATGTACTAAATGCCACTAAATTGTTCACTTTAAATGGTTAATATTATATTTTATGAATTTCCCCTCAATAAAAATAAAACTGAGAATTTTAAGCTTCATGCTTAAAGTTATAGGGAGTTCTGAGAAGGAGAAACAATTTAAAAAATGGAAGATAAAGAGCAGAGGAAGGAGGAGAGGGAGGAAAGAAGAAAGGAAAGGAAGATGGCAGATCTCACATGTGTTTCTGAAAGATGACTCTGCCAAAAAATAAAATGAAATAAAATAAAATGAATAAAGTCCCAAAGGGGAGGCGACGTCTTCTGTGCATCGAGGTTTAGATTTCCTGGGGACAGGTCTGGGAAGAAGTCTGAATCTGAAATGTGTATATGGGTGCACTGTTTAAACCTTGTCATCAAAAGAGCTGTTCCTTTAAAAATGATTTTAGGATGAGCACTTCAAGTCCACATTTTCTAACTAGCCATCAGGTCTTATAATTATTTTTAGGCTGAAAAGTTTTAGAGAAAATGTTAGAGCAAAACTCAGAAATATCCTCAGGGAGGTCACATTGTATAAAGCATCTCTGCAGAGAGCTGGGTTTCACAGAGTTAGGACACAGCAGAGCCAATTATCCGAAGATTTATGAGCAAATTGGTCTGACTGGTAAAGACAGGACATAAGCCAGTAACAAAATTTTGATTTTTATTCCCAAACTTTAAAGTGTATGTTTTTGTGTGTATGTGTGTGTGCACACATGTGCGTGCACGTGCCTAACCAAGGAATTATAAAATGTTGAATTCTGTGATTGACATGACATCCTAGGAAAGAATAAATGAAAAGTCTTTCCTGATGTTTGGGGTACAGACCATATGATCTAACAGATCAGCTCACACTAAGCAATTGACATGACAGGATAGAACGGCTTTATGATTCCTATTGGCCAAGTTCTATCCAAACAGTGCTGGGGATATAAATTGGTGCAGCCGCTATGATAAACAGCATGGGTTTTTTCAAAAAGCTAAAAATAGAAACATCATATGATCCAGCAGTCCCACTGCTGGATATTGACCGTAAATATGAAAACACTAAATTCAAAAAGATATATGCACCCTTATTTTATTGCAGCATTATTTACAGTAGCGAAGATATGGAAGCATCCCAGGTAGCCATCTATATATGAAGGGATAAAGAAAATGTGATACACACACACACACACACACACACACACACACACATATACGTATAATGGAATATTACTCAAGCATAAACAAGAATGAGATCTTGCCATTTGTGACAAAATGGATGGACCTGGAGTATATTATGCTAAGTGAAATAGGTCAGAGAAAGACAAATACTGTATGATTTCACTTATATGTGGAATCACATATACACAGATACACACACACGCACACATGCACACACAAACGGCCTCATAAATACTGAAAACAGACTGGTGGTTGCCAGAAGTTGGGCAGTGAGGGGATGGTTGACATAGGTGAAGGTGATTAAGAGGTACATACAAACATCCAGTTATAAAATAAGTAAGTCATAGGGATGAAAAGTAGAGCATAGAGAATATAGTCAGAAGTATTACAATAACATTGTATAGTGACAGATGGTGACTACACTTCTGTGGTGACCATTATATAATGTACAGAATTGTCAAATCACTATGTTGTACACATGAAATGAATATAACATTGTATGCCAACTGTAATTCAAATTTAAAAAATGAAAGAAAAACAAATACTGCTTGGAATAAAGAGATTAATGAAGGTAATCTTAGCTAAATATCTTCTCGGGTCTCATTCATGTTTTTGTATCATGAGTGTGTTGAAGATAAGTCGTTCTCTAACTTATTTTGTATAAGAAATCACTGAGGGAAGGTGTTAAAATGCAAATTTTTGGGCCCCAGACAAATATACTCTGACCCAGTTATTACTTGATCCTGATATTAATAGCATGAGAGATACTGAAATGGCACTGTTTAAGGTTTAAGGTACCTTCCTGCTCAAGCATTCTATGGTTCAATAATCTTATCTTGCTTTCTATGGCAAGAGTATCTTTACCAGCCATGATGAATCACATCCATAGAATTTTTTGGACATAACCAATTACACACATAGTCATGTTGATTTCTTCTTCAAGCAAAATACATTGACAGTGTTTTTTCTTTAATCACACTATGAAAAATATAAAGGGTCTAGAAGTAAGTAGTGAATTGAATGAAAACCCTAAGACTTGTGGTTTCTGAGTTAAGATTTTTATAGCTAGGTTTATTTCAACTCTGGTATACAGGTATCCCCGCTTTTCAAAAGTTTTTGTTATACCACTTCAGTTTTATGAAAGACCTGTATTAATACCTGTTTTTGCTAACAAAAAAAAAATCTGAAGAGGATTTTTACTTTTACAGGGAAAGGCAAAAAGCGAAAATAGCGGTTAATGTCTGGTTTTGCAGCAAGCCGTTATAAAGGGCCTCTGAGCAGGGAGAGCTGCACCACCAAGCTCCTTCCCTGAGAACTACACTCAGCATCTCCCACATCAAGCTGCCATAGCTTTGAACTGTGTCTGTGAGCATCTGTGCTTTATCTCAATTTATTTTGTGCATCCATTAGCAAGATGTGTCCAAAAGTATCAGAAAAACCTAAGGTTATTTTTTGGGTCTGGGAACACTCAAAATTTTCCCTATAAATTAATGGTAACTGCTTCTTCACTTGATAGCATTACAAAAGTTTTCATAGGAACACTCTGCTTTCAGATAGTTAGGGAAACCTATATTAAGCTACCATTTATTTATTACCCATGATAAACCAGACACTAGCATAGGTGATTTTCAAAGACAGTAGAGCATCAACTCATGATGTGAAGAACACCAAGGTCAGACAACCTTATAAAGATATAGTTGCATTAAAATGCAATAAGTATAATTAATGCAGTAGAGAAACAGTACCTGAGAGGACTAATTAGTTTGTTTCAGCACCTGAGAAGTTTTAATACAGAATTTAGGCATATGAAATATTTTATTTAGTTAAGGAGAGACATTCAGGTGATAATACAGTGGATATCAGTTAGATTTGAATAGATCAGAAAGGTATTTGGAGACATCTATGTTTTGTATTAAATTATATGCACTAGGGTTTGTGCACCTGAATAAATGCTTCTGTAAGACCTGCCAATTGGAAAACCAGACAACCTAGGATTTAACATCAAGCATGTAACTGACTCTAAGCAGTAAATTCCTGACTCATCTTGGCGCAGCTAGCTGACTAAGGGACAGGAAGTAAGATGGCTATGCTAAGGGAAAATAGAACATATTGAAGGGTGTCTATATATCAAATGCTTTAATACCCTCCCATAATTCACCTGGGTAGGATGGTGACATCCACATAAAGCCAGGAGGGTGGGGGAAAGGTAACTAGTATTAATTGAGGGTCATGCTGTGGCAGGCACTGTTCTGAATGCTGTGTGTATATAAAAAATATAATCTCATCTTCTAACTATAATGTGAAGCAAGTGCCATAATTGTGTCTGATTTGCTGGTACAGAAAATAGGGTTTAAGAGGCTAAGTGTTTTGCCCAAGATCAGACAGCTGGTAGCAGAACCAGATGTAACCTATGTTTATTTGATATGAAAATTTTTGTCCTTTGCCTTGACCATCCCACAGTACCGCTCTCTAGCAAGCAAGGGAGCTCTAAGACATAGTAGATACAGATGTTGCATCAGTTTAACATTTTTAAGCTTCTCATGAATACAGGAAAAGAAACCACAATGGAAAAGAAAGCAAGCTAATTAATAGTTTTCTCCTATCAGACAAAGACAGGACCATTAGAGTTTTCCACTTGTACCCAGAATCACAGTACCCCTCTGAATGCTCCATCTATCAATTCACAGCATGAAAACAATCAAATTACAGTCTTTGAAAGAAAGGTAAATCCAGCCAGGAGATTGATGTTTTTTAAATGAGCAGAATTTGCTGAGCTAGCTTACAGAAAGTGGCACGTTATTAGACAGTTGTAGCTGTAAAAGAGAAAAAGGTATCATACAGACATGTGTCCTAGTGAGATGTCTTTAATGTAGAGGCAAGCTGTTCAGCTCACAGACTCTGAGGTTGGCCATTGTCCAAGAAGCTTACTCACCCCCACATAGATATGATGGCTAGGAGGTAATGCAGCATACAGAATTATATGCCATTTTGCCAGATTTACTCATTTAGAGATCACTTTCATAGCCTGACCCATTGCTATCATAAGAGAAAAAAAAATCATTTCTTCACAACGCATGTTTCATGACTGCTCTGTTATCATGAATATTAGTGCTATAAATTAAACAAAATATTTACAAAGGTAATGTTGAGAGGGAGGAGTAACTGAACGACAAATTGATTGTGTCTTATTAAAAGTTTACTACAGTTGACACATTTCAGAACAGTTTTAAGAATTCAGAAGACTTGAAGGAACACCTAGTCAGATGGTCCCATTTTACAGTTGGAGATCATGGAAGATACATAACTTTGCCAAAGTCAATGAGAAAATTGATGGCAGGGTGTCAATTAAAATCTGAGTTTTCTAAATCTCATCCAGTGATCTTTCTGATTTGGTATGTTGATGTAGTTTTTCTCTCTTTACATTTGTAAAATGTCTGTATGATACTCAGTGTATAATCCAGAGGTCAGTTAGGCCAAACAGTCCTTTGATATTGAGTCATAATAGATATTACTTCCTATTTAGAGGAGAATTTAAGTCTTTGTCCCTCTCTGACCATTTATGGATTTGGTTGAATTTTTCCATCACATTCCTGCTTCCAATTTCTTTCTTCAACTGAATGAGAAAAATTCTCATTTTTCTGTATATAACTGCCCCATTTTTAGCCCTGCTTTTGACCTTCAGGATAGCGACTCTGTTCTTTACCCCAAATACTTCTGCTGCTGAGTGCTTTGTATGTAAGGATATTTTCTTGAAGGTTTGGTAACTTTAGAGCAAGTTATATCACAAGACTAAAAAATGTAAAAACAAACAAACAAAAATATATATATATATATATATTTTTTTTATAGACATTCCTATTTCACTTATTTTGAGACCAGCTAGTATTGGAAGGTTTTTTACTGGTCATCTATGTCTGTTGGCTCCAGACTTCCAAAATACTCATTTGCTTCCTCTCTTCTCAGATTCTTCTCTTCCTGTTTTTCTTCTGTGCGTAGCAGACACTGATTCAACTATTTTCTTATGCAGGCAGGTTTTATATTTGTTTTGTGTTTTTGCTTTTTTACTTTTTGTTTTCTGTTTTTGTTTTAGCCTACACCCAGAGTACTCCATCATCAAGAGCAAATTGCTCTCACAAGGTAGTTTGGATAAAAGGAGGAATCCTAATCCCATATTTGCTACTGTAATACCACAGCGCTTCCCTATGGATGATGTACCAATCAAGCTTTGAGTGAAGTAACCCTCTATTTGGACAGAACATAGATTTTTAAGAAGGGTTTGCTTACGTCGTGTTATCTACCTTCTCTATTTCAATAAAACCTACATTATTTGCTTATTTTTCTATTTTTGTTCATACCCAAGGAGAATGAGCCTTGTAAAAGAGGGAGGTAGGAGAGCTGGAATACATTGCTTCCACCCAATAAAAGCCAACTGAAATGCCCAAAGGAAATGGAATACAGAGTAAACTTGGTTACACACTGAAATGAAGGAAGGAAGCCATCAGATTGCACACACCTTGAGGTCTCCTCGTTAAATATGCCTCAGATGGTATGGCCATCTGGAAAAATAATATGAATTGACTATCAATGTTAACTTCTATTAAAAAAAATCCTTTTTTGTCTGAGTGATTAAATAAAGAATTTCTTAAGGGATTCTCTCCCACAATTTCCTACACATCCAGAGTTTAATTGATACAGGCCAATGTTAGCTGCAATCCCTAAAAGAGGAGTTGTCTAAAATTAGTGTTTCTTTTTTCCACGCCTATCAGCCAGACACAGAGGCTGCATCTAATCACTTTGGCTGTGAGACAGAACATACATAATAAATGCATAAAATATATATCCATTTATGTACTCCTACACTCTCTTACTCAGTGATTTGTACCTTTTAAGTGCAAAGTGTTCACCCTCAAGGGATTGGCACCAGCTTACTATGTTTGAAAGGCCAGGTCTGGAATGTCATGGTCTGGCACTTAAATAATCTCAAGATTATTTTCTACCTTTAGCTTTCTAAACTTCTTCAAAATCAGGAAATAAAAATCTATCTAGAAAGCCAAACTTAAATGGGACAAGATGAGTGTGTCAAGTTGCAAAGCCAAAATTGTATGGAATGAGGAACTGTAAGGGAGGACATGGGCATTTAAGTGTGTTTCTGGCTTTTGGTGTGATATGGAATATGGGATTTCAGCGCATAGGCTAAAAGAGAAGAATTAAAGTTGTATATAAAGTTGTTTTTGATGTGTTTATGTGGGCATTATGCAAAATCCAGGACTATGTTGAATGGTGTGGGAGATCCATAAAATATTTAAAATTCCTGTTTTCTTTAAGTATATTTCTTCTACTTAGGATCAACTTCTGTATCTCTCATTTCAAGAAATTTTCCCATGGAAAACATAATCATTTTAATATGAAAACATTATATTCATTTAACATTTCAAGTATTATACAAAGCAGAAAGAGGAAAACGACGGCACCAAACACTATAACTCAGAAATTACTAGTATGAACATTTGATGATAGCAGTGCAGGTTAGATGGGTGGATGGGTGGATGGATGGATAAAAAGATAAATGATGGATAGGTGATTGGAAGGACAAAAAGGAAGACAGAAAAATAGTTGAATGGATGGATACAAAGATAACTAAATTGATATTTACCCCTATTGGGATTTTAAATAAATGAACTTCATTTGTTCTACTTGAATTTAAGAGAAAAAAACATCCGAAGAAAAGCTTAAAGAGTTGCTGCCTTAAGATTTTTTTTCACATTAAGGAATCTAATTTATTTAAAAATCCCTGAGAAATTAAGAAAATACATTATTTAAATCATTAAGAGGTTAGACTCATTATTTTCCCTACATGTTTAAGGCAGTATGTATTGACTCCCTTTTATGCAAATAAGATAATTAGCACTCTGAAACTTTTTACCCACATCCCATTTTTTATTGCTAATTATATTAGTGTTACTTTGTTAAGGATTACACAAAGTACATTCTGTTCTGAATCGATTATTTTGCAGTTGTCAAGACAATTTGATAAACGGATTAAAATGAATGCCAGTTTTCATTGTGGAATATTTAGAAAAACACAAAAGCAGAGAGGATAGTATAAGGAAGCACATTATTAGTTTGAAACAAATCCTATACTTCATAACAAATTTAACATATTGATACGTTTTACTTTGGAACTAGAGAGGAGTCACAAACTCTATGTGGCAGGCACTGTGAAAAATTTTGCCCTCTAGTGAAATTTGGCAAAGTGTTGTCACAGCTGGGCATGGGGTGCTGTTGGCATCTAGTGGGTAAAGGTAGTGTTACTGCTAAACAGGACAGCACCCACAACAAAGAATTATCTTGTTCCAGAAATCACTAATGCTGAGTTTGAAAAATCCCACTCTAATTCATCATTCAGTACACAAATTTCCTTATTATTTTCTGCCTCTGATTTTCCAGAGTCTACTTCAACACTTCTCCTTCTGGGAGGTAAAAACTTTACTTCCTCTGATAATTCCTCAAAGGATGTGGTTTTCTAAACACCATCACCATCTCATTCCATTTCTCTGAATGCCAGGCAAGTTTAGCTCAGACATCCAGAATGGACCAGTTTCATCTGATTAAAATAGTTTTCTTTCTAATTCATTCCTGGAAAGGTACATTTGTAGTTTCTTTTTTTTTTTTTTTTTTTTTTTTTTAAGATTTTATTTATTTATTTGACAGAGATAGAGACAGCCAGCAAGAGAGGGAACACAAGCAGGGGGAGTGGGAGAGAAAGAAGCAGGCTCACAGCAGAGGAGCCTGATGTGGGGCTCAATCCCATAACGCTGGGATCACGCCCTGAGCCGAAGGCAGACGCCTAACCGCTGTGCCACCCAGGCGCCCCAACATTTGTAGTTTCTTAACAAGTAGTAGTCCTGGATTAGGACCATCCTTTTGGAAGACCTATGATCAAGACTCTAATTTCTGCTGTCTGTTTGCCTTGGTGTTAAATACCATAAACTAAGTTGTCTCCACTCCACTGATGGCAAATTATTCTTTTTTACATAAGGTATAATCTTTGAGGACTTTAAAAACATCTTTACATTGGCAAAAATATACCTGGGTTAAACTGTTTATACTTATTAGACTGTATAATTAATATATTTATCAATAATTTCTTTTTTTAACTAAAAATAGATGTTAACAAAATTTGTAAACACACCAAGAATGTGATAGCTTTGTCATTAATCTACTCAAGCAGGCATTTTCCAGTGCTATTCCTGAGAAGTTAGTAGCTACTTATATACATATAGAAAGGTATATGTAGAGGTCCTCCTTTCAAAACAACAGGAGCCCCTGGGTCGATCGTGGTTTAAGCATCTTATTTTGGCTCAGGTCATGATCTCAAGGTCCTGGGATGGAACCCTGCATGGACTCCCCTCTCAGTGGGGAGTCTGCTTGTCCCTGTCTCTCTGCCCCTCCTCCTGCTTGTGCTCTCCCTGTCTCTCTCTCAAATAAATAAAATCTTTAAAAAAGTAAAAAAATAAGACAAGAACAAGTTAAAACTCAAGACAAAGAATGAAAAGTATATGGATGTGGATAATGAATCAGAATAATGGAACAGAGTAAATGAACACAAAGTATATGGTTGGTATTCTCAGAGTAGATCCTAAAGAAAGATGTGGGCTCTGAAGTTAAAATTCCTTAGCTATTAGTTATTACCCATAACTTCAGTTTCTTCATCTGTAAAATGGTCGTACTAATGGCACCAGATTCAAAGGGTTATGCTAAGGAGCATTTTAAGTAATTATTGTGAAAGTCTTAGTTTAGTCCTTGTCACCTAGGAAATAACAAGTAAATGCTGCTGTTACTATTATCATTAATCCTTGCTATAATCTAATCTAATCATGTGTACTCTGTTTTTTCTGACAAGGTTAATGGGTTTTAGTGGATGAAATGACTTTTTCAAAAGAGAAAATTCAGTAAGTGGTACAATTAATATTAAAACTCTTCTGCCACTGAGTCCATCTGCTTTGCCCGATTTTGAAACTAAAACTGTTAACAAATCCATTATTTTTAAACACAGAAGCTTCTATGGAATACCCTACAGATAAAGGAGAGAGGCACTTCTTGAATACCTTAAATAAGAAGTTAGCAAAACCCTACACGCCAAAAAAAAAAAAGTTGTTTGGCTTTTAGGTTAGTTCTCAATCTCTCATTTCCAGGTCCCTTCTTTTCACTTCTCTGATTTTATGAATTTCATTCAAGGGTCTGCTCTTTTTGGTTGGTGGTAACATCCCAGAAAGACCTACATGAATGAACCTTGACTTTACACCTACATTCTTTCCCCCTTTTCTTAATTAGATCTAAGCCTTAACACCTGTCTCTTCAGTACAGAAACCCTACATACTCTGGTTTGCTCATGCACCATCCTTGTGCATAGCCAGTAACCTAGAGCATAACCTGAGGTGGGCTCAGAAACATTTTGTTCAGGACTGCTCGGACAGAGACTGACAATGGCAGATTGTATTGGTTAGCCTCTGTGTGCTTCTCTTCTGCTTATTTTATTTACTTTAATGTTCAGTTATTTATTTCTAGACAGGGAGCAATTGATTAGTGAGATCCCCCGTTACCTCTGACAAACTTATTAAATATTTATATGTATTTATGCTAATTGCCTTCTCTTCTTCATTGCACTAGAGCAGGAGAAATTGTTTGTACTTATCTTCACTCATTCATTCATTAACTCACTAGTACATTTAGTGATTAATTTTAGAATTTGTTCAGTGTGTGGATTGAGTAGCTGCTACATGCCAGGATAGTATGCAAGGCCCTCCACACATAAAGGTGAGCACTAAGATGATTGATCTCTTGATACAGTAATGACATAGTAGAGGATAAAACAGTGTTTTTGTAGGGGAGTAAATGGAGGGTTTATAAAGAAAGTGGTTCAGCCCATGTTCAAAGGCATACTAGAAATGTGCCAGGGATTGAAATAGGAGTAGCTATTCCAGATAGGTAAAATCGCATACAAATAATCAAGAAGAAATGGGGAGTTCTGACACTCAACCTGGTATTTTATAAATTCGTTTTTCAAATCTGTCTCACAAAAGAGTGCACAAATGTGCTTGACATCTGTCACTCTAAATGTCTCTGTGTCACTTAGACATAGCTAGCTTTGTAACCAGAGAAACTCTTTTCTTAGTCCAAATAGAGTTTGGGACCCTTTTCAGCAAACCCTAGAGAACAGAAATATCACCTAACTTTTAGTGGTCTTATTCCCTTGTTTATTCCCGTGGCCATTTGCAATGCCAAACAATGGAGCAAATAGCAACAGCCATTTGCATGCAGGAAATTCCTCTAGCCTCCAGGCAATAGTTGACTCCACCACTCCACCTGGGCTTGATAATAATTGAATCACTGTGGTATCCTATGTTTGGATTGTCAATAAATGGGAATCCAATGTCATTTTTAGTTTAAAGAAAACCAAACAAAACAACTTTCTATATCTGCAGAAACATTAATCAGATCCTAACAAACGACCAGAGTCACTATGCTCAAAATTAATGCAACAGCCTTCTCACTTTGTTTTCCTGTATTCCAAGGTTTGAATGTCAGCCCTGTCAGCAACTATGACAGTATGACAGTATGACAAGAAGGTCACATTAGGTAGACTGATAACAGTATAATGATGCTAACCCAAACTAGACCCAGTCTGCTATTATATATGCAGGTCCTTCCATAGAAGGTATCCTTTTGGTAAAATGTTACAAATGTTTTCTTATTTAAGTTATTAATAGCTGGGAATTTTAATATTTTAACAGCAAAACTTTATGAGAAAAAATAAATGAATATATATCTAGTCTGTGTGGAAGAGAGTTTGTTAGGTACTTAGATTGAAACACAGTTCTTTCAGGATCTTTGTAGACTAAAAATATATTTGGTGCAGACAGGACACTGAGAATATTTTAGGATTACGGAAGAATAAAGTATAAAGGAGGAAATGCACGGGGTGATAATAGAAAAATATGAACCAGATTATGAAGTGTCTGGTAAAGAGATCAGAGGAGTTGAGATTCTTTCTTTAGCCAACAGGAAGCCTTGAAGTAATTTTGGGCAAAGGAAGTACAAGATCAGCTGTATTTTATTATAAAATTTTAATCTAGGAGCAGCATTTCAATGGATGAGTCTGGAAAAGGGAAAATGGTTAAGAAACAAAACAAGGGTGTTTGCCTTGGGTTGGAGAATGGACAGAAGACATATTTAAGAGTTAAATGCTGCTAAATTACCAAATTAATGACTGATTAGACAGTAGGCTAAAAATAGACAGTCACTTGAGGAATATTCCTCTAAATGCAACACTTAAACTGTTCTCTGCCTCCACATGCCCTTCCCATCATTTCAGAAAATATTCAGTTATTGCTCACAATGCCTGTCTTCCTTTTATACTGAGACAGGACTGGTGTGGTTATTTATAAGTCTCCACATCTGGAGAACTAATTTGTTTGTGGACTGCTCCAGTTCCACAGAGTAGTTAGCTATCACTCAGCTGCACCAAATTCATTCAACCCTGATAATTAAATTAAATATCTACCGACATCAAAGAGACAGCAGAAACTTACTAACAATACCAAAAAGTTTTCTGGGCCCCTAAAGAAAGCCACAATGCATTATAATAGATACAGATGACATATTCTGTAGTGGAGTGATGGTCAATTTAATATTCCACTCATATTTTAATGTGTCTGTAGTGTAGTCTAGCGGAATATGGTCTCACAAGTGGAGTAACACATTGGCGGCTCAATATAATAGGACTGACGTTACCATGGAGTTCAATATTACATGGGCATGACCTTACTGAAGAAGATTTAATTACTTGAAATACCAGAAGGATGACACCATAACAATATCATTGCAAAGGTCTTTAGAAAGAAGAGCTTGAGTGTCATGGCTGCTGACTTCCACACATGCATTTTATTATTTTTTTTTAAATCTGCATTAATTTTCTGAGTTAAGGGCATCACCGTCAATTTTCGCACAGCCTACAAGTCACAAAATCATTCTATCTCTTAAACATTTTTTCCCCATTCCTTCTTTTTAAAAGATTGTGTGCACTTCAAAAAATAATCAGTGTGAAGTAGTGTCCCTGCCATGCCTAAGGCACAAGATGGTTCCTCTCTACAACTGAGTCAGTCCTTTATCCTTCCTGCAATATGCTAAGAGTGTAAATGTGTGTGTATGTGTGTGTGTGTGTGTGTGAGAGAGAGAGAGAGAGAGAAGGAGAGACTGTTGGTCTGTTGGATTCTGTGTTTTATAGTACATTATGATATTTTTTCTATACCTTACCTTCCTTATTTATTATTTACTTTCATATTTCCTTATGCATCTTGGGAAAGTGCTTCAAATATAGATTACTTACTAGGGCTGTATAGTACTTATTGTATAGATTCACTGATTTATTAGAACAGTATTCTATTTATGGCTAGTTAGGTTACTTACAGTCTGTTATGAGCTGAATTGTGTCTTCCCCAAATTCACAGGTTGAAATCCTAACACCCAGGACCTCAGAATTTTACTGTATTTAGAGAGAGGGACTTTAGAAAGGAAATTAAGTTAAAGTGAAGCCAATAGGGTCAGCCCCTATTCATTTTGACTGTTGTCCTTATAAGAAGAGGGATTTGGGATACACAAAGGAATACAAAGTACACACACAGAGGAAAGACCGTGTGAGGACACAGTGAGAAGGCAGTCATCTGCTAGCCAAGGAGAGAGGCTTCAGAAGAAACCAAACCTGCGACATCTTGATCTCAGACCTTGGCCTTCAGAACTGAGACAATGAATGTATATTGTTTAAGCTACTCTGTGGTATTTTCTTATGGCAGCCCTACCAAAATAATACACAGTCTTTTGCCTTTATAAAAATATAGAAATTAATCATTTATATGAGGTTATCAATGCATATTTTTGCACATTAGATATATAAGATCTACTGACTCCATGTAAATTAATGTTGATGCTTATTAAAACCTGCACCAAAAAGAATTATCTTTACGTGGAAAAATGGTATCTTCTTTCTTGGTTTGGTTTTTATTCCTTTAAATTTGAGTGGGCATATATGTCTTTTCCTATTACCAACAAGCACGGGATACTTTCCTAACTTTCTTTTGATTGTTGCCAACTTTATTTTTTGTAGATATGTTTGTTTTGTTAGCCATTATCAATCAGTATTAAGTGACTTTAGGAATTTATTTCTTATTTATTTCCAATTATAATGCAGAGCTTCTCTAATGCAATTACTTTACTAATATTTTGATTTTCTTAAAGATTTTATTTATTTGAGAGAGAGAGTGTATGTGTGCGTGAGGTGGGGGAGGGGCAGAGGGAGAAACAGACTCACATTGCCCTGGACTTGATCCCAGGACCCTGAGTTCATGACCTGAGCCAAAGCCAGACACTTAACCAACTGAGACACCCACGCACCCCTCATATTTTGATTTTGAATTAAAAATAAATCTGTGATCATTCTGGAATTTATTAGGTATAAATCTGAATATATGAATTGGCTGGGTTAGAATATTTAATATATATTATTAATTGATCATCTTATAGTCTAATAATTAATAAATAAATAATTTTAAGTGTCAATGATTAAATGTTAATTACTGATTAATTAAATGTAACAAAATGACCATAGGCATATGTATGTATACATATATAGTATATTTTAAATCTCTTTTATTACCTGACCATGTGTGTTTTTCCCTTGTTATTATATCCAAGTTTATCTCACTATTTCTATATGCTTATTGTTTAGAATCAGCTCATTTACTTTTGATTACGAAGTCTGGCTGATAACCTATTCTACAATTGTGTTTAAGTTTTAGATTGATTTAAGGAGAATTGATTTCTTTAAAACATCGAGTTTTACCCCAAAATAATGATTGTCTTTTTATATATCGGGGTGTTCCTTTTGTCATCATATAAATCTTGCACGTTTTTTAAAGATCATTCGTACCTGTATTATATTTTCATGGGAAGTTACATAGGATGTCTTTATCCTCAGTATATTATTCTTTGTTTTTCTATTTAAGAAACTGATTTTTTTTGCATGTTAATTTTGTAATTAGTCATCTGAGCTAATTCCTTTAAATTCTTAGTATTTTCTTTTTCAGTTGATTCTCTTGAATTAATTAGACTTGCCAGAAAAAAAAGAAAAATTGACTTCCTTCACCCTTGTTCCATTCACTTTTTCATTTCACTTCACTTTTGCGGTTTTGCCCCAGCTGCTTTTCCCCACCTTGCCTTCTGTTCCTTCAGTTCCTATGATGGCTAGGGTTCTAGGCCTCTTATTTTTGTTGTTGTTGTTGTTGTTGTTGTTGTTGTTGTTGTTGTTTTGTATGCCTATCTTTTCACAATTGCTCTCCACTGTCTTCTCAGCTCAGATCTCTTAACAGTCAAGAGTCATAATGGTGTCATTCTGCCTAAAAGTACCAGCAGATTTCTACCTACAACCTGGAATCTAGACATTGAGAGACTTTTGCTTCTACCACATGCACAGGCAGATGGAAGTGGTCAGAGAACAGTGTTCTAATTGTGGCAGAGGTGTTTGAATAGACTTTACACAAATTCTTTTTGGTCATCCCTGTACAGTTAAAATTTAATCTGGGGAATTCCAAGGGCTCCATTGGTGGGATAGTCGATTTCAGCTTTCTAACCTACATTTTTAGCCAATGGCCTTATTTGATCAAGCACAACTGAGAAGTCCAAGAGGAGACATTAAGAAGTAAACATCCTTGATTGTGTCTCCTTTCCCAACCTTTAAAGCCTGTCATTCCTCAGCTCTAAGAGGTTGTATGATCCAATTAGGCAAATTGAAAAAGACTGCTTTTATGCAAAAGCATGAGAAAGTTAATTGAAATCAATCCATGTTCAGTGAAAATGCTACAGACATCAGTGATAATTTAGAGCAATTAAAAGATGTTGTCCTGAAGCAAGGCAGAAACATTAAGTTTAAAAGCCTGTTAAAGGAAAATTACCGAAAATATTTAAATGATATTATTCACCTTAGATGGACTGGGGACAGCTAAATCAATTAGAAATTGTAAGGTATCTCATTAGTCAGAAGCTGTGTTTTTAAAACCATTGAGATGAGAATCCATCACCTAGTATCCTATGTTATTGCCAAATTATCTGTTAAAAACAATGCATTCACCCTAGTTTTGAGTAAATTCTTCGTGAAAATATCTACTGCAGCTCAACCATCAGCAAATAGTTCTCCTATCTATGAAATAGGGGTATTTTTAAGCTGGTTTTTCAAGCTGTACTTTTCGGAGATCTAAATATTCTGGGAGGCAATTGGGCATGTTTTATTAGGTAGGGTAAGGTAGAAGAGAAAACAAAGGAATAACCAGTTAGAACTCTGGAACTCCTATTTCATGACAAACACATTGACATACCTGTTTTATTATATTGAAAATACATGGAAAGCAGGGATATCATACATGTTCACCATGTGACCATTCCCTTTGCCTTGGCCTTTATGTACATAAATCACCATTCAGTCAGGTTTTCTTTTCCCCAGAAGCTTAGATAGAGCCGCAGAATCTTTCCTAAAAGTGATACAGGCAACTATCCCCAAATAATCAGAGTTAACATAAGACAAATCTTAACATAAGATTTCACACTTATGAAATGATTCCTTAATAAAAGTAAATAACAGAAAAATTATTTTGTGTTAAAAAAAACAAAACAAAACAACCCCCCCCCCCCAAAAAAAAAAAAAAAACTACTATAAGCCCATTTACAGACTTGGCTCTTGTTATATTCTTTAAGCCTCGGGTGTACTAGCCTCTTTATCTACTTCTAGAACCCCAATTGCCCCTTGCTGTTCTTATTAAGTAAAGATCTAACATTTTGGTTGCTCATAGAATTCTGCTGAGAAGTCTGCTTAGGGCTACCCCTTTGCTCACAGGATACAGGTGACCACCTTAGAACGGCACCAGAAGCTTTCCCTATTCTAGCCACGTAAACAACAATTTCTTACAGTTGCTCACTCCTGGGTTCATAGACATATAAACTTTCTTAAATACTAAACACCTCATGTAGTCTCTCTTTGCCTGTTTACTTTCACATGCTGGAAAAAAAATCTCTCTGGAATCCCTAACCCAGCCCTCAAAAATAAATAAATTAATTAATTAATTAATTAATTAATTAAAATAAAACAAAAATCATCCTATACCTTTCCAATCGTTTTTTTAAACCCAAGTAATGTGTTTTCCCTCTGTGAGGGCTTGCTCTAGCCTCCTGCTACAATGCTTTTTGAACCATTCTCCCTTTTGTTTCTACCATTCCACCCAATATAAATCTACCTTGGAGTCCTGATTACCCTTCTCGTGATAACTTGAGATGATAAAATGCTCTACTACATATCTGTGTGACTTTGGGAAAATTAATTTGTCTCTCTGAGCCTTAGTTATCAGTAACAAGATAATGTTGTTTGAAAATATTAAACTCATGAATGCAAATAAATCACAAGTATTGCACAATCCAAAGTGGTTAATATTTCTACTTTTTTAGTGTTATCCAATCATTTTTACTATACCTACAACTACTGTTGTTGCTACTACTGCTCCTGTTAACTCTGAATATTACTAGTATTCTATCCAGTGAAAAAAGTGTAAAGTTATTGCTTGAAAATCTGTCCTATCGTATGTGCTCATCATAAGAACTCAGTTTGGGACATTCTCAGACAATTTCTTCCACCGGTATCACCCTTAGATCAGGGTGGGTGAAACCTTGTCCCAGGCATTGAAATTCTAGGGACTCATACTTTGGAGTAAATTTCCTTGACATTTTCAACCAAGAAATTAGAGTAGCAGTGCCCACAAAATGGGGTGTTTCTGAGCCCAGAACACAACACATGTGGGGTTTGGTCTCCATTTATTTCCTTCCTTCAGTATTCTTCTACCTTACCAATGATCCCCTTACTACCCCTTCTAAGTGGGGTTTACCAGATGCCCAGCTGATATCCAGGACTTGCACCTATGAAGTTGTCCTCGAGCCATGACCAGGTGTAGTTCTAAAGCATAGCCTGAAGGGCAGATCCCTCTTGCTGGTCAGGGTAGTATTTCTTTCACAGGATCACATAAGATTGAGCTACTAGAACTTGGGTTGTTCAAATTATTTATATAAACAGGCATCTCACCCCATTTTTTTTCTCAGGAGCCTAAATATTTTAGAGACACTTCTGTATAATGCAACCTCTACATTGTGCCACTTTCCTACACACTGATTATGTAAGCCATTTTCATTTACTGGCCCACCTTATCCATTGTCTTTGTCATACACAAGGAACTTGGCCACTCTCAAGTATTGATCAACTTATTAATTGCTGATGTCTCAGATTCTACCAGTCCGACATGTTCTTAGATTCTTAATTACTTTAAGTGTGTCTTTTGGGTGATGCCTTCACCTTGTATGTGGGATCCACCCAGCTCAGTATTTGGCACTTCTTCTCTAAGGCACTTAACCATCATTGTTACCATCCATCATTTTTGGTGCCTAGATCTTGATGGAAACCAATTCACATAGCTATGAATAAAAGATTTCTCCTGCCCTTGAGAAGATCAATGGAGATATAGGAAATACTATCTTACCTAACAATCACCTAGAAATACCTTGACTATGACATGGTCATAGTCCATGACAAGGGCGCCTTGTTTCAGGGGGTAATCATTTACTCTTTGGATTTATTTGCATTATCTGAGAAGCATAATATCAGCTTCTGTGGGGATTAACTAGGACTGGATTTAAAATACAGTGGCTGATGTCAGATAAGCAGGAATAAAATATTAAGCCAAATAATTTCATATCATGTAGGGCAACAGGCAGCAAGATGAATAAGCCTCTTATTCAAATTATCTGCATCCAGAAAGTAGAAAAGGTGGCTCATGGAAGATTCTAATTATAAAAACTGGGACCATCAGAGGTCTTAGGACCCTCTAGCCAAAGAATTTGAGAAATGTCTAAATGACAGAACTGTTGCCAGAAAATTTTTCCATTGCCTTCCTTAATTATTCTGTTAATTATTTCCACTAGGATATGCAAAACTGGTTCTAATTTTTAAAAAGATTAAACTCTGTCTTTTCTATCATAACCAAAGATCAAAGTGTTCTGATAAATGAAACAGCATAGGAATCTAGATGCAGATTTTTAACTACAGTTACTCCAAACTATCCACATCATTCAGTTTTCCCTTAAGTTTCACTGTGGGTTGAGCATTAAGTTAATTTTCAAAAAAAAAACAAAATAGATGTATATGGCATGGCCATTGACTTTATCTTACTGACAGAAATTTATTCAACTAAGGTATAAAAAATAACATTTGTAAGTTTTTTGTCATTTTCAGATAGTCTTTTATGATATGTCATATTTTAATATAGCATACAATTATTAAATATATATGTTCATATATCTTATTTTCCCAACAATAGTGAAGGCCTCTCTGAAAAATGCACGTAGTTGGCACTAAATAAATTGAAAAAAAAAAAAAAAACAGATAAGAAACTACTAACATTTTCATTTTATAGATGAAGATTTGACACTCATAAATATTAACTAATGATAAAACTCCTGCAGTGACTAATGAGATGAGATTTGAGTTGAATCCAGTTGCTAATTCTAAATCCTTTGCCTGTGTGAATGTATGCATGCATGTGTGCATTTTCCTATCTGAACTGTTTTGATTTTTTTTCTTAATTTTCCTGGTACTGGGCACTTGATTCTATTCCCACATCATTTCTGCTTCTAATTGAGCATTCTCCCCGGGCACCCCAGAACTAGTATTCCCAACCCTCATGATGAATCTACCCCTTTATCCCACCAGATTAGAACCGTGAATATGGCAGCTGGTTACACAGGACTTTGGGTTTGCTGCAGTTACTTACAGGGTAATTATACTGGTGCTTCTCAGGAGATCCAATCTATGAATAAGTTGATGCTTCAAAGTTCACTCATACTCTTCACTGACTAATGCCCCTTCCCACTGCCCTGACTACAAGAACTCCAAGTTCCACTTGCCCAAACGTAACATGATTTATGCACTGGTTTTCTCCCTTGAATAACGTAGGCGTTTGCTGCTTAGCTTCAATGATCAATAGCTTTAATCTCACTAATATGTATGTCACAAAATTTAGTATAGAGTTTTCTTTAAGATTTCAAAGTATCTTAAATCTTTATTAGTTAAACAATCTCAAGTATAGGACTTGGTGAAAGAAAGAAGGGAGACAGGTGGGGAGGGAAGGAGAAAGAAAGGACAGAAGAAGAAGGAAGGAAGGAAAGGAGGGAGGGAGGGATGGAAATTAGAGAAGAGAATGAGAGGGGGAGAAGAAAGAAGAGAAAAGAAAGTCTACTTTATTGGCCTTTCTATTTAGAGGAATCAGTCACTCATCATTGGATCTACTCATTAAAGAGACATTCATTAAGCACCTACTGTATGCCGTGTCATATCACTTCCTAAGTGACTTAGCTGAGCCTACCCTTTTCCCTTCCAGTGGCCTTACTGCAGTTTGTAATTCAGTTTCTTTATTGGCTCTCTCTTGTAGCTATAAACTCCATGAGGGAAGGGACTGAAGGCCTCTATCCACAATGCCTTAGGTGATGTCTGGGACATAGCAGACACTCAATATTTTATGAATGAATGAACAAATGATTAAGTTAATTAGAGTGTTACAGTGGCTGAATATAAAACAGCTCCCCTCTCAAGGATGCTCTGAGTGCTGTACTCTACCCCCGTGTCTGAAGTTCTCCCCAAATCCTGGATTTGAAATCTCCCAGTAGGACTTTCTGCCCGTGCCTAGAAACCCCCAGTTCTCTGCAGAAGATGGTGCATTTGTCATTACCCCAGTATTCTGACATAACTTCTTGTCAGCTCTTGATTTAGATCAATAAAGTTTTCCAGCATATACTAACAATTAAACGTTAAAAAAAATCCATTTTACTGCTGAAAATATAAGCTTCATAATAAGTTAAAAACCTGATTTTGTAGATGATTTGTTCATTTAACCTCTGCTAAGGACAAAAAAAATATGATTTATTGATTTTGACTTTCTAATAAAAAAATCATGTCATCTTTTAATAACCAACTTATTACCAGATGCTGGGGCCTTGGGTCCCATAAACAAGGATTATGGTTAAAACATATTGAAAGGAGAATTTCAATATAAAAATCAATAAAAATAATGTAAAAAATAAGTCAAAAGCAAAAGCAATTCCTTCTCAGGGCTTTATAATAACATTTTTAAAAAAATCCTCAGCCTGTTGCCTGATCCTAAGTAGAGCAGTAGAAAAGTAATAATGGAAAAATTAACAATTAAGTATATTCATAAATAAATACTTTTTTAGTAAAGACAGTAGCTGCCATTTATTGAGTACTCATTTTGTACCAGGTGTTGGTGTGGCAGCTTAAATTACTACAAGAGAACCATGTGTGTACAATAGAATGTGTCCCAAGCAAGAGATTTAGTTCTTTTACATAAATTAACATATTTAAAACTTGGAGCAGATCCTTGCAGCTCTGTGTTTTAATGCCCATATTTTAGAATGAGGAAGTAGAGGCTCAGAGATGTTGATTCACTTGTGCCAAATCACAGTTAACACTATTGAGTTCAGATATTTGGTGATCTTTCCGCTAAACTCTGCTATCCCTCCCAAACACAGGAAGATACTAAAATAAATTCAATCAACCACACTGTCAATTGCTGGAGTTTTAATTATTTTTAAGGAGAATTGTAGGTCTTTTTTTTGTTTGTTTCTAATATGTCATCCCCAAGGTGGTTCTCAGCTATTACTCAGGCTAGTTTTAATAAGTGCCAGCATTTAAATTTTTTCACATGATAGGATTGTACAACTGAAAGCCAGGGCTTATTTTCTGTGAGCAATGTTTAATCAAAAGTGACCCATAATTTCAAGCTCCAATGCCTGCCACCACCTTATTAACTCGATACTTGTTCACTTTGGAGACTCCTCACTCAGGTTTAAAATATGGTGGATGATCCTTAGAGAGGTTCTTTCTCTACCGTCCTCTCCTCTGACTGCCCTTTCTAAGAGATCAAGAAAGCAACTTCTGTCTTTTGGTTTCTTAATATCTCCTGTTTACGGCAGATGAGTCTCATTATTATCAAAATGGAGTCTTTTTGCCAGCCTGTATGTAAGCCACTCTCATCTTTAGTCCAGTATCCCAAAAGAATTTCCCAAGAACTCAGCAAAGGGGGTATTGTATCTGACCACAGCAGAATTAGGGATGTTATTCATTAAATCAATTGTATCAGTTATGAGAAAAAGGGTACAGATTCTGCTCCCTTTCCCCATGACAGTATAAACTTACATTTTATAAATTTTTATTTTTAAAAAATTTATGGTTTTTAAAATACATATGTTTTATAAGAAAAAGAAAAATAAATTAAACCTAAATCCATAAAATGCTGAGATTGCCTACGTTTTCAAATCATATGCCCACCTCTGGGCTTCTTCTTCCTTCTTTCCTTTGTACTTTCCTTCTTATTCTTTCTTTCCATTTAATCTATATATGTAATTTTTTAATGTCACAGATCTGCTTTTATCCAAGGTCTTAAGAGAGTGATTATCACCATAGAATGGGAAATAAAACAATCAGAGGACTGGCTTTGAGAGAGACAAAAATCCAGAATGTCACATGAAGGGATGGTTGGCCATGTTTTGCAGCGGAGGGATTGAAGAGAGGTGGGAAGCAAGAGGAGAAGAGCAAATAGAAGATAAACAGAGGAAGGGCCAAGTGACTTGTTGAGACTGTCCATATCCATGTTGGCTCCCCCCCCCCCCAATTGGGCCATTGTTTGTTAAATCTTTGAGTAGACTTTTTGAGTTTGTGCAATCGGGAACAAGAGGCCCATTTGACTTTGTATCACAAAGACACTGGCAGGAAATTGAGACCTATGCTTTTTTAAGGACAGCATTTAGATTTAGAAAGCCATGAAGTTTGAATTCTGTTTTTATAGATGTGACCTTGGATGAATTCTTAAGTCTTAGTTGGTCACCTGCAAGAAACCTTGTGAAAGAATTAAATATGTATAGGCAAATGGAATTAGAGCAAGGGGATGTTTTCCTCATGCATGATTCAACTGGGCATTTAGTAATACTGGATTAATTCAGATCTCTGTATTGTCATCCTTTGGCTCCATCTGTCAATATGGAGAAAGCTAGAAAGCCACCTTTTGGTTCATTTCATTTGTCACTTCCTGGCACTTTCCTGAAGAATCTTCAGGCAGCCAACTGTAGTTAAATGGTGGTGTGATGGTGTTCGAAAAAATCAAATATTCTTTAGGCTATCATCCCGGGGTCAGTCCTGGGCTTAAAATGAATTAAATTACTCTTCAGAACTATGGTCATCCCTCAGAATTGACAAAGAATATCTTCTGCCAGAAAATAAGATTTGGAAGTTAAAAGTTTGTACCTATTGCATGCTTTTGATCCCAGAACAATTTTGTTGGTTCCAGCTACATTCCTCTTGTACACATTCCCTTTTTACCACCATGAATGCAGTCAACCTTCATTTCTAACTCCATCCCCAATCCATTCTTCTTATATTCACTTTTGAGTAAATATTTGTGCATACACGTATATATTATGGTGCTGATGAACAAGATTAATGACAAGATATTTCCTATTAAAAGAGAAATATTATAAAAGGGGAAAAACATCAAAACACACCAGCCATTCTTAGATAAATTTTGTAGAGTATGTATCCTTTGTTATTTTTTCTGTTGCTTCATATTACCAATACCTTCTCCAGTCCTTTGCTAGAAATCTCATCCCACTGGGAAGTAACATTGAGTGAATTTGGGCTTTTCCAAGGTCACTGGTATCAGTGCTGGTTGAGAAGCTTAGATTATGCAGGCTGTTCAAGGAATAGGAGCTATTCAAGGGAAAAGATAGGTCCAAGAGAGACAGTAACATGCAATAAACTGTACTGAGTGGTACTTGGATATGGATGTATGAAAGACAAAGTTCTTAGAACATGAGACCATCCAGAGGCTTAGGGTAAGAAAATCAAACTGGAGGGCACTCATGGGGGAGAGGGAAATTGGAGACAAGGCTTATGTCTAGATGATATTGCTCAGCTGCAAGGCAGGGAGTCTGTGTCAAACAATTCTGAAGGGCAGGAATTGCTTGGAGGCTTTACAACCACAAGACTACCTTATCAATAGTCAACAATGCTGGGTGAGGTATACAAAGTAGGGAGGCTCTAAATGGCTAAAATCTGCTTATTGAGTTATTTTTTTTAACATTGGGTGTATGAACATTTGAATTTTGTACCTGCAGGCTTCTGAACTGATGGGTCTCAATATGCAGTGAAGAAATAAACAACCTAGCAACCAATATATAGAGGCCATTTGTGCCTAATTTATGTAATAGATTCATAAAGAACTCAGAATACCAAAGGCTGAGATTGTGTTCCTAGATAAGGAGCATTGGAAAGATCTTCTGTTTCTTTCATTTTATGATTAAAAAAAAAATTATTTATTTGACACAGAGAGAGAGTACAAGTAGGCAGAGCGGCAGGCAGAGGGATAGTCAGAAGCAGGGTCCCCGCTGAGCAGGGAGCCTGATGTGGGACTCGATCCCAGGACCCTGGGATCATGACCTGAACCAAAGGTAGGCACTTAACTGACTGAGCCACCCAGGTGCCCCTCATTTTATACATTTTAAGAAAAAAAAAGTGGGTACAGAATTTGGAGAAGACTGGGGTTGACATATCCTTATTGAATTTTGGTGAAGTGATTCTTTTTTGAATAAAATTTGGGGACAATAACATATGATTTTCATGCTTTTGTCAATATTATCAATTAATAACACCCCCTAAAAATTTCCCAAGTAAAATAGTCATGCCGTATATACCTGATATTAAGGGACTATAACTATTAAAAGTGATGGGGGAGCTGAAACACACACTAAATACTGTGACCTTAATTTGGCCTCACATACTTTTTCAATTAATATTCCTATCATTGTTCATCAAGCAACTCATCTAACAGTCTCAAAACAACCTAGATGGATCTATTATTGTTAATTTGGTTTTGGTTGTCGTTAAACAGTCTTAGCACTAACAATCTATCAGTACTGTCTTGGGATGCCCTTCTGTGTCTTTCTTGGTAAACTCTTACTAATGCATCAAATTAAACTTACTAGTTACCTTCTAATAAAGTTTTCTCTGAATATCCCAAGCAAAATGAATAACTGCATCCTCTGTGTCTTCATAACATTTTGCTTGTGATATTTTTATAGAACAACTGCTTCAAATTATAATCATTATGTTATGTTTTCTATATTGTAGATCCTCTCATCCCATTCTTTAAAGGGTATGACTCTCATAACTGCCTCTTCATCATCTAGTGCAGGGTCTGAAACATAGAGTCACTTAGGGATGGCTAGATTAATAAAGTAAGTGTATTAATTTTTTGTAACGTTGTAAAATGTTTATCCATTCTGATCATATATGACTACGTAATAAATTATGCTAAAGGAGAAGCTCTTCAATGATTGAATAATTATAACAATAATTATTATTTTATAAAAAGAATGTGTATACCAATTAGCAAGATAAGTTAAAACAAATCCTTATAAATGCCATGAGTGGATTCCAAAATGCATAAAAAGTCTGAGAATATTCCAGAAAGTTCTGTAACTAACCTTTGCTTCTCTGGAGATGATAGAACTAATTGCCCAGAAAGTTCTGCCCCATAGTTTAGTGGGAGAGCTTCTTTTTGGATGGCAGCAATAACTCTCCATGTCATGAAAAACCAATATCATTGAGATTTGCCCTTGAGAGAAATCTGACAATTTTCAGAGTTATAGAAAAAAAAAAAAAAAAGTCAGGGGCATAACTGCTATAGCATGTTACAGACCTAAGTGTACTAACTTCACCTGCACACCCTACTTTTAGATTTTCTTTTAACTTACACCATCTGTTGGTCTGGATCCTGTATTGATTTGTGCATCTTTTTGGAAGACAGAAGCATAACACCTGCCTTCACAGATGTTTCAAGACTCAACCAGATGCCTAGATATAAACTGATAAAAAGAGAATTGGCTAAATTTGGGGTGAATAAAAAAATTACATGCATTTAAAAATGTCCATCCACATGTATGATAATCAGGAAATGGTTTATTACAGGTCTAGCTAATTTTTAGGCTTGGAGCAATTATCTTTTTTTTTTTTTTTTTCTATATGGACTATATTTCCAGATCGTATTTCCCCTTTCTTGATGCCAAACAGCGTTTAAGTCTTTGAGCAGAATGTCACTTGATAATGCATTTACTATTAAATAAATAGTACTTTTGCATAGTTTATATGATATGCATGGCTATACATCTATCCGGGGAAATGCATGGTGTTCTATGTTCAATTCATCTCTTTTGGATCATGGTAGACATTGTTAATCCAGCCAAACACTCTGGACAGTCATTAGCAGTCAATCATAATGTACACATTTATGTTTAAAACTAGTTATTTTTGTATATGTGACATATGTGTGTGTGTATCAAACCAAATAGGAAAATAATGACACTTTCATTCTTCTCCTCTCTATTCAAATGTCCCCTATTCATAGAGATGTCTTCGGTGACACTATAAAGTAATCCCACTCACTAAGAACTATCTAATATAGCATCCATTCACATATTATTTATCACAGTTTGGAATTATTATATTTGTTGGTCACCTTGCCTTATTTTCCATATGCTTCATGAAAATTAAGCTCTAAAAGATACAGACCTTGTCTTTCTTCTCTATCACTTTGGTATTCCCAATATTGAGAAAAATGCCTGATAACTAGCAGGCACTCGAAGAATGTTTGCTTAATGTAAGAAGAAAATGTAAGATAAAGTCCAAGAGTAGAAACAAAAATGACATGTGTCTAATTTATGTCCATTAGTTCTTTTTCTCTAGTAAAAACTGTCTGAAATAAATATTATGTGATCCATGTATGCAATTTTAAATTTCTAGTATCCCCATCAATAAAATTAAAAAGGTGAAATTAATTTCAACAATATATTATCTGACCCAATATATTCAGAATATCAACATTTAATATGTAATCAATACAAAATTATTAGACATTTTGTATATTATACTAAGTTATTGAAATGTGTGTATTGTATATTCACAGCACATCTCAATTTGGAGTAGCCATATTACAAATGCTTTATAACCACATGTGGCTAGCCACATAAGCTTTAAAACCATATGTGGCTAGCCACTGCGCTATTGGACAATGTGGATCTAGAGTACAGGGTCTGTGTGGGTGTTGGTAAAAAAATAAGACCAAAAAAGTAGGGTTGTTGATTACAATGTGGAAAGTCTTAGAATGGCAGGGTGAGATATTTGAAACAAGTAGACCAATGACATTTTCAACACAGGGGATGAGATGATTGGCACTACAATTTAAGGAAAAGTAATGTCATGCATGGTAAAGAAAAGGAATAATAAGAAAAAAATTGAAGGTTAGTTGCCATTAAGTAAGTGAGAAGTAATATTTGGAGTAAGGTGGTGACATAGACTGAAAATGATTGGGCAGATAAGTCTGACTAGATTTTTTTTTTTTTTTTTTTAAGATTTTATTTATTTGGGCGCCTGGGTAGCGCAGTCGTTAAGCGGCTGCCTTCGGCTCAGGGCGTGATCCCGGCGTTCCAGGATCGAGTCCCACATCAGGCTCCTCCGCTGGGAGCCTGCTTCTTCCTCTCCCACTCCTCTGCTGTGTTCCCTCTCTCGCTGGCTGTCTGTCACATAAATAAATAAAATCTTTAAAAAAAAAAAAGATTTTATTTATTTATGTGACAGAGAGAGACAGCGAGAGAGGGAACACAAGCAGGGGGAGTAGGAGAGGAAGAAGCAGGCTCCCAGCGGAGGAGCCTGATGTGGGGCTCGATCCCAGAATGCCAGGATCATGCCCTGAGCCAAAGGCAGACGCCCAACGACTGAGCCACCCAGGCACCCCTAGATAAATATTTTCAATATGCATCTATTCACTGTAACTTCACAAAATCTTCACAATTTTATCTATTTTGTACCAATAAATATTTCCAGGTTTTATTTAAAATGATTTACTATAATAGCAGTTAAGAATTATGAATATTTTCACTCATAAGTCTTCTTGCATCTTTAAATTACACTCTATTGACAGCCAACCTGCTGAAAAGTAAATTGATAGGTAAAAAATGAACATAGCATTAAGAAAACTACACCTCATTATATCAAAGTTAGTTGGAGCTCAAAGTAGAAGTGTCTTTTGCGGCTACATCTTTATGCTCAAGAGAGGATAGGATAGACTCTGTATGGTGATTGCACCCAAGTACTGCCCCCATCATCTCTGCTCCATCAAAGCCAAGTCCATGAAACTTGCCTCTGCTCTTGTGTTCTCTGTGAATATGGAACATTTTCTGTGGGCCTGTAATGTACCTGACAATGTGTTAGTACAATCTCTCACAGATATCCCAGCTCCCTCTGTCATATTGTTTTCTCCCTTAAAATCTTTCTTTTAAAGATTTTATTTACTTGCTTGACAGAGGGATAGAGAGAGAGAGAGAGAGATTGGGAGCACAAGCAGGTGGAGGAGCAGGCAGAGGAAGAGGGAGAAGCAGGTTCCCCACTGAGCAGGGAGCCCAACATGGAGTCGAAATCAGATGCTTAATGGACTGAGCCACCTAGGTGCCCCTCCTTTAAAGTCTTAAGGGATGTTCAAGTTCTTTCAATCTATCCCTTTATACTTAAAAAAAAAAAAAAAAAAAAAAAAGATAGTTTGTATATGTAGAAGACTTACCATAAGCCACTCCATGTATAAAACACTTAATATATAATGTTGTATTTATTCTTTGCAACAACCTTATGAAGTAAGTGCTATAGTTAATCACATTTTCCAAAGAGAAAACTGAGCCTTAGGGGTGTTAATTAGCATCCCAAAGTCAGAATAAAGAAAGTCGAGAAGGGATAGGAACATCATTGATCTGCATTTTTAAAACAATCATACCAGATACCCTTTAACACTAACTTTTATACTCCTACTATTAATCTAACTTAATGTGACCATCTTTAGGGGAATACCCATGAGAGTTTGAAGAAGGATGTTGTCAGTAACGTCAAATCATACTGAGAAATTAAAATGAGGACTAAGGACATTTGTTTAATTGCATTTTCTGAAGAGGTCACATTTATTTGGTGACTTTTGAAACAGTATTTTAGATTAAGAATGGGGAAGAAAAGAAATGGCCAATCATTGAAGAGTAGATAGTGATTGAGTAAGAAGGGATGCAAGTAATGCAGTCTCACTGCGAACTTCCAAAACGCCTTCCTCCATCTCTGTTCATCTACTTAATTTGACTTCTCAGAGAAGTCACTGAAGATAGTGTTGGTAATATGATTGTGTTATAATCACTACCCATTTTAGGCCTAATCTACTGGGTAGTCCTAGATCTTCAGAGTCAGAGGTGATTTTAGGAGCATTTAATACAGACTTCTACTATAAACCTTCCATTTTCTCTGGTCTTTTGGGAAGGAGCATGGAATTTGGTGTACTGGGTTTAAATGCTGATCCCGCCACCTTTTAAAATTGTTTTTGATTACTAGATAGATATAAAAATATTTTAACTCTTAAAATGGATATAATGTAACTAGTAGTGCTGCTCTGAGATCAGAATAAAGGCATGATACACATGTATGTTTTTATATCCTGGAAGAGTTATATTTTATATAATAGGTAGTGTTTTGCCAATACAGTGCATACTTTCTTTTCCCTTAAATATTCCTAAACTGACACATCCACTCATAAAACAACTCTTTGGTTTTCTGAATCATAGTTGTAATGCCTAACTCTGAGTTGCTAAAAACAGTTTTGAAAAATGAAATTTCCATGTAAGAGACAAAGAGCAATTCAATAACTCCTATCCATTAATACAACTGAGATGCCCTTTCTGCAAAACACAGAGAGTCTCAGTAGCACCAGAGAAGTTTTTAAAGTTGAATTTTCTTAAGTCTCCCCTCCAGCCCCAACTCAAAGTGTTTTCTGTCCCAAACCATTCAGAGTAATTTCTATTAGTTCAGTAGATACTCATAATTTCAGATTCAGTTCTCTTCTAATCATTTCTTACAGGCCACTTATTTTCAGTTTGAATATTGAGTAATAAGTAAGTTGACCCATTCTTAGTAGTTTGGGACTATCCTCTCCTTCAGTGAAGGTACTGGGTTTTAACTGAAGCAAAAAACAAAACAAAACAGTGCAGTTTGTCATGGGCAGGCAAATCAGAGTCATCCCAATCAAACAAGTTTGAACTTTAAGGCATACATACTTATTGAGTAGGTGCTAGCCCTCTGAAAATGTTACAGATAAATATTGATCTCAAATTGATATACAGCAATGAACTTATGTAAATGAGGCAGTATTGTTTCTGTAACAGGAATATAATCACTTATTGGCTTATGTGCTAGTCATACCTAAGTCTTAATTACTTTGTGATGCAGGACCTTCCTCATACCACCACCCTGGCCTATGGGGGCTTTATATCATTGTTCCATCATTTACAAGTTAATATGTCTCCCTTAGCCCCAATTACTTCCTGTGAACAAAGTGCTAGTTATGGTATCCATCTCACGGGATTATTGTGAGATCCAGAAGGAGTCCATGTACTACTTCTCAAGACTGCAATTTGCTATATAATTATAAATATTGGCTGATATTGTTAATAGCTTTCAGAGTCATATAATAATATGTTTGATATGTAGAAGCTTAGGAGATAGAGCACAAAATTTAGGGGGTTTGGAATAAGAAAGGGTAGTCATCATGAATGTAACAGATCCTGTTGATGCCATTCTATGTGACTTAAATTATGCATTCTATTTTTTTTCTACAAGTCTAAATGAAATTGACATTTAGAAAAGTCACAGTGACTTGACACATTGATTTAGATTGACGTTAAATAAGTTTTTGTATTGACAGAGACATTTTAGCCATTAGTAATAGTTTGACTATTCAAAAAGGGTCTGGCTCCATGACTGGGGGTTTACTTATAAGAAATAGGAATAAAAAAAAATAGAATAGGAATCAAACAGAAGATGGTGATACATACAGAAAAGGCAGGGGAATTAACAAACGTAGATATCACTTTCTGTAACCAAAGTTGATAAATGTGTATTTATGTAAATCGATCAGTGCTATTATTATATGCTGGATGGGTTATCTTATGTGAATGGTGTTACTTGTAAAATTCAAAAACACTAATCATAGTTATTAGTAAGACAGTCACATGGAAATCAATTAGCCTTTGCACTACAAGACATTACAAATTTAACTCATTATTCTTTGTCTTACAATCAGTTTATTTCCCAACCTTACATAAAATGATTCCAGGATGCAAATGAAAGCAACTACAACCCTTAGAAACTGTTTTTTTGGGATTGTGTCTGGAAGGAAATGGCGGTCATGATTTTATGAAATAGTAACTTCATTATGCTCTTTATCATTATCTGTGTGTTTTCCTAACTTAAGTTTACGCAGATTTACGCTTAGTTTACCTATCAAATGGAAAATTGTGTGTGCTGTGATTTTTCAGACTTTTAGTCTGCCCCTGTATGAATGCATGACCTTGTATTTGAAATCTAGAGGATTCATGGTATAGTACAGTGAGTATTGCAAGAGGAGATTTTCAAAGTTGTAGTTTAGTTGCTCTTCTCCAGCACAAAAGAAATAATCTTTAATCCAACTTCTAAAGACTCCTTACATTTATGTATTATACATCTCTGCACTTTAAAGTTTGTGGAAATGCCTTTATCATTTCTGCAATGAAAATGATGAAGTATAATATCTCTCTCACTCTTTTTATCTCTCTTTCATAGACAATGGCTATTCTTTCCTGGGGCAATTTTTGTTTGGCAATAAATTTAGAGACACTTTCAAAGTCAAAAAAGAATGAGGGGACTGGGGGATTATGAAGTTATGAAATGCAAGTTGTCTTCTTAAAGCATAAAATGATTGCAGCACATGCCACTCCAGGGGAACAGTGCCTTGCCGCTGATTTTTGCTAATGGAAACATCTGAATGACTCCAAGGAGAGTGTTGCTTCATGATTACTAGGGCAATGCTATTATTCAAAATCTCAGTGTGATTTTAACACTATGGACACAGTTTTAATGCCCAGTGATTCTGAGTTCTCTTGGGCAATGAACAACTCTTAAAAAATTCAGATGTATCTGAAGGATCCCTGGCCTTAAATTCTAGATGCCAGTATATGAATCTTAATTTTTTTGTGAACTTGAACAAGTGATTAGACTCTTCTGAGCTTTTCAGGATTTTGAAGTTCCCTCCTATTGACCCAGCTAGATGTCCTAGTAACCATGTATTTAAGAAATAATTATTTTTTCTTGATTTATTGATTTATTCATTCAGCAAATATTTGGTAGTGACTTCCATTAGATTAATAAATGCATAGCAACTCTATAAAAGCTTTATTATGAACTACAAGCTTTAGTTTAACTGACAAGTCATAAAATTTGCTTCAACATTCTGTTATATAACTCTTTATTTTAACCCTAGTTAGAGTAAATACTCTAGAGCTAGAGTATGAAGACATTTTGCCCTTTGCCAAGATTATAGATTTATAGCCCACTAGAATAGTGAGATTCCTTCCAATAGTTCATGGATTTTTTTTATCCTTTTTCATATCATATTTTCACATTACTGATTCTATGGTATTGGTTAGCACTTTAATAAAAATAGTGTCACAGTTTCTATTGAAAGCATCTTATATATCTCGCTGATATACTGATATCCATTAATTTCCCACACTCTTCTGATCTACTAAGTGCAAAGTGCTGGGTTGCATGGTGATATATCTGACATTAACTCTCATTCTCTTTCATTCTCCAAACAAGTATTGAGCACACTGTATGTTTTATTCTGGCCCTAGAAATATAAAGGGTAAATGAGTCAAGATCTGTATATGTAGAATCTCGTAGTTTAAAAAGAGAAGCTAAGATGTTAAGGCCACTACTGCTACTGCAAGGAAGAATGTTTTGTTTATATCAGGGGGACGGTCAAAGAACAATGATAGTTCTTCAAAAATAAAAATAAATTGCTCCTAAAATTATTTATATATTTGACATGCCTCACACATTTTAGTCAAATATATTCAAGCTAAATAATTGAAAATTTATGTAACAAAATAAATCACAGAATTCATTTGTCTTTCTAAATAGGGAAGTATCCTGGAATAGTCCAATATTAATATATTCTAAACTGAATTACAGATACTCTGTCAGTTTATGAAATCAGAGAGGTTGGTATATTTACTGTTACAATAAAGCTGCTTTGCTTATTTAGTACAGTCCGAAAACCTCAGGATTATGAGATTTTAACAGAGGAGACATTTTATTATTGTTATTTGTTGAGCATCAAAAAAATTTACAACTTTAGCCCCAGTTCCTTCCAAATGTACCTGCAAATTCTAAGCTCTTATTTTAAAATATTGTTTTAAATAATAATTACTGACATTTTTGAACGTGTACCATGTACAGAGCTCTCTTCTAAGTATTTTTGAGACTCCGCCTCATTTAATCCTGACAATCATCACATGCGTCATTTTTTTTTTTCCCCTCAGCTGAGAAATCTGAGTCATAGCAAGGTTAGCCAGCCACTGTGCATCCACCAGAGCCTAGCTAAATTTCACAGTCTGAGACATTTCTTCCCTGGTAGATGAGCCACAAAATAATAAGTCGTGGAGGAGTTACAAGTCTAAGTTCTTAACCAGCTGAAGCTGTTGTGCATGTGAAAATTGACCCAACTACTTTGTAGCCAAATCAGCATATTTCACAGTCACTTCTTTTTTGCTTTCCCTGCAGAATCCGCACATGGCTCTGCTTAATGTTAAGCTATGCATGGAAACCTGGTTTAATTGCGACTGAAATGACACTCCCCCCCATCAGTGTTATTGCTACTGTAGTTTCTGTGAACCGTGATGCACAGCTTATATTACTATATTGTACATCTATGTTACAAAGTCCCCAAGAAATTGACAGCGTGCATCTTGATCTTTATTATTTTTTTTAAAGATTTTATTTATTTATTTGACAGAGAGAGACAGCCAGTGAGAGAGGGAACACAAGCTGGGGGAGTGGGAGAGGAAGAAGCAGGCTCCCCTGGAGCAGGGAGCCCAATGCGGGGCTTGATCCCAGGACCCTGGAATCATGCCCTGAGCCAAAGGCTGACACTTAACAACTGAGCCACCCAGGCGCCCCTGCATCTTGATCTTTGACTTGGTACTGGGATAGTATATAGGGTAGACTTGAATGTAATTGAGCTAGTAGCATAATGAAGCTCAAAGCAAAAATGCTCAAATAATTAATTCCTCAATTAAACTATATCATATGATATTGTATATTTTATTACATTATTTTAGTTAAAAACAAAAAGGTAACTATCAAAATATTATTTTTAGAGTAACTTTATAATAAACTTTGAATGCCCTCATATTTAATATGCCTTAGGAATGTTCTTGGTAGAAAAATGACTGCATTTGTGGGAATTATCTTATTTTTATGTGTTAAAATTTGGTGCCAGATAATTTCACATTAGCACTCAGTACTGTTCTGAGATCAAAAAAAAATATCAAAATGTTATTTGATACACACTTCTGTGTGTATATAATCTATTCAGGAAAATAAATGACAAGTATTCCTCTGAAACCATTTTTTAAATGGTCGAAATATTTAAAATTTTGGAGATAAGTTCAAGAATGTGGCATGTGTGTGAATATCTCAAACATTACAAATTGAAACTGTCTGGGTCCAAATAAATTAATTAATACATAAACTTTATATACTCCTTTTTTACTTTAAAAATACCGCATCTAAATTATTATCCAAACCCCCCAAGAAAGAGGGTACTCCAGTGAACTGAGTGGAATTATCTACTTATTTAACTATATTTGTATATAATTCCGTATGTAAAAAACCTGTTTCTGAAAATATATATAGTCATGTTTGTCACTTTTATCATTATGAATACTCACAGCTGGTTGAGATATTCATGGGTTTTTCACCTTGGTAATTGTATTCTTCAGTTTTCACTGGGTAAAAGTTAGGTTGTTAAAAAAAATAATTACTCATAGAGTAGAGAGCAAACCAGATAAATTGTCAGATACTGGAATAAATTCCCCCATTCAATGGTAACACTCTGCCTAATTCCCTGGGGAACAAAGGAGGGGACTGTAAACTTTGAGGAGATATTAAGATCAAGCATATGGGAGTATATATTATATCATGAATCCTATATGCTGGACAGTGCTGTCTCCTCTTGGAACCTTCCCATGCAGAACAATATATCCTATCATGTCTCTCCTTCTACGTCATTGCAGTCTTAGATATTTGCCTAATTTAAATCATGAAAACGGGAACTTAATCACTTAATCTTATGTTACATATATATATATTAAAGTTTTTATTTATTTATTTGACAGAGAGAGAGAAGAGACAGCCAGCGAGAGATGGAACACAGGCAGGGGGAGTGGGAGAGGAAGACGCAGGCTCCCAGCAGAGGAGCCTGATGTGGGGCTCAATCCCAGGACCCTGGGATCCTGCCCTGAGCTGAAGGCAGATGCTTAACAACTGAGCCACCCAGGCGCCCCCTTATGTTTTATTTTCTTAGTTGTTTAGTGGTAGTCTGCATTAGCTCTGGCTACTCCACAGATGAGCATAGACTAATCACCAACATAAGTGATTGCCTTATATAGCCGGGAGATAAAGAAGTTTTATATTGATTATTGATTATTAACAATAATCATTTAGCCGTGGTAGCCCATTGGGCTCTGGGTTTTCAATTCCCCTCTTTTAATGTGCATGCATCAGTGTATGTACACATACTTGACTGTCCAAAATCATGACAAGTGTGTCTTTCCAGTCCTCAACAAATATTTTTGGGAGAGTAACATTAATATAAAAGGATGAGTGAATCATACTCATTAGTTCTTGGTCCCTGGTTGCCTATGCAAGTCTACATATCTGATTTGGTTGAATTCCTTTTCTTCTCCTTCCCTAATCACATTCTCCCTTTCTTTTACTGACAGTCGTTCTAAAATTTTGGCATATATCTGTTTTTAACCTAAACTTAATGTAAACTTACTAAACTTGTATACATATATTTGTGCATATATTTTTAATTTATACACATAATATTATACTATTACTGATTTTCCTTAAAAAAAAAAAAATCTTGCTGGGTACTATGGTTTTAAGATCTTATCCATGCTGTTTTGTGAACGTCTGGTGAATTCCTTCCAGCAAACTTTTTGTTTACAATAACCCCTCAAGGGGTGCCTGGGTGGCTTAGTCATTTGAGTGTCCAACTCTTGATTTTGGCTCAAGTCATGATCTCAGGGCCCTGGTACCAAGCCCCACATCTGGCTCCACGCTGGGTATGGAGCCTGCTTAAGAATCTCTCCTTCTCCCTCTTCCCCTTCCCCCACTTGTCCACACACGCATGTGCTCTCATATGCTCTCTCTCTCTCCCTCTAAATAAAATAAATAAATAAATAAATAAATAAATAAAAAGAAAAATAATAGCTACTCAAGTGATGATTAATTCCCACTGCACATCAAAATCTCTTAAGAAACATTCGCTTGTTTGTTTTAAAACATCTATGCCAGGGGCACCTGGGTGGCGCAGTCGTTAAGCGTCTGCCTTCGGCTCAGGGCATGATCCCAGCATTCTGGGATCCCTCCACTGGGAGTCTGCTTCGTCCTCTCCCACTCCCCCTGCTTGTGTTCCCTCTCTTGCTGGCTGTCTATTTCTGTCAAATAAATAAATAAAAGCTTAAAAAAAAATAAGTATAACATCTATGCCAGATATTCACCCTAGAAAATTCTCATTTGTAGGTCTGGAGTACAAGAAGGTTTAAGCCTTTGTAATATTTTGGTTCAGTCAACAGTAGACTCTAATTATGCATAATTTCTTATATCCCAATCCATACCCTTTATGTTATAATACCTCAAAAATTCAATCTAATCTGCTTTCTCAAATATTATTAGCATCCAATCAATGCTAATTATTTTCTTAATGATAGACTTACTTGAACAATCTCCACAAGATCTGGTATTAATTACTGCCTGTTCTAACTTAAAACTTTATTTTATATCTATATAAAATATAGATACTATAGAAACTGTATCTCACTTAAAACTCACTTCTTTCTTCCTCCCAAGTGACATAGACATAGACTTGGGTGCGAGTAGTTTTGGGGGGGACTTTTTTTTTTTTTTTTTCTGGAATGGAGTAAAAGCATAAAGAGACTGATCAGTGGAAGGAAGAAAGCCAGTAAGGGTGCATTACCGAAAAATTTCCCATCCTGAAAACTAGGACCCCATCTTATTGTTGGCCCTCTATGGAACCATGTAGAATGTCCCAGCAACATGTTCCTTCAACTGATTAAAATGCAGGTAATTAATCCGATAATTCCTGTAATTTATTGGTTAGAGATTACCCCCAGAGGTCATAAGTAAGCTTCCCTACACGCATGCTGTCAGGCTGTGCCTGTGTTACCAGATGTCAATTATTTGACATTGTTGAAAGCCTAAAAGCTACCATGAGTCCCTTGACATGAGATGCTGGGAGTTTGCAAGATACTCTACCCAACTGGGTATTTACCCCAAAGGTACAGACGTAGTGAAGAGAAGGGCCATATGCACCCCAATGTTCATAGCAGCAGTGTCCACAATAGCTAAATCGTGGAAGGAGCCGAGATGCCCTTCAACAGATGACTGGATTAAGAAGCTGTGGTCCATATATACAATGGAATATTACTCAGCTGTCAGAAAGAACGATTTCTCAACATTTGCAGCAACATGGACGGGACTGGAGGAGATTATGCTAAATGAAATAAGTAAAGCAGAGAAGGACAATGATATGATAAATATGTTCACTCATATATGGAACATGGGAGATAGGAGGATCGGTGGGAAAGGGAGGGGAGGAATGAAGGGGGGGTAAACAGAAGGGGGAATGAACCATGAGAGACTGTGGACTCTGGGAAACAAACTGAGGGCTTCAGAGGGGAGGAGGGTGGGGAATTGGGGTAGGCCAGTGATGGGTATTAAGGAGGGCACATATTGTATGGTGCACTGGGTGTTATATGCAAGTAATGAATCATGGAACATTGCATCAAGAACTGGGGATGTACTGTATGGTGACTAATAGAACAAAGTAAATATTTAAAAAAAAGATACTCTACCCAAGAGCTGTGCAGGAATATGTTGTGAACTTCAAGCAGTGTTTACTTCAAAAGACTTTCTCTTCTTTTTCTTCTTTCTTTCCTGTATTTCTTTGTTCTTTCTTTTTTCTTCCTGCTTGCACATAGAAATATCATCCAGGTTCTGTGTAAAAGTTCAAATAATGGGAAAAATCCAATCATTTGCTATTAATGAATTCATGATTTACTGGGAAAGGTAGATCATTTCAATCCAAACTGGTAGTGGAGGAAATAATGCAAACAGGACCATCGAGGATGTTGTTCCTAAATTACCTTGGGATAGTCATAGAAGGCTCTTTGGATGGGCTTACCTCTGAGATACATCTGAAATGATGCTTACAAGCAAGTCTATGAAAAAACAAGCTATTTCTTTATCATATACTCACCCTTTTCTTTTCATCTGCCTGAAAAAATAAATGATTCCATTCTTGACCTGATCTCTTTGTGCATTTCTTCACTGTCATTATGTACAATCTACTTTTTTTTTTAAATTTGAGTGATCATTTGGTTAATGTTTTGCTCCCATAGTAGACTAGAGATCACTAGAACAGAGATCATGTCTTTTTTCCCCTTATTATCCTTGAATTTCAGGCCCTAGCACAGTGCCTGACACACAGATGAATAAACAAACTAACAGAAGTGGTAATGGAAGAGGCAAGAGTTCTACTTTAGTTTTCCCTTTACTGTAAACTTATGTATGGCTATTACTATAAATACTGTGAAAGCAACTTGGGTATTTTTACATTTCAGTAAGCTGATGGTAGCTGTTCTTTGTGGAGGCATCTGTCTTGGAAAAGAAGTGACCATCTTATGTGTACATGATGATAGAGCTTACTTCCTGTGACCATAACTCACCTTTAAAAGGTTTTAAACCCCTTCTTCTCCTCCCTACCACATAAACTACACTTCTGTATGATCTTTCTCTAGAAAGGGAAACTTGTATTATTTGAAGGTTAAACAACATAAATATGAGAGCACTTCCATTCACTAAAATCTTCTCAGTTCTCTGGTCCCAAATAGCCACCAAGTAGACATATAATCAGAGTACATTTAGAGCTAGTATATCTTTTGTTTTTTTATTTAAAAATATTTTAAGTAACATGCGGGATTGCCAGGTTCATGTAAATCAGATAATGCCAGAGTTGAGAGGCAATGTCTGGGTAAGTCCTTCACCATCAGGCAGAGCCATGGGGCTTCAGCATCCTGTCACTTGAGCCATGTGAGGGTTAAAAACACCTTCTGATAAATTAACTGCAAAACATGGTAGCCATATACTGTCATGGGACATTTTCAAAAGCAGAGTGCATCCTCAGCAGTAGAAAGAAAATCACAAGGTGATGTCCTGAATAGTCTTATTTCGTGAACCCAGGCTGCCGGCTCTTTCCCTGTACATCCATTCACATATTCAGAAGTGAGGTCACACATCCATACTGATGAGCCTTGCCTTTACCTTTATGTAGAAGGGAGCACACATCTGGGTGTGCATCCACAACTACAGAAGAGAGAATGCGCTCTGACAAAAACTCTGTAGCAAGCTGAACATTTTCTTCAAACTTTCTGAGTTGTCAGCATAACACAGTGTCCCATGCTGAAAATTATGTCAGCATTTCCCCCCAGAAATCACTCCATAAAAATTTAACTCTGTACCATTTCAAATTCATCTGAGGAAAAGAGAGATAAAGTACCCTTAAATCAAAGAGATTTATGTATTCCAATAAAGCTGCAAGATTTTGTTTTGATAGCAATAATGCAAGAGCCAACAAATTAAATGCTCTTGAGGAATGATTATGGCTACAGGAGTTATTTTGTTTTTATCAGGATTGAATAGCTGCGTAACTTGTCTCTTACAGCTGTACAGATTGCTGTGGTATTGATAAGTGGCTTATGAGAAATGGTGTTGAATTGGGAGGAAATATAATTTACTTTTAATTTGATTTCATTTAGTAAACCTGACTTTACAGCTTGAGTTGTAGTTATTTATTATTTAACAGCCATGATACAAAGTAACCTGCCACCAGGGACATCAATTATGCCCCTTGTGAAGATCACTGTCATTGGGAGGAATGGGGCACACTCTGCCTGGGTGTCAGTGATGAGTAAATTCGAAATTGCCTCTGACCTCTGAGGGAGTTTCTCCTTCTACTCACTTCTGCTGCCAGAGGCTCTTCTGCATTTGGCATTCACTAAAGAGCCACAGAGGCAGAATGGACTGATCAAGTGATCCGAAGGCCAGTCAAGATAAATTAGATGCTTAATTTATACACCAGGCATTGCAGACAGACTAATTACACAAAGACAGTTTGATAAAGTAATGTAAGACTGTGCACATATTAGGCAGAGCCTGCTTCCATGAAATTATTGCTGATATATGTGCTCTGGGCTTTGAGATTTTGCATGCACAATTGTGCAGCAAGCACTATGAAACATGTTCTATAAAGATATTAAAACGAAGTGCTGTCTGCCGACCTTTTCCATTGTTATGCTGCCCACAAACAGACATTTTTCTCCCTTTGCATTGTGTCTTTTTTTTTTTTTTGAGTACTTCCTGTGTGGATATGAACGAGTTAAACAGGCAATTCAAAGATAGGATAGCTGAGAAAGATGCTGAAAATGAAGCAAAAACAATATTCATAGAAACAATCACTAAAAAATGGGGAGAATGGGCCTTTTGGAAAAGAATGCAGGACCTAAAAGTTCTTGTCTTATCTCTTAAGAATTCAAAGACTGCACTAGTGCTCAGAGAAACAGAGCACGAAATGAAAGCTGAAACACAGCGCTAGAGAGAGAAAAGGCCCACTGATGTACTATAGAAGCACAGGATGAAGGACAAGCTTTATATTCCAGAACTTTGTGTACAGTGGCTAATAGGGGCAGCCAATAGTTCATGTTCTTGGACTGGCTTTAAGCATAATTGAAATGTACGCTTAACTCAGTTGCCTAAGGAGAGACTGGGAATTGACTGCAGTTAGTATAAATACTAACTTAAAGAAAAGTCCACTTGGAAATCAAGGGTGAGACACACGGGATAGTTTGGGGAGGAAAGAGTCTCAGGTTATTAAAGGAGAAGTTTAAAGATCTAAATAGAGCTAGAACAGAAACGGTTTTCATAATTATAGGTGGGTAATGTTTTTGAAAGTTCCCTGATATGGGGACTTACCTTCAGAATCACCCTGGGTATTCATGTTAACACAGCTCATGAAAGAAATGTCTTGATTTATTTCTAGAGAAAAATATTTAAAATGAACTAACAGTAAGTATGCAAAAGCTCACTGTAGTCAATGTACTAGGGCACAGAATTTCTAGATGAGATAAGCATTGCCTATAGCAAATAGCAAAGGAAACCTGAATAAATTTTCTCAGGTTCTTCTATATGTTTGACTTTCTGTGCAGTGGCTCCTTCCAGGTGAATTGTACCTGGAGTCTGGTATCTGGGTCATTGCATACATTCTCTCCTTAGGTTCAAGAGACACTTTCATACGTATCTGAGCCTGTTAGGAGTTAGAACCTTGTTCTAACTTCAAGTGGAAGGCTGCCTTGAGCTTCACAGAATTCTTGACATTAAAAACTCTCAAAGCAGCTTTCTCTAAAATTTCAGAAGAAAGTTCCAGTTAACCATTTCCAACTTCTCCATGGGAGTAGAGTTATGGGGTGGGGAGGGATATGCACTAAATTTCTGAACATTTAAAGTCAGCTCTGAAAACTTCCTATTCACTCTTTTTAGCCTTTCTAAGACACTGTCCTTGTTATGGAGACTGATCAAGAAAATAATTGTGCTCTTATGTCCGTGGACTTTATGACATTTCGTTTGCCAACAGTTTCCTTGGCAACATGCCTTAGTTATGTGTGCAACTCTGTCCTTCCTCTATGACTTGCACTGTATCATCATGAACTCGCTTTAGCAACAGCAGCAATGAAATCACACATTTTAATTCCTTTTAGAGTCATAGATTACTGATTGCAAGTGCATGTGGGGAGACAATGTAGCATCCTCAATAAAAATAAAAGGTCTGTAGGTTTTAGAGTCAGACTTCCTTAGTTCAAATCTTGGTACTCTATTTTGCTACAATATAATCTTGGACAAGTTATTTTAAAAGCATCACATTTTCATTTTGTTAACTTATTTGCTTACTTAGTCAAATGGCAATAATGATCCTTATATTATTGGACCGTAAGGGAAATTAAATGGCATAATATGTGCAAAACACTTAGCAGCATGCTTTGATGCATAATTAGTATTCACCAAGTTAATAACTGCTGTATACTTCTCACTAAACCAAACTTTTCTCCGGAATATATATGGCTAATATTTAAAGTGAACTAATGCATACTCTTCGTTCTCAAATGTACAGTGTTTGTGGTTACACAAAAACTTTTCATTTCTTTGTACTAGATGCATGAATTTAGCAACTATGAGATATTTTTCCTTGCAATTGACACAGCCTTTAATTCAGTAATATCATTTTCTGTCTCTATGTCTTGGACATTGTTTCTATCCATGTAAAACTCAGATGAGATACCTAAACTTTTCAATCCTTGCTTTTCCATGGGATAAAGATTTGTCCTCTAACACTAAATTGAAATACTGTGACTATGAAATACTTTTGAAATACTGTATATTGAAATTCTGTGACTTTCACTTACCAGACTTATAAAACCCTCAGGTTTTTTTTAAGTCTGAAAATTAACTTCAATATAGTATTTTATCAATTACTAAAGTGTCTTCATTCTTAATGTATTTCCAAGTTGAATTTCTAGCCTAATGACATAGAAATAACTAATTCCTCTAGCACAAGAAAGCAATCAGAAGATTAAACATTCTTCTGCCTGTATTCCAAACCTAAAATTGCTTGTTGGAAGTAAGAATTGAATGAAATGTTCAATTACAATCTTTAGTAAATTTATTCATTCATTCAGAACTTATTTGACTGCCTGTCATGTGCCAGATACTATGGTAACTGCTAAATATGTGTGTATATATATATGTATACACACACACACACATATAGTCACACACACACATATAATCTTTATAGTTCTATAAAGTGATTTTGATTGAGATTATCTCATTTAACATTTATAATAATCCAATAAGGAGGGTGAATGCTCCATTTTAAGATAAAGAAACTGATTATAGGAGAGATCAAGTTATTTTCACATCATTCCATAATTGAGTAATGGACAGAAATTGGATATAGTCTATTAAAACTGTATGTTATTTCTAATAAAACTATACTCATTTTAGTGTTTTCTGTTTGTTTTACCACATAGAAAGAAAGAAAGAAAGAAAGAAAGAAAGAAAGAAAGAAAGACCTAGTTCAATACATGTCTTTCTCAAGACTTAAGCCTTAAGATAAGTAAAGTCTCCTGCCATTGCCTATGTCAGCCGTAGGTACTCTATATTTCTGAATGATGAGTTAACACATAGAAAATCAATATGTTATGCAGAGTTGGAGGTCCTGGGAAAACCACTTGGTTTCTTTTAGCTGATATATAATGATTTCAGGTTGTCTGACTAATGAAGCATAGAATGCAATGTTTCTCTCTAAATGGTGCTATTTCAACACTCAGCCTGGAACTTTATCAGAAATGCAGATTTAGACAAACAGAGCTGTCTCTGCATCTGCCGAGTCGAATGGTCTCTGTGAATGCTAGTGCATTCTTTGTTTCAGCAAACCTGAGGCTTTGAGAGCTAGAGAAAATGGTCAAGATCACATATTAGTAAAGGATGGGACTGACTTTTGAACCATCACTCCCCTCCTATATAAATCTGAGTCTCCTGATTGGTTCTCAAGTCCTTACAGAGAGAGAGAGAGGGGACTCTTCATTTCAGCAGTCTCAGTGCCAATGCACTGTGTGTGCTCAGTAATGAGTATTGAATTTTCTGTGTGGTGAATTTTCTTTCTAGCACCATACATGTCTTTGCACTATACATGTTCCATTTCATGAGGCTGGAGGTTTTGAACTGGATGAGCCAGTCATGGTTGCCTTGTCGTGCTACACTGGGTTGACTTTAAAAGCCTGCTTATAGCAGCCTAATCCAGTAACTGTTCCACACTTAAAAACTTCTCGGTGGACTCATGGTATCTGATGTGAACCCAAATGCACACACACATGTGGCTTATGGGTATTAGTTTTAATATTATGAACTAAGAGCTGTCCCTTAAAATTTCCATTCCTTTTCCTATATCTTGTGTTGGAAGACACATATAATTTAATCATTGCAATATACTTATCTCCTATAATATAATGTTTTCCAGTTATAGCCATTTAAATACAAGGCCATAGAGGTACTTTTTTCCTTCTAAAACTATCCTCCTTCTATCCCCATGAGCACAACCAACACCAAGACCAAGGGCATCTTCTGTACAATATCTCCCATGAAATTTCAATTTCAATGAAAAAAAAAAAAAAGGACAAAAGAGAATTACCATAAGGGCATGTTAAATATTTAATGAAGGCATTCCTTGGTATGTGTAGATAATTGCTAATAAAAATTGGTGAATATTTAAAAGTTCAATTGCCTAGAATTTTTCCAAGGTAAAAGATTATTACAATGAATTTTCTGCACTTAACAAATTTATTACAGTTTGATGCTCTTCAATATAAAATTGCCTATTAAAATCACAAAATTCTCCATAAATGTATTTTATTATATAGAAATACCTTCTATTATACTCAAATGTATGGTCTATAATATATATTATGTATCCATATTTATATAATATTTACTTCCCCCAAAAAAGATCTCTTACTAGAAAGTAAATTCCATGAAGGCTTTGATATTTTTCTCTTTTGTTCACTGTTGTATCTTCAATGCCTTAAATATACCTGGCATGTAGTAGATAATATATGTTTGTTGAATAATCAGTGAAACTAAACTTAAGGATTTCTTATGGCAACAATTGCTTTATGCTAGGCACTAGCTTGGCACTGCTAATTTGAAGATGAACTTGACCTGTTCTCTGTCCTTGCGAACCTAACAGGGTGTTGATTTTCATAAAATTCTCTAGGGTAGCAAAGCTTTCAATAATTCCTATGTCCCAAATGTGGAAGCCAAGGCTAAGTGAGGCTGAGGGATTTGCTCAAGTTCACATACCTAATCGGTGGCAGAGCCAGGACCGGAACACAGGATTTCTACCAGAAATTTCTTCTCAAAATTGTCCTATTTGTTAAAGATTAAAAAGCACATGTTTTGAGCCAGGAAACCTAAATGAGTAAAGCTGAAGCAGCTCCCTAGTGGTCTCAGCCTCTGGCATGATTCTCAGTAAGAGACCAAGTGGATAGTTGGGAGGCTCCCAAGGAAGTCCCAAGGAAGGGTCCCAAGGAAGGGTCCCAAGGAAGTCACACCTGTCACATGACTTATGACATTATAAGAGTTCTAGGGGAAGGAGTTATTCTCAGAGTCTTAGAATTTTTGAAATTATTAGTAGGCATCATGAGAAAACCACCGAACTGGGGTTTTCAACTCTGGAAGGTCCTTGTCTTAAAGCCCAAAAGAGGGTCATGTGTTGGGGCGCCTGGGTGGCGCAGTCATTAAGCGTCTGCCTTCGGCTCAGGGCGTGATCCCGGCGTTCCAGGATCGAGCCCCACATCAGGGTCCTCTGCTGGAAGCCTGTTTCTTCCTCTCTCACTCCCCCCGCTTGTGTGCTCTCTCGCTGCCTGTCTCTGTCAAATAAATAAAAAATAAAATCGTAAAAAAAAAAAGAGGGTCATGTGGTTTTATTGATCTCTAAAGGTAAGCAAAAATGACTATTATGAGCATTGCATGTTGAATTATTACTCTCTGATACTTGTAGTTACATCAGTATAGCTTTATGTCCCAAAGGAAAAAGGTGCTGATAAAATACCAAAGACTGTGAAACAACTGGTATTAAACCATACTTCTGTAAATAAATATGTTAAGATATGGTAAACGTCTCATAAATATACATATGTCTTTACATTGTGTGTTTCTACATTTAGGGGTGAATTTTAAGGAAACAATCTCAAAGAAAGAAATTTTTGAGAAAATGGTGTAGTTTTATATATTATTTAAAAATAGTGGAACAAGAAAACATTCAGTGTAGTACAGCCTTAGTGTTCTATGAGAAGTCTTTATTTGTGTACATATGTTCATTTCATGACTACCTAACAACTACCTAAAACAGTTCATTTCTATAAAGGAAAGTTGTGATCATTTCTTGCATAGTGATCATTTGCAGTTTAAAATGATTTCATTGAATAAGATTTCATGTTCTCAAGGTGCTGTTTCTCAAATAATAGTTTCCTAGAAACAGAAGGAAATACTTTCAGTGATTTGGGGAAATTATTTATTTCCCTTTGGACGAGACTGTGCATTACTTTAATTTGAGAAATACTATTTATTATAAAGCGTAAAGTTTCCTCTGTATGTGTGTGCTAACACAGAAAAAAAAATCCTTAAAGGTGATAAAGAAAAATATTGACTGCTATTTTCTTTAGAGAATCTTCTTTATCTTAAAGACTGTATACTCCCCTACCAGCAAAACAAATAAAAGAGAAACTGGTAAATGTCATATTAAAGCCATATCAAATTTACTGGTCATTCCCTAAATGAGGTAGACCAAATACATCTTATTTGACTTTACTATCTTTTACTTAGGGTCACTTTTAACGGAAAATTTCATATATCAGTTCTTGTAGCTATCAGCTACCATTTTTCAATATACTAGTTGATCCAGTTCTGTGGAGAACATTTTAACACTTTTGAGATCTTTGGGCATATGCTCTATAAAATTTGTAATAGTATTACCTGATTAGCTTCAGGTTATTTTCACACAGAATAAGATACTTGTTGTGGTCTAAATGGAAGTATATTATAAAATGTAAATTATTAACTCTATTGCTATTAGGATTAATAATAATTATAGCTTGAGTAATGAATGAATCTGACTCTCTACAGGAAAAAGAAAAGGGATAAAAAGGAAGAGGTTTTTATGACTCACTTAACTTTTTATGGCATTTTATTTGTAAGATTGGTATTTTTATCTTTATTTTTAAATAAGAAAGTGAACACAGGTTAGCAAAATGGGTCAAGGCTACACAGATTGTATATAAGTGAGGCTGCCAAAATTTGAATTTGTACCTTCTGGCTTGAAATCAATCCTTTCGATCAGTCCCGTGTACTTCTGCTTCTCGAATCCCTTTGAAAATAAGTCCAAGTGTCTTATGTTGTCCCATTCAGGCTCATTGTCCACATTGTGGGTTCTGCATACCATATCTCTTCCTTTCTCTAGACTGTTCCCACCCAAACCAACTTCCTCATGCTCCATCAGGAAACCCAAACTCACCTGCCTTTTTTTTTCTCTTTGACTCAATTAAAAATAGTATTCAGTATTTTCTGCTCCAGGTTTACCACTATAGCCCACATATATTAGATGCTAAGATACATACAGTTAGGGTACGGATATTCTTCAGATATATTTTTAATATCTGTTTTTCTTAAAATTACCTATTTTAATTTTTTAAACACTTTATTTCTTTATCTGTGATAGAGAGAGAGCGCGCACGTGAGTGGAGAGGGTGCAGAGGGAGAGGGAGAAGCGAACTCCCCGCTGAGTAGGGAGCCCGAAGTGGGGCTTGATCCCAGGACCCTGAGATCATCACCTGAGCCTACAGCAGACGCTTAACCAACTGAGCCACACAGGCACCCCTAAAATTACCTATTTTAAATATGCTCTGAAGATGAGCTGAATGTATAACCTAAAACTTATAAAAGCAGGTTCTCTACTCTGAATGACTGGTAGAAAAGAAAATACCTATATTTCTGTCTCTATTTCTTTATTTCTATCTCTGCATGCCTGTGTGTTTATATTTTGCCATCAAACTCATAAAGTTTCAAAGCAGCACTGACTTCCAGTGAATGTTCCTATAGCACTGTTAGTGAAGTCTCATTGTTACTGCCTCAGTGCTTATATATATGGTCCAGCAAGACTATTTCTTCTCATGCTGTGGGCTTCAGTGCACAGCAGAGATCAACTAGGCCTCATTCACACACATTTGGGTGCATGCCCATAGATGTTACCTCATGAAACAAAAAATTGGGAACGAGATATGTATTCTTTTTATATCTTAGAAGGAAGACCTTTCAATGTCTGCTTAAGGGATGATTTTTTTTCTTTTGTTGCCAAGAACAAGAATCTGGCACAAACATAATTAAAAAAAACAAAACAAACAAAAAAAAAAAACAAAAACCTCCATGGTGCTATCACCTCATAAGAACTTTCTAAGATGACAGTGTTTATTGTCCATGACTATTCTTTGCCAGGGGAGAATTGCCAAAACCCGTTACTGAATTTGCATGGGGGAACCATAGAGGTTGTGGGAATGGGCATTGCAGATAGGCAGATCTGGATTTGTATCTGAGTTGTGCCTTCCAGTGGCTGTCTTAGAGTCAGATCTAGTGGAAGCAGACCCCAAGACAAGGATTTGAGGAAAGGAGATCCTGGGAAGTGCCAGAAGGGAAGTAAGAGTGACTGGGAAGTATAAGAAATTAACAAAGAAAGCATTACTCAACAGGCTACAATTGTGTGCAACTGAGACTAAGTTCCATTTGGAAGCAAAGAGAGTGTGGAACATGCTGAAGTTTTTCTTCCAGCTTCCATCTGTCATAATCTGAGTCATACTCCCAACACCATTAATTCCCTAGCACTTGTGACCTATTCACTGAACAGGTGAAACACCCAAACACACACACGTAACTCAGGTGAGGCGTTACTGTAGGACCCTATCAACACATAATGGAACTACGAGTGTAACGTGTTATGGGTGGTGCTCCTCCAGGGCCTGCTACACTAGGTGGAATATTTAACTTCTCTCACCTTCATCTGTAAAAAGGACACAAAAGTCACAAAATGTTTTCAAAGGTTATTTGGAATAGTATGAGTAATATACCTAACACAGTGCCTAACACCAAAGGGCACACACAGAGAAACAGCTATATTTCACTTTTAAGGGATAGTTGATAAAAGATACCTTTAAATATATTGAGGACACTCTAAAAATGGTTTAAAGCAGTCAAGTCTCTGGGCCATATGATAAAAGTTCTCGCAAAATAATATTTGAAGTGCTTTTATCTAGGGAAAGAAGTGCTTTACTGGCAGGTGGGGTTAGGGGTGGGGGTGAATTATGAATCCACTTACTAAGTTGTAAATGTGTATTAACTACTGGGAAAGGAAAGGCCAGGTAGAAGGAGGGAGGAAGTGAATTAATTACAAAGCATCCTGCTAAGTAATTGTAAGTACCGAAGAAAAGACTAAAAGAATTATTATGGTGCCACATTCTGATTATGGCCATGTCTACATTGAGCAAGTAGGTCAACTTACTGAACTAAGAGAAGAAATAAAGGATACAAAGAAGAGGAGTTGAGCTAGAAACAATGAAATCTTTGGTTGTTCTCTTGCAGTGTGGACTTCTACATATATCCATTTATCTAGCAGAGTTATTTGTACATTGTATTAGGTAGTCTCTGTGAGTGCCTGTATATGCAATGTCTATGTTTGTATTTAAGTTATCTTACTGTGAAAATAGAACTCTTTGGGGATCCCACAGTTACATACCTTTCCATGAACAGCAAAAAAACATCAAAATGCACAGTATAAAATAAACCCCATAAAAATAAAAATAACTTTAAGACCATTAAAACGGTATTTTATTTGATATAACTAGGTAAATTAAATGTTCATTTAGGACTATTTCAGATTCAAACTTAATTTAAGGCTCATCTTGGGCTTGAAATTAAATAGCATACAGTTCTATATGAAGTAAAAAAAAAAAAAAAAAAAAAAAAAAAAAAAAGAAGAAGAAGAAAGCCCTGAGTTCAAATTATGATTGTGTAGAATGTAAATGAGACAATAACATAAACTCTGCAATCCTCTGTTTCCAGGCTTACATGGTGGGAATAATAATTCTTATCTTGGGTGAAATATGCCTCTGCCATTCTATTTAGCACACTCCAGATCTTCCTGTTACTTATAGCTCATAATTCTGAGATAATTCATTTGATCAGTGCACCTATAGGATTTTTCATAGTTCAATGCATGACACATGGACAGTTTTCACAAATGAGCTTTGCCAAACACAATACTATGTGGCATAACTTTATAGCACATATGTGTAGACTGCCAGGAATACCACATATGTATTTGTTCATTCACAATATTTATTAATGACTATCATATGTGGGACACATATTTTCAAAAACCTCAGAAAAAATATACTTAAGACCTAGTCATAGTTCAGAAGTTGATTGTTTTAATAGGAAGTATGTTTATACAATTAACATTTAGCTGTAAAAGAAGAAGTGTTGGGGGTATTTGGAGCAAAAAAATCAAGAATTAATGGTTATAAATAATATCTACAGATGACCCTAATGGAAACAGAACGGTATATCAAGGTAAAAACAATAATTTAGAGCCAGTCTTTGAGTTTAAGCCCTAGTTCTGCCACTTACTGTCAGTATGGCTTTGGGAATGCTATTTAACTTCTAGATGCTTTAGTTTCCTCCTATTTAAAATGAGATTGTTGTGAGGAGTAAATTTTTCTTTAACACAAGAAAAACAATACAGTGTATGGAATGTGGCAAAAGATGATTGTTAATCTTTATTATAATATAGTAAATTTTGGGTGAAGGACTTTATGACCACCATCTAATCCTGTCAATACTATGAATTAAGACTGGTGTCAACTTCATTTTATAAATGGGTGAATTTGGTTTCAAGACATTCTTTTAACTTGCCTAATTTTATACAGATAATATATGGCTGAAACAGGTTTTCTTCTATATGACTCCCTTACAAGCTTTTAACCATACTGCTCTTTGAAAAACCAGGCATAACAAGAAGTAAAGTCAATATAGTGTCTTTGTTGGAGATCCAGACTTAGACAAATAAAGGATGTTGGCATGAAAAAAGAGAGAAGAGAGAGAGAGAGAGTTTATAGTCTTATAGCTGTGTCTGAAAAACAGCTTTCTAATTCATTAGGAAAGTCATTTACGTTTGGTGTGATTGGTAATGTAATAATGGTTAGAGATAGGTTTTATCTGATATTAAAAAGAGTTGGAAAAAATAACCCCTCTTTTTAACAGAGGTTATTGCCTTCTCCTATGTATGGTTAAGATCCATATTTAAATGGGTATAACCCAAATGTCATTTTTTTTTTCTATTCAAGAATCTGAATTAACCTATGTTCCTGAGATCAAGAGGTGGAGATGGCATCTGACAAACCTCTAAGTTCTAAACAATCTGCTCTGGGAGTCCAGAAAGGCAAATGGCTAATTGTAATTGGGTGAGACTAGAAAGATAATCATGGAAGGTTAGCTTTACCTTGAGCTGTGAAAAGATGTGTAAGCTATCATTCTTCTATAATGAGTGTTTTATTGATAGTAGATTTAAAACCCTTTGCTCAATTACCTTTTATTTTACTTTCTCCAAAACTCTCTATTCTCTAGGTGGCCATCTACTCAGTTACCTGTTCCAGAAACAAGTCATTAAACATATCCAGCAATAAATAGTAAATATACTCAAACTGGCCTATCTTGCAGGAAGTACATAATCAGCAAGTAAAGATGGGTTAATGGGACCTCTTGAATCTTGAATGGGGGTTTTCCTTAGCTGCAGCAATTAAAATGTTTGAAAATTAGAATTAATAAATAATCATATCAAGTTCAACCTCAATTACCATTACAAATGTTTGTATTTATTTTTGCAGAACAATTGACATCTAATTAGCATGTTAAGAGCTACTTGTGTAGATATTAATCAGATATCTTTAAAAAATCTTATCAGATTTATTTAGGTAAAGCAGGCATATGCATAATTATAATTAACTTATACTGCTACATGATTCACCTCTCAAATAATTGCTAGAACCATAAATATACACTCACTCATTTATTTCATTTATTCATTCAATAGCATGATGTATCAGAAACCAATTATTCTCTAAAATATATGAAGATTATCCCCACCTCCCTGGAGTGATGCCTGCTTCTCTATATTACTCCAGAACCCAAAAGTCAAAGTTTTTTTTCAGGCTGTGTCCTAGTAAACAAAATTGCCCTTGCCTATAAAGTTTTTTTTTCCAACTTTTAATACCCCTATAACACTGTGATAAGGTTTTATAAGTTCTTAATACTTTGTGTTATAATATTTGTTTATGAGTTCATCATTCCCAGTAAACTGTGAACTTCCTGAAAATGATATTGAAGACTTTAGTTTGTATATCCAGTTCATAACACAAAGTCTGGAAAGTAATAGACATCCATAAGGACTATTAAAAAATGAATTATCTATGGATATGCTCAGTTGTTAAAATGCACACTTTAAGTCTCTTTAAGTAGAGTTAACTTGTGGAAAATTCAGGCTTTGTTATTAAACCTACGGTGAGAAATATGGCTTATTCTTGCCCTAGCAAACATGGGCAAATTGTATAATATCTGACTCTCAGGCATCTCATCCCTAAAACAGGAATTATAGAATGATAGTATTTCATGAGACAAATATAAAAGTCTCCTATCACAGTTTATGGCATGGAGTGAGCACATGGGAAATAGAATTTTCCTTTATTTGTTTTTTTTTTTGTTTTGTTTTGTTTTTTTAATGTAGAAACAAGATATACCTCAAAAATGAGATTGCATTTGCAGAAAATTCACACCAGTCTTAAGTATTGGTCTACTGCATAGCTGCCGTCCAGCATCTGCTAAAAAGAAACAGTAAAATGGAGCCATTCTTATGTCCACTTGGAATTTTCCAGTTTCATGGCTCTGGGGAGCAATTTCTTTGACTCTGCGGAAGTTTCTTGGCCCTGTTTGCATGTGGCTTAGAGAAGTTACTTGGGTTTCAGTAGCTTTGTCCTGTTCCTTGTGTCCCAGGAGTACGGTGTGTTTTCTTTGACTCAGAACCAGTGCTTGGAAGGAGGTAAAGATAGTCTAGAAGGCAGTTTTTGTATCAAATGGAAGAAGGTAGAGCTGAGCCAATTCCTGAACTGAAATCAGAAAACAAGCAACGGCAAATGCTAGTGTTTCTGTTGTTGCCCTCACTGGGGGAAACAGACCCTTGCTGGCAAAGAAAAGTAACAGAAATTTAAGAGTTCATATCCATATGAGACTTTACTTCACTGTATCATAGCACAGACACTGCCTTTGAGAGAGAGGTCAGTCTACATGTTTAAATTACCACCATGACTGGGACCTCAACATCTCAATTTTCAATGCCTTCTGTTTTTGGTTTGGTTATATGTTTACTTTTTGTTTGTTTGCTTTTTGTTTCTGTGTTCATCAGCAGAACTGAGATGTCTCCCAGTAATGCCTCCCTTTTCGTATTCATGCCCTCGTGTAATCCCCTCCCCTCAAGAATCTAGTCTGGATCTAGTGATTTGCAACTAAAGAACAGAATACAGAAGAAAATAATGGGATATGACTTCTGAGACAGGATGTAAAAAGAGTCTGGCTTCTGTCTTGTTCAACCTTTCTTGCTTTCTCATTTGCTTATTCTAATGGAAGCCAGCTGCCGTATTGCATGCTGTTCCATGGAGAAGCCCACATGGCAAGGAAGTGGGGATGAAACCAGACAACAACCAGGGAGAAACTTAAGACTCTCAGCTTAACAATCTGAAAGGAGCTAAATCTTTCCAGTGAAAAATATTTTCAAATAAACAAAAATGAAAATACAATATGTCAAAATTTGTGGGATATAATAAAAGAGTGCTTAGAGGAAAATTTATAGCATTTAATTTTTATTTTATTTTTATTATTTTTTTAGTATTTTATTTATTTGAGAGAGAGTGATGGAGAGAGAGCACAAACCAGGGGAGGGTCAGAGAGAGAGGGAGAAACAGCCTTCCCTGCTGGGCAGGGAGTGTGATGTAGGACTCTATCCCAGGACCCCGGGATCATGACCTGAGCCAAAAGCAGACGCTTAACTGACTGAACCACCCAGGCACCCTAATTTTTATTTTAGAAAAAGATCTGTAATTAATAATATATGTTTCCAAACTTAAAAAAAAAAAAAAAGAATTAAAAAAAGCTAAAAAAAAGTGAACTCAAGCAATAACAGTAGCAATACATATAAACACAAAAATCAATGAAATAAAAATAGAAAATAACATCAAAAAAATAAATGAAAACCAAAGTTAGTTCTTTAAGAAGATAAACATAAATATCTAGCAACTTGGAAATAAAAGAATAAACAAATTTTCAATATTAGGAATAAAAGTGCAGATATCTTTTTGAGATCCTGGTTCCATTTCTTTTGGATATATACCCAAGAGTTAGATTGCTGGATTATATTGTAGTTTTCATTTTGATTTTTTTCATTTCGATTTTTCTTTTTATTTTGAGTATGGTTGACGCACAATGTTGCATTAGTTTGAAGTGTACAGGTTAGTGATTCAGCTTCTTTATATGTTATCTATGTTCACCACAAGGGTAGCCACCATCTGTCCCATTACATCTCTATTACAGTATCATTGACTATATCCATTATGCTGTGCCTTTTATGCCCTTGACTCAACCCATTCGATAACTGAAAGCCTGAATCTCCCAGTACCTTCCACCCATTTGCCCTTCCTCCTACCCACCCCTACCCTCTGGCAATGATCAGTTTGTTCTCTGTATTTAGAGTCTGATTCTGCTTTCTGTTTGTGTATTTTTGTTTTCTAGATTCCACTTATGAGTGAAATCATATAGTATTTGTTTTTCTCAGTCTGACTTTCTAGCTTAACATAATACTCTCTAGATACATCCATGTTGTTGCAAATGACACAATCTCATCCTTTTTTTGGGGGGGTGCTGTGTAAAATTCAGGTGTGTGTGTGTGTGTGTGTGTGTGTGTGTGTGTGTGTGTATGTGTATGTATGCACCACATCTTCCTTACCCATTTTTCTATTGATGGATATTTAGGTTGCTTCCAATATCTTTGCTATTATAAATAACACTGTAATAACAGGGGTTCATATATCTTTTTTTAAAGATTTTATTTATTTATTTGAGAGAGAGAGAAGGGGGGCTGGGCAGAAGGGGAGGAAAAAGCAGACTTCCCGCTGAGCAGGGAGCCTGACGTGGGGCTCTGTCCCAGGACCCTGAGATCATGACCTGAGCAGAAGTCAGATGCTTAAATGAGTGAGCTACCCAGGCGCCCCAGGGGTACATATATCTTTTCAAATTTGTTTTTGTTTTGTTTTGTTTTGTTTTCTTTTCTTTGGATAAATACTCCATAGTGGGTTTATTGAATCATATGGTATTTCTGTTTTTAAATTTTTGAGGAACTATACTGATTTCCATGGTGGCTGTACCAATTTACATTCCCACCAAGAGTGCACAAGGGTTTCTTTTTCTCTACATCCTCACCAAGACTTGTTATTCTTGTCTGTTTGAATCTAGCCATTCTTACATCTGTAAGGTGATACCTCATAGTGCTTCTGATTTGCAGTTCTATTTTTTAATTTTTTGAGGAACCTCTATACTGTTTTCCATACTTGCTGTACCATTTTGCATTCCCATCAATAGTGTATAAAGCTTTTCCATTTCACTATCTCTTTGCCAACATTTAACTTCTTTTTTTCTTTAATAGTAGCCATCCTGCTTGTGTGAGGTCATATCTCATTGTGGTTTTGATTTTCATTTTCCTTGTGATTAATGATTTGAACAACTTTTCGTGTACATGTTGGCTATTTGTATGTCTTCTTTGGAGAAATGTCTTTTCAGCTCCTTTGCTTATTTTTAATTAGGCTACGTGTGTGTGCGTGTGTGTGTGTGTGTGAGAGAGAGAGAGAGAGAAAGAGAGAGAGAGAATTTGAGTTGTAGGAGTTCCTTACATATCTTGGAGGTTACCCATTATCAGATATATGGTTTACAAATATATATACATATTTTTCCCATTCTGTAGGTTGCCTTCTTACTCTGTTGTTTCCTTTGTTGTAACAAAACTTTTTAGATTGATGTAGTCTCACTTATTTATTACTGGTTTTGTTGCCTGTGCTTTTGGTGTCATATCCATGAAATAATTTCCAATACCAATGTCAGGAAGATTTTCTCTTATGTTTTCTCCTAGGAGTTTTACAGTTTTAGGTCTTATGTTTAAGTCTTTAATCCATGTTGAGTTGGTTTTTGTGTATGGTGGAAGATAGAGGGAGGTGCCTGGGTGGCTCGGTGGCTCAGTTAAGCAGCTGACTCTTGATTTTGGCTCTGGTCATGATCTTAGGGTTGTGAGATTGAGCCCCACACTGGGCTCCATGGAGGGTGTGGAGCCTGCTTAAGATTCTTTCTCTCCCTCTCCATCTGCCAGCCCTCCCCGAACAAACAAACAAAAAAAGTAGAGGTCTGACATCCTTTTGCATGTGGACGTCCTGTTTTCCTAGCATCATGTTTTAAAGAGGCTATCCTTTTCCCACTGTGTTCATGATAACTTTATCAAAGATCAGACAATTATAAATGCATGGGTTTATTTTTGAGCTCTCTAATCTGTATCATCAGTCAGTCTATATACCTCTCTTTATGCCAACATCATACTGTTTTAATTACTGTAGCTTATAATATATTTCAAAATCACAAAGTGTGATGCTTCTAGCTTTATTCTTCATTCTCAGGATCACTTTGGATATTCTAGATCTTTTGTTATTTCATGCGAATTTTAGGATTATTTTTCTATTTCTGTAAAAACTGTCTTTGGACTTTTCTTGGTAATTGAAATCAGGATCTGCACTGCCACTGCAGCATTATTCACAATAGCCAAGATCTAGAAACAACCCAAATATCTATAGACAGATGAATGGATAAAGAAAATGTATTATATACATATAATGGGGTATTATTCTGCTTTAAAAAAGAAGGAAATTTTACAATTTGTGACAACATAAATAGACCTGGAAGACATTATACTCAGTAAAATAAGTCAATCACAGAAGGAAAACTATTGCATGATTCCACTTATAGGAAGTATATGAAGTAATCAAACTTAAAGAAGCAGAAAATAGACTGGTGGTTGTTAGGGGATGGGGAAAATGGGAAAATAGGGAGTTGTTATTCAGTGTGTATACAGTTTCAGTTTTACAAAGTGATTAAGTTCTAGAAATCTGTACACATTTAGCTTATATTTAAAAATAAAAACAGTATTGTGTACTCAAAAGCTAGTTAAAAGGGTAGATCTTAGATTGAGTGTATTACCACCCCCTAAAAAAAAAACACAGGAAATCTTTTGGAAGTGATTTTATTATCTTGTTTTTTTTTTTGTTTTTTTTTGTTTTTTTTTTTTTTTTTTATCTTGGTTGTAGTGATGGTATCCAGGTTGTATGCATAAGCCCAAACTCATCAAAAGTCATTCATTGTATATGTTTAATTTTTATATCAATTATGTCTCAATAAAGCTATATAAAATATTAGGAATGAAAGGAAAGAGATCACTACAGACCCCATAGACATTACAGAATTTTAAGAGACTACTAAAAACAATTTTATATGCATACATTTAACAATTTGCATAAAATAGAACTATTTCCTGAAATACCACAAACTGTCAAAATCATAAGGATGATTGATAATTTGACTGTTGATAATCTGACAAATTAGTATCTAAAATGTCATTTTTTTTTTTTTCCAGAGCTTTCGCAGATGAATTCAGAGCTCTTTCCCATTGTACTACCCAGTAGCCAGTCTGGGAACTAGCACTTGGTCCTCCTGTAGGCTTATCAGTGCCCTTAGGGTCAGAGCCATGCAAGAACAGCTCATGGGTTCCCACGTGTTCCGAAACAACTGTATGTTGTCTGTTTTCCTGACTGCTCCCCATGCTTTCTGGTTTCCCAGGGCTCTCCCTTGGGTCCTTCATTCAGAAACCTGGGGCTTCACCTGCATTTGGGGCCACGTAGTAAGAGGAAAGAGAGAAAAAAATGATCACGGGCTTCATTCCACCCTCCTGAAATCAAAGTTCCTAAAATTGGAGAGGAAGTTTCCCTGCCCTGAGAACTTTAGGCTCCTGTGGGCTGTCTTGGGCACAAGAAAAAGGAGAAAAGAAAAGAATAGAAAATAGATTTCTTCCACTCTCTGTGAGCATCTGGAGATGTCTTTCCCAAGGATCATGAGAAAACTATACAGGGCTTCTTTATCATCCCTCTTTGTCTGGGCAAAGGCCCACTTCTTTGAGTCCATGCTGAAAGACATCAGAGGGGAGAAAAAAAAAAAAAAAAAGATAATTTTATTGTTTAGTTTGAATTCTTCTTTCTCAATCTACCTGCTACTCTTTAGTTTTCAGAGTCTTCAAGTAGATGCTATATTTATTCTGCCCAGGTTTTACAACTCTGTTCAGTGGAAGAAAAACACATTTTTTCATAAGATTTAAATATCTCAAAAGTCAAGTGTTTCCCAATATTGTTGTATGTTGTGCTTTGTGTTAAAATAGAGAAATTTCTATTATGCCACCATCCAGAAACACTTTTAATATTTCTCTATACATATCCAGTTTTCAAAAGAATGTATCTTCTACTTCTAGGGAAAGTGTAATATACAAATCCAAGATATGCACTAGTATGGCACAACTTAAAAATACTATAAATATATTTGCAATCTGAAAGTGCATCATAGTGTCTGATAAATAGCGTGATAGGTTTTGCTTGCCTATTTCCTTTTAGGATATAACCAGAAAATGTAGAACTAAAAGTGGAAAAAAAATGTATCACAAGACCTTTGATGAATGTTTGTTATTTTGAGATTTATGATCAAGGATTCTTGACTCACAAGAGGTCTGGCTCACCCATTGAACTGCATTTGCTGCCTGGATTGAGGCACCAAGCTTTAACTCAACAATAATATTCACCAGATGCTTGGGATATAAAAAAGAAAAGTCATCAAAATCAATATGAGCCTATTTTTATAGAAAACTGTACTTCATAAATAGCACTCCCCTCATCTCACAAGTTCAGAACACAGAAGTTTCTTCATTCTAGAGTTTGTCAAAGCCTTTCTCTCTCTCCTATATCTTATTCTCCTCCTTCCACAAATTTAAATTTCAATTTGTTAAGGTTTTATGCAGGTCAATACAATTATTGAAGTAGAGTGAATCAAAAGTCATGCTGTAGAACCCTGATATATCAAGAGATAAGATAATTTCCTAATTCTCTTCTTTGATTTTAAGAACCTTTAGATATAAAATTCACTCAAACAACACTTACTTAATTCTTATTGTATACCAGATGCTGACTTGTGGCCTCAGTCTCTACTGAGATAGATGGATGGATGAATGGATCGATGTATGGATGGATAGACAGATAAATTTATTTTAAAATAAAGATTAAAGTCAAGACCAAGTTCAAGGTACAGTGGGATGCAGAGGATGAGGTGTTAAAGTTTATCTGATAACTCGCTTTCTCTAAACTAGTTTCGTTTGGATATGCTGTCACTTGGGATCATTGAGTTCTGATTTATACATAAATTTTCATAGAGGAAGTAATGTCTGACTGGGATGTAGGGGGAGATATCTGGGTAAGGGTATCTCCTGCAGGGGAAACAGTATGTTCAAGGGCAATGAAACGTTTATCAGAAGCTATATATTTATATTCATATTTATATTTATAGTTTTGTATAAAGAGAAAGAGAGAAAGTCAAAATAGTGGAAATGATCATTGGTAATGGCGTAATGGAAAGGTAGGAAGAGAATGAATCATGAGACCCTCCTCAGACTTTTCACTATAAAAGACTGGGAATTATAAATGTGTGTGTGTGTGTGTGTGTGTGTGTGTGTGTGCGCGCGCGCTTGCGCCCGCACACGCTTTGGGGAGAGATACATTTGTATCTTCATTACATTCCTATTTTAGAAAGTGGAAATAATCTATCGGATGAGGAGATGCAACAGTTAGCTTGATTAATAGATTGTGAAATGATCCAAAAATGACTAGGCTGATCAGTTAAGGTCAAAAGAACTTCATGTTAGTTAAACGCACTTTTCAAATAATTTTCAAATATTTTATTTCTATTTCTTAGTACACAATAAAATTTTAGAGGCATGGATTATAAAAAATGAAGGGTTTTTTTCTACATTTATGCTCACTTAGAGGATTTTTAAGGCAGATTTTTATATAAACATATCAGAAAAGCTATACTGGAGCAAGTGACTTTAACCCACTGAATTTCTGTTAATGTGTATCTCCACTAAGGATAATAATATCCACCCATCTGGACCTGAGGAATGATGTCAGGGTTGTTTAGTTGCGATTAGAGTTTGTATATTTCTGATATTTGCTTATCAGAGCAGGCAAAGGAAAAGAAAATATTTGAATCTTGGTCTTAGAGACTTTCAGGACTGATTCATGGAAATCAAGATGGGGACAATGTCCAAAGGGCAGACATGGGAACTATGAATGAAACCAGGGGCTGGTGGTTCAGTTCACAGGGTAGAAACAAAGGCAGTCCCAGAGCTGGTATTGCCCTGGAAACTTCCTGTTGTTGCATTTTCCTAGAATGGCAAGATCCAAGGCTTCCCATTATTTTTGCTAACAGGCTACAGGGAACATATATATTTTAAGTTAGTTTAAAGGTACAGATATTAGAGGGAAAACATTAATTTTACATCATGTCATTATGCAGCTAAATCTTTGATTATAGGTTTGATTCAGCAAAGGCAAGTTAAGGTTGGCTATTGTAATCATTGTTATTTTTATATACTAAGAGAGAAGAAACTATTTTTGTAACTATGAAAGCCCTTATACAACCAAAGTGTTATTCGAATAAAGAAGTCAAATATATGTGTTTAACTTCATTCATACGAATCTCTGATATGTTTATCAGAGACTTTTTGATTGTAGGCATTTGACCATTTGTATAAGAACTTTCTATATCTTTTAAATCATGTATTATTGTTTCTTTGACAACACCTACAAGATTTTAATAGACTCATTAATTTTTCTGAAGAGTATGGCTGGGGCGAACTGGCTACAACAGCTATATTGTGGAATCTAGTTATGATTTCAGTTTACTCTGAGATCTTTGTTAAGAACTCAGGTGTCGGGGCGCCTGGGTGGCACAGCGGTTGAGCGTCTGCCTTCGGCTCAGGGCGTGATCTCAGCGTTATGGGATCGAGCCCCACATCAGGCTCCTCCGCTGTGAGCCTGCTTCTTCCTCTCCCACTCCCCCTGCTTGTGTTCCCTCTCTCGCTGGCTGTCTCTATCTCTGTCAAATAAATAAATAAAATCTTTAAAAAAAAAAAAAAAACTCAGGTGTCAAACTTGCAGAATGGAAGCCCACAATTAACATTAAAATGTGATTTTGCTTTCTATCTGTCTGGTAGGGCCTAGGAATCAAATGAAAAAAGGCTTAAAAGCTATTACGATAAATCTGCCCCATCCATTTTAGCACACTTGCTAAAATTTGACAGATACCTTCTCTACTTGAAAAGTGCTCTGTCGTTCATCATTTTCATTTTTATTAAAGAGTTGTTATTTTGAAAGATTTTTTTAAGGTTTTATTTATTTATTTGACAGAGAGAGAGAGACAGCCAGCAAGAGAGGGAACACAAGCAGGGGGAGTGGGAGAGGAAGAAGCAGGCTCCTAGCGGAGGAGCCTGATGTGGGGCTCGATCCCAGAATGCCAGGATCATGCCCTGAGCTGAAGGCAGATGCTTAACGACTGAGCCACCCAGGCGCCCCAAAGAGTTGTTATTTTGATCCCAAATTTAATCAGTAACAAAGAATATGTTCTAATACAAGTTTTCTGGCCTTATTTTGTTGTTTCCCTTCCCCTAAGCCCCACCCAGGTTTACTCTTCTCGGTGACGAAAATACTGTACTTATTCACTGAAGTCAATAAAGGTGACCAGCCTTAGTCAGTCATTTCCTAGGAAACAATTGCCCTCTCTTTGTAATTTCTCTGCTCACATCTGAAAAGCCAAAATGTCCAATACCCTCCCCTTCAATGTTTAGTTATCTACAACACAGTTACCTCACCTCACCTCTTTATGGCGAGTTGGTGTTTTTGCCCAGTACTTGGAATCATGAGTTAGGAATACAAAGGGTAGAGACAGTTCAGAATTCATTCTGAAGTGGGGACACCCACATCCATCACTTGAGGTGAGAAGCAGGGGCAGAACCAGTGAGAGAATCTGCAGTGACCATAGACCAGCCCCCTTTGGTTCTCTTACTCCCTATGGACCTTCTCCTAAATGAACTGTCCTCTTGAGTTAGCTAGCTAGTTGTCTTTCATTGTTCGCAAACAAAAACTTGATACAAATATGTTAGCTCCAAAAGATGAGGCAAAGTAGCAGCATATGCTGCCAAATTATTCCATCCAGGAAGATATATTTTTTCAGTGCTTTGGTAGCACAAACATGATTAAGAAAGAGTCCTTATCATTGACTTCCAGAATATTTTCATCCCAAAGTTTTGAGTTTTACACACACCCTGTAGCTGAGAGTAATATACACATTATTTGTTGACTTTAACACATTATTGCCCAAACTTTTAATGTGCATGGTGCAATGTGACATGACATAAAAGAGGTGGATGCCAAATTACCAGTGTCTGTTTAAATGCTTGAGAAAGAATATATGCCTCTTTTATAAAAAGTATTACGTGATAGACATTTATTTTCAGTTGTGCAAAATACCCAAGCATATTATTATTGGATGACAGACACTAGTAGTTTATGGCATTCTTTTAAAGAAATGATTAACATCACCGACAGAACTGTAAACATAAAACTTTTCTGCAATTATTTTTGTTACATAACAAAAATAAGCAATGCTTTCCAAGCCAATTATTAGCTAATGGGTATTTCAATCTCAGCCAGTGTTATGTATACATATAGAAAAAACTCAAAGCTTTTGGATCAATTAAAAACATTATGAATTTGAACAAATTCACTTAATGAACTCTAGGAGCTAACAATAATGCAATTTGACATTTATTAGAACATTCTTTGTTATGCTAAGGCTTAGCTGTACCATGGAAAAAAACCTCTTGTATTATCTGGCAATTCGAGGGTTGAAATTTTGAATGGCTGCTATGAAGACCCAGAGAAAGTTCAGAAGCCAGGGTAGATGTTAAAAGCAGGTGCAATGGCATGACACAACACATAGAGTCCTGCCTGAGGCCCAGGTGCACCCAGTTCTGTGCACTGCACCCATGTGTCTTATATCGCTACTCAATTTTCAGTAGGCAATCATTTAACTTCCCTGATCTTTAGTTTCCTCATTAGTACCATAGTAATAAAATATTTATTTCTAATTAATATGCTATTTTGATGATAATTTTATTTAAATAAATGCCATTATACCTACTCTGAAGAGCTAAAATGTATCAGCACTCAACAGTTATCATTAAATGTTCCAGTGAACACAAGGGAGTTCACATGATATAAATTTCTAGAGCCATCAATAGTTAACACAATCCGGATTAATGAATATATGAATAATGATTGTTTCTACCAGAGGACATCAGTCCTGACTGAAAACTATATGAATTGTAGCAATTGAGACTAAAAATTTTGGGTCAGATATTATAGTGATCCTGCAAATATTTTCTCTTGGGTAGCATAGCCTCCAGGAATGAATTAAAATACAGTATTTTTAAAGAATAAGAACTGCTGACAAGTTAATAAGTACTAAGTAACACAGAATCAGGCAGAATTTCAATCTCCTTTTTTTTTCGTACAATGAAATGAAAAAGGGAAAAGCCAGAAAGAGGTGTGTTGGACATGTTGGGCTTCAACACTTATTACATGAAATAACTCAAGTGTTCAGGTGGAATTGGCTCCCTTCTGCAATATTTATGGAAGGGTTTTAAATAAACAGAAGAAGGTGGTCCCAGCTAGGGGGTAAAAGATGGTCAATAGATAATTGATTCTAAAAGGAAAATATAATAAAGTTCTATTAGGTAAATAGATGTCAGAAGCATCACAACTTTTTGTTTGGATGACTTCTTTTTTTTTTTTTTTTTTTTTTTTTTTTTTTTTTTTTTTTTTTTTTCAGTCCATCCAAAGCACTCCTCCCACCCTCTTTCTTTCCTCTTTTCACTGAAAAGATCTGTGATAGGACCCAAGCCCACTTCTTAGTCAACACAAATAAATACATGGAGAGGAATTCTTACTGTGTCTTACAGAGTGCACTAGACTTTACCTATTCCAAGTATTCGAGGCATGGCTGAAGCCTCTCTAGGGCTAGCCAAGTGCAAGCTCTCTATTCTCCATCAACGTCTATCTGGTCCAACAAGTCTCCAAAAGGACAGGTTTTTACATCTTCTAGCCCAGCTTTACCAACCATAGTAATGCCAGCAAATAGGACTCATGAATCCATAGGCATCCACAAATACTTGGAATATTTTCATAGGTTGCAGAAAGTCCATTGGGAAAAACAAGATGCAAAGATATCATCTAATGTCCCTTTTCTACCTGAGATTTAATTTCCTTCCTAAGCAGACTCCTTCCATATTTCAGTGTGGTACTTCTTTTCGGTGTTAACAAGAATGCCAAAGCTGGCTCTTTTCTATTTTAATTTATCATATTTCAGTCTTCAGATATTTTATTTGTTCATTGTATACCTACAAAACAGTATATATTCCATGCATGGCAATATAACAAAACTCTTAGAATGTACATTTCCCTGAAACCAAATAATTTATCCCCTGTAAAATAAATTTGTATACTGAACAGTACCACCAATCATGCCGTTTCTAAGTTTTCAACTTTTTATTTTTAAAAAAATCTACATTTCTTTATGTCCTTCTCTTTTGATCATCCTATCAATATCCCTTATCAAGTATTAGTTTTGTGGTTTTTTTTTTTCCAGACATCACTTCTTTGAATTCTTACATCAAACCTATGTACATGATGCTATAAACCCTTCATTTTAACAGACTGATATACACACACACACACACACACACCCATAGGGACGTTATCAGAGGCAATAGTGGGCTAAGATGTGAATGATAGCTGGAAAGGTAGAACGTTATCTGTACTCCTAAAGTAGTTTTTCTCATTTTTACAAGTAAGAAAACTAAGAATAAGGGAGTTTCAATAAATAAGTCTCCCAGATCTGGTTGTTAGTGAAAAGCAATGCTATGACTTGAACTTATGTTGGTCTGATTCCAAAACTGGTAGTTTTTTCACTGCATCCTGATTAACATTTACAGATGTGCATCTGCTTGAGTGTTCTCCAAGGACAGAATACAACATTGTCAGTTGATGGAATCTCAGGAAATAATGTCTACTTAATTACAATTAAGAAATTTATTTTTCTACTTTAAAAATTAGGTTTTTTTCGATACTAAATAAACCCCCGTCATTTTTCTAAGACAGACTTATAATCAGGATTGTAGATGATCTGTATTCTGTTATTAATGCGAGGGACCTAGTCACACACTAAAAATAAAGTACATCAATGATTCTCCTTTGGAAATCAAAAAGAAATTGAGCTTGCCCATTGCTGTCAGTCTGACCTTTAAGATACGATAACATGCCAACTTACTTAAAGATTTCCAGAAATTCAGAGAAGTAAAAAAAGCATTTTGAAAGACTCTCCCTCCTTCCTTAATTCAGAATCTAGCTTGTTGTATGCTTAAAAATCTGGGAGTTATTTCATATACTTGCATTGATGGTTGAAATCATATACCAACTGAAAACAAAATTTCTTTTAAAGATTTTATTTATTTATTTATTTGACAGAGAGAGAAAGACAGCCAGTGAAAGAGGGAACACAAGCAGGGGGAGTGGGAGAGGAAGAAGCAGGCTCCTAGCGGAGGAGCCTGATGTGGGGCTCGATCCCAGAATGCCAGGATCATGCCCTGAGCTGAAGGCAGATGCTTAATGACTGAGCCACCCAGGCGCCCCTGAAAAAAAATTTTTTAAAAAGATTTTATTTATTTGAGAAAGAGAGCATGAGAGAGAGAGAGAGCAAGAGAGAGGCAGACAGAGAGGGAGAAGCAGCTGAGCCCGCCTCAGGCCTCAATCCCAGGTCTCCGGGATCATGACCTGAGCCAAAGGCAAACGCTAACTGACTGCGCCACCCAGGTAGCCCATACTGCCATCCTTCTATCCTTGTATGTAAACCATCAAAATATACCCAACAGAAGGCATTATGGACATGTTCCATTGTTTCTTGTTAATCTGGAGATATATATATATATATACACATACATACATACATACACATACACACACACACGGCAGGATCTAGGGTGTTGAATCTTGGTTTCTCAATTCAAGATTTTATATCCTTTCTTGACGCTCAACAGTGAGATGATCTGTTGCACAGGGAGTACCTGGCATATGGCACAAGTGTAAAAACATAAGACACACTCTGTTTATCACCTGTCATTTAATCCTCATAACTACCAAAAAGGTAGCTACTATCACTGCTCCTCTTTTACAAATGGGGAACCTGAAGCAAAGAGAAGTTGAGTAACTTGAACAAAGTTCCATAGATAATAAATAATGCAGGAAGGATTTGAACCTAGGCAATCAGGCTTCAAAGTCTCCTTTCCTTCCNNNNACACTGTGTCACCATACCACATTGCATTGTCAAGTATATGCTCTTTCTTCTGCTTTATCATGGTGGTACAGGAGTTTCAAGGAAGTCACATGAATTGCTCAGTAAAATGTCATTGACGAGAACTGGATTTTATGAAGATCAATTTGAATCTAAATCCTGACTTACCATTGATTAGCTCTGGGTTATCACTTGATCTTTAGTGTTTTTATTGTAAAATCTTGATACTAATACCAACCATTTATTGTGTTGAATATTAAAAGAATTCAACCATAACAGAACCTGATAGGGTTACCAGGAAGATTTCAAAATAACATTTGTAAATCACCTAGGCAAGGGACAAGCATATCACAGGTGTTTGATCAATATACGCCTTGGTCAGTTCTTAAAATCAATATTTTCCTTGAATATCTGTATAGGAAAATAGTTTTTTTAAGATTTTATTTATTTATTTGTCAGAGAGAGAGAGAATGAGCACACACAAGCAGGGGGAGCGGCAGGCAGGGGGAAAGGCAGACTCCCCACTGAGCAAGAAGCCTGATGTGGGACTCGATCCCAGGACGCTGGGATCGTGACCCAAGCTGAAGGCAGAAGAAGAAGAAGCTGCCTTTGCCTCAGGTCATGATCCCAGGGGCCTGTGATCAAGCCCCACCTGGGGCTCAGGGCCTGGGGCTCAGCAGGGAGTCTGCTTCTACTTCACTCTCCCATCTGCCCCCCCCCCCACATTCACACTTTCTGTCTCCCAAATAAATAAATACTTTTTTAAAATTAAAAAACCTTACTTTCGTAAGTAAAAGCAAATTCTGACTCTAAAAATACAGTCTTGGGGCGCCTGGGTGGCACAGCGGTTAGGCGTCTGCCTTCGGCTCAGGGCGTGATCCCGGCGTTATGGGATCGAGCCCCACATCAGGCTCCTCTGCTATGAGCTTGCTTCTTCCTTTCCCACTACCCCTGCTTGTGTTCCCTATCTCACTGGCTGTCTCTATCTCTGTCAAATAAATAAATAAAATCTTAAAAAAAATAAATAAAAATACAGCCTTAAAGGATCTCTGGCAGATTTTTCCCTCCAAGACTGGCTTTTTTCACTTAGCATGATTTCTTCAGGATTCATCCTTTTTGTAACATATGACAGGATTTCCTTCTTTTTTAAGACTAAATAAAATTTCATGAAATTAACATGTTTTCTTTATCCATCAATCCACTGGTGGACGCTTGGATTTTTTTTTTTTTTAATCTCTTGTGTGTAATAATGCTGCCGTGAATGCAGGAGTACAAACATCTCTCTGAGATCCCAATCTCAATTATGTTGGATACTGCACAATTATACTTATATGAGATATATAAAGTAGTCAAATTCTTAGAAGCAGAAAGTAGAATAGTAGTTGCCAGGGGCTTGGGAGAGGGGACAGAGGGGAGTTGCTGTTTGATCGGTATAGCTTCTTACCATGCAAGATGGAAATGTTCTGGAGACCTTCTGTACAACAAGGTACATATAGTTAAGAATCTTGTACTGTACATTTAAACATTCGTTAAGAAGGTAAAAAACAAAGAATCATCCGAACAGCAGTATACTTAAGTAAAACTCTATAAACTGAAAGTTCTATTTTGCTTTGGTAATATGACGTAGAGGGGATAGAGGAGGCTGTTTATATATCATGTTGTTGATCTATTTCCAAAGGTTAAAGCATATATTTAATATTAGACATGAATGAATATTTATATCTCCTTCAGCCTCTGTGCATTTTTATACCCATCTTTGTCCTTGCTCTCTCTCACGGTAGAGGTCACAGGCAATGGGCTGTAAGTCTCCCTCATCCAGTAGGAGCTTTCAGCCCTATTATTCTGAGGTAAGTTTAAGAATCCACTTAATAAGTTGAATAATCATGTTTCTATCCTTTTCCACAGCTTGTCTTTCTAGACATATGTTGAATAAGTTTTCAATCATTGCCAGAAATTCTAAGGAAGTAAAACCCATTTGTTATGTTATCTTAAGGGCGTTGAAGGAGTTTTAATGTCATCTGCTGGAGTAATAGCTGACATGGGGATGTTACATAACAGTCCCGGCATAACATTTATTGGGTAACAAAGTCAGATGTAGGCTGAAAATGATAAAAATAAGTGAACTCATGTTGTATCTTCATATTGAATTCAATCTTTGGTTTGGATCTGGCAGAATCTGTTTTATTTTTATTTTTATTTGAGTAATAATCATCCTTCACCTGTGTTTATGGTTTTATATTACTGGATATATGTCAGATTTACTCTACAACTATTTATTGTAAGTACTGAGCATCTATGTACTATAAATATTTAAAAGTGTACACAGAAGTTATAAATGTAAGTCAAAACTACTCTACATATATCAACCAGGGATTCAGAAGATCTCTAATACTAGCTTTCTGTGTTAGTAAATTCACGTCTCTAGGTTTTATTTCCTGTTTGTAAATGCAGGAAGCTTGAGTCAACTGTTTTTAAGGCCTGTAATTGATCTAAGTTTTTTCTCAAGAAATTACATTTTATTGAACCCCGTGCGCCAAGCAGTGGACTGGATCTTCCGTGCACATTATAATACCACAAGTAGCCTTGTAAGGAAGGTAGTATTACAGTGTTCCATATCAGAATGGTGATGAGCATCTCCAAAAATCAACATCTGATATGTAACAAAATGAGAAAATACAATCAGGCCTGCCTGTCTTCAAAATTCAATTCTTTTTACTAAGTTAGATTTCTGCTCACAACATGCACCAAGAGTTGGGAAATCCCATGATCTTGTTACTATTCTATCCAACTTTGGAATGGAAAGCATTCCACAGGTATTAAGAGAATATAAAACATCTGTTTTAATGTTGAATTCACATGTAAAAATCAGAGATCACAAGTGAGAGGTTTTGGGGCAAGATCCGTCTGGAAATCCCCCTAACATTCTTAGAGGCAGTGAATACTTCTAGTTAAATCCTGACCTTCAGCATGAGGGCTATTTTTAGTTTCTCTAATTTTTAAAATCCCTTTCCAGTCAAAAAACCAGCCTAGAAATGCCCCAACTAATGATCTGAGTTAGAGGAACTCAGCAGAGACCAAACATTATATTCTATGGCACTGCGTTGCCTTTTCCTACTTCATTTTTTTTTTTTTTTGCTGCAGTGAAAAATGATTCATATAAAGGAAACTAAAATAGTAAAAAAAAAGAAAGAAGCCATGAGAAAGACTGCTTCACAATTTCCAGTCCTGGCTGGGGATCGGGGAAGTTGAAAACAGGCCAAGAATGCTTACTTTTCAGCCATGCCCTAGAATTCGTTTTGGTTTCAGTACAAGAGAATCATTTTTGTGAAGGAGAGCGACAAGGAAACTGTGAGATCACATTTCTTTCCCTTGATCAGGAGCAGAAGCATTGTGAAGGGATCAGGGAGTCCCTCAAAAAGCACCTGAAAGAAACTGATTATAAGAAACATAAAATATACTGGCTTCCTCCTTACCCACCTCCCTGCTGCCTCCACTCTCAGTTCCAGGGTCAGTGGAAAGAGGCATTTGAGTTCTATGGGAGATGTATTCAGTAACAAAAGAACAAGATTGAGCCTTGATAATTCAGAAAAATGAAACTTGGAGAAGGTTAAGCTTGCTACTTCTGGGAACAGGCATTCCTTCCAGAATATACACGAAAGTTCTGGACGTTGCCCTCTTTGTACTCCTAATAGAGAAAGCGCTTTGCATTCACTGAGTTAGACTTTCATTACTTCCCCCCCCCATTCTTTGCCCTAATCTCAGGATGGGGCGGGGGGTAAAGAAAGAGGGAAGGAAAACACAAAGTGCTCCTTATTTAGCATTGTGGGGATTCCTTTTGTGTGTCTGAATCATTATTGTACAATAAAAAATGCCAACCCCACCACTTAGAGTAAGAAAATACTGTTGAAGGCTTTCCCACTTCTACCACAACCATCTCCTCCCCACCCGAGTCATTGGTGAGACTATCAGTGTATATTGATTTGTTAAGTTCAGTTCTTGTAGCAGCTATATCAAATATCACTGATATTCCTTTAAAAACATTTCCACCTGAAGAGCAAACTCTCAGACTCACTGAGTTATTCACAGTTTAGAAAAAAGAAATTCTTTATGATAACATAAAAGGGTGTTGCCAAATAAACAAACCCTTGGAGTAAAAGATTAATGGGACAAGAGGAGTAGAGTGAATTAGGAACACTTCCCAGATTTTCTTACTGTGAATCGATATGGTTCCAAACTCTTGTCAGGATTCTGTAAACATTATGTCCTTACTACTGGGAAGTAGCTATCACTGGTGCTGAGTTGGAGAATTCTGGAAGGCCAAGGTAGATACCTAGTCATTCCTCTCTGGCACAGTAGGGACTTTGGATTAAGAGGCATGGCTTATAAAGAACTTGTTTAGCTCAGAGGATCATAGGGGAAGGGAGGGAAAAACAGAGGGAGATAAACCATGAGAGACTCTTCACTATAGGAAAGAAACTGAGAGCTGCTGGAGGGGAGGTGAATGGGGGGGTGGAGTAACTGAGTGACTGGCATTAAGGAGGCCAGGTAATGTGATGAGCACTGGGTATTATATGTAACTGAAGAATTGCTAAATTCTACATCTGAAACTAATGGTATTCTATATGGTGGCTAATTGAATTTATTTTTTTTAAAAAAAGAACTTGCTTAGAAGCACTTACACAAAGGGTCCTGGGGAAAAAGTTTGTAACTATATTGCCTGTGAGAAGTATAAGCATTAGATGGTACTGATGGGAAAAAATTGGAAAAATCAAATAAAAGTCTTAGGAGTCTGGCTAAACATTCTATGTACATCCGTACAATGGAATACTACTCAGCAATAAAAAGACCACATTACAGATGGATGTAATAAATTGTGTGGATTTCAAGGGCATAATACTGAGTGAAAAAATGGCAATCTTAAAAGGTTATGTGGCATGTGATTCCATTTATATAACATTCTCAAATTAATAAAATTACAGAAATGGAGAACAGATCATGGGTTTAGGGAATAGAGGGAGAGTGTGGCCATAACAAATGAACACAAGAAAGTTACTCTGTGGAGGTAGACAGTTCTGTATCTCTATTATACAGTTCTATGAGGTTTTATCACCTGAATAGATTTGTATAAAGAAAGAGAAAAAAAAATCAGGACATGCAAAAGTAAATGAAATCCAAGTAAGGTCTAGCAAATTGCTAGCTAATTGCATTGTGCCAATACTAATTTCCTTGTTTTGATGGTGTATAATATGCAAGATATTACATAAGGTGTTGTCATTAGGGGAAGCTGAGTGGGGATGAGTACAAGGAACATTGCTGTACTATTTTTACAATTTTTTATGAGTCTGTAATTATTTCTACCAAAAATGTTAAAAAAATATTCTTAGGGGGATGCCTGGGTGATTCAGTCAGTTGAATGTCCCGCTTCTGGTTTTGGCTTAGGGTCATGATCTCAGAGTCCCGGGATCGAGCCCTGCATCTCAGACTCCACTCTCAGCAGGGCGTTTGCTTCCCTGCTACCTCTCTCTTTGTCCCTCACCCCACTCCCTGTCTCTCCATCTCTCTCAAATGGATGGATAAATCTTTAAAAAATATATTCTAAGGAGGCATTTCTGAAAACTTATATTGATTGATTCATTCACTTAAAAGGCAAATTTTTTTGCTGACCATCTAATTTTTGGGGGGTGAAGTTTCTGAATATGCAGACATAAGGCATGATAAAAACACAATTTAATCATAATATATTTGTGGTACCAATTAACATACAAATGCAAAATTAAACTATAGAGTAAAATACAAAGTTGTATTATATAATATACAGTGTGCAAGGTTTTTTTGAGAGCAGAAGTCATGAACATTCTCTGCCTAAGGGATTAGGGGAAGTTTCATAGAAGTTGTGATGTTTTTGTTTGACATTTAAGACTGACTTGTTTGTCCGGCAGATTGGGGTTGTAGCATTCCTTTAAATGGGATCCTTGCATTTTATCTGAATGAAGAGAGACCGCACAGTTTACTTAGAAAAGTGATCATGTAGTCTTTTAGAAACTCAGCCATTTGCTGTCAAGCTGCCCTCCCAGTAGAAATTTTCCCTGACTCCAAAGCAATTGGAACTATAGAAATGAAAGATGTTTCACTGTAACACATCCTCATCTTCCATAATGACCTTTTAACATAATTTTCCTAGTTTACCATCTGTATTAGTCACAGTTCTCCAGGGAAGCAGAACAAATCTCTATCTATATTCCTATCTATCTATCTATCTATCTATCTATCTATCTATCTATCAGAGACTGATTTGAAGGTATTTAGCTCATGTGATTATGGGGCCTAAATATTCCATGATCTGCAAGCTGGTGACCCAGGAAAGCCTGAGAGCTAGAGTCTCAGTGGTGTAGATTCTAGTCCGAGCCTGAAGACTTGAGAGCCAGGAGCACTGATGGCATAAGTCCCCATTGGAAGGCAGGAGAAAACCAGTGTTCCAGTTCAAACACTCAAGTAGAGGGCAAGTTCAGCCTTCCTCTACATTTTTGTTCTGTTCAGGTCTTCAGTATACTGGATGGTGCCTACCCACACTGGGGAGTGCAATCTGATTTACTCAGTCTACCAACTCAAATCTCTTCAGGAAACACCTCAAAAACATACACAAGAAAAAAAAAATATTTACGTAGGTATCTGGGAATTCCATGGCCCAGTCAAGTTGACACATAAAATTAACCATCATACCCTCTGCTTTAAAAAGGCATTATATGCCTCCTGCCCCTCAAATAGAGTTCCCACTTGATGGGATGGTTAATGAATGGTGAATAGTATATGGTCCATGTGACCCTCTATCTCCTTACTACTCCACCATAGGTCCTCAAGAAGACACAGACACCAAGAACGTATAAAGGTGAGGACAATGAAAATGTCTCCTAGGATCTCCTCAATGCATACATGAAGAGGTTGTGTTGGAACAAAACAGGGTCACATTCAAAGACTGGATGAGGAGCCAGCCATTGCTTTCTCCCCTTCTTTTTTTTTCCTCTCTCATGATGAGGAATACCTGAATCTCTTCGAGACACTCCTATAGAAAACAGAACTAAAAAAAAATATTAAAAAATAAAATAATTAAAATGGGTATTGGAAGTGCTGGGGTACGATTCTTGAAATTCTCAGTGCTTCTGGAAGATCTGGCCAGCTCTTACCCTGCCCTCCCACACACATATATAAAACATTCAGAATATAGTTAGCATGTATACTTTGTGCCAGGCTCTGTGTTTGGTTTCATCTCAAATCCTACCTGTCCCATTGTACCAAGTGATACAAGACCCAGTTTACACAACTCCTGCCAGTTTTCAACTGTGTTAACATTTCAGATGAAGGAACACATTCCCCCCTTTCACTGTTGCTCATCTAGCCATTTTTTCACACAGCTGAGTAATCTTTCTTAAAAGCGATCTGAATATAACATCCCCCTTACTTAAAACCATTCAATAACCTTCAAAGTGCTTGATAAAATATAAGCTATTAAGCTAAGTTTGCAAAGCCATGTAGGATTTGGTACTGCTTACTCCCAGATTTTATCACTTTTCCTTCCTATCTCTCAGAGTTTATCTCCTCCTTCCTGGTATTCCAAATAAACATACACACTCCACAATCATGAACATATATTTTCTCTCAGACATTTTCATGTACCATTTGCCCTTCATACATGCAGATCCATCAATCTGAAAAAGCCTCCCCCCAAACTCCACTGCCTTTCCTATGTCTACCTCCCCAGGTCTTACCTCTAAACAGGGTTCTTGGTGCTTCTGAGTTCCTTGTGCATCTGTCAGTTTTCTGCATGGTACAGAAGTGGTTTTTGCATATTTTATCTCTAACATCTAGAACAGTCACTAGCCTACAGAAGCTCCCCCAGAATTGCATTTCTAATAAAAGCTGATCAGTTGACACAGGAAGACAAATTAGTTTTGATACCACACTAAAACACAAAGCGTCATACATATTGAATGATTCTGAGTGACAGTACTGGGGAAGTGAGTGTCAGTCTGCATATACACAGGGGGAGGGGAGGCGGAGAGAGAGAGAGAGAGAGAGAGAATAACTGGAGATTTTGGTGATGAAGGGTTTGGGAGACACTAACAACTTCCTGAGGTCCCATGCCCACAAGTAGAAGTGTCACCCATTTGTATTCATTCAACTTTATCTACACCTGCTTTGTGATCATTATTAAGGTTGCCCAAGGACCAAAAACCAAAGATAGACCCCATGATTTCAAGGTGCTCAAAAGTGAAAAAAAATGCTGTATTGAAACAAAAAGATACAAAGATGGTGATGATAGGAGATGAATCAACTGTCTCCCACCTTTAAGAAACTAATTCCCCAAAGCTGGTGGGCAGCATGTAACTTTGATCTATGTCCAATAAATACAAAGTTGATATCAGTGTTGCAGAAGATGTATCCCATGCAGTTACGGTAGGTATATGTTTTTGACAATACTTTTTTTTTTTTTTTCACTTTTGTGTTCCTTTAACTATGGATTCTGTTTTCTGTAGTCACTCACTACCTCATTAGAGGTTGTTCTCTGAGGACAGGAATGGGCGAATGATGGTGTCAGAAAATAAAAGTCTGGTTCTGGCAATGTTGATAAGTGACTATGTAAGCTTGGGCAGGTTATTCTTCTTTTCTTGGTCTTAGCTATTTTATCTATATAAATGTAGACAATCTAGGTCAGGGTAATTAAAGATACAGTTGTAAGTAAGTATAATCTTTACTGCCTAAAGAAAGTGTTCTACAAAGTTCAAAGACTATGTTTTTTTCCACTTGGGACAGAATTTAAAACAGCTATGGACTTTTGTTGACATTTGTATTTGTCTTTTTTTTTTTTTTTTTTTTTTTTTGATCTTGGGACAAAATGCTCTTTCTTTTCTGTTTTCTAATGTGGATGTGTTGGCATCAATGCCTTCAGAATCCTTTGTCACTTGTCCATAGAGCTGCATGCACCTCCCAGTAATTCTCCATCTCCACTCCATGGCAATTTGTTGGACAGATGTTTCTCTCTGATGTCCCTATAATGGGAAATATAACACAATAATCAAAGAACAAAAGTGTCCCCAGTACAAAGAACTTTTGCATGGTACTTTATTTCACACAAAAACTTTTAAAAGAATGGAAGACGCTGAAACACAGTGGAAAAAATGCAGAGTGGACTCAGAGAAGACAAGTGAGCTTTATATTATGTGGTCACATTTAATTCAACATTCTCAGGCTCTTTTTCCAAAGAGAACATTGGCATGGTTAGAAAGAGAGAGGGAGAGAGAAAGAGAGAGAGAGAGAAGAGAAAAAGAGCTGTGTCTGGCTTTGTTACTCACAAACTATGTAAAGTTGGGGGTTGGGGGGGGCTCAGTTTCCACAACTATATAATAAGGATATTGGAATAAAAGAAAGGGTATTAAGGCTGTTTTTGTAAGCTAGAAAATTTATGCACAATAAATATTAATTTGGAAAAATATATATACCCCTATACATGCTTATACATATCATTATGTATAGAACAAAAAAGACAAGTTTATGATTAAAGCAGGGTGGTGGTACTAAAACCACTGGGCATCTTGTTCCCAATCTTAAGCCCATCCAGGAACATCTATGTGAATATATGTACACGAGTACACTCTGCGTGTGCACACATGCACACACACACACACACACACACACACCCCATCAGGCTGTGCGGTCAAAACTTTTTAAACAGTGTTTGAATTAATTCTGACAAAAAAACTTTAAAAGGTGTGAGAACAGTAACTTAAAATTATACTTTAAATAAATGTCATTAAGTTACTGGATGTTGACAAACTGCTTCAAAAATGCCCTGATTTATATTTTTCTTATTAATTTATTCCCATCTTATAGACATATGTTCATGTGTTACTGTTATTTTAATTTTCATTGACTTTTCTAGAAAGGTAAATAAAATTTCCCTGTCTGGGGCACCTGGGTGGCTCAATGGGTTAAGCGTCTGCCTTTGGCGTAGGTCGTGATCTCAGGATCCCGGGATCCAGACCCACACGTCGGGCTCCCTGCTCAGTGGAGAGTCTGCTTCTCCCTTTCCTTCTGTCCCTCCCCTTCCATGCTCTCTCTCTCAAATAAATAAATAAAATCTTTTAAAACAATAAAAAGTAAATTAAAAAAAATAAAATTTCCATGTCTATTAAACTGTTCTACTTTTTGCTTCTATGAACTGTCTTCAATATACTTAATGTATTTTCTCTTTAGTATATAGTATAGATATAGTATATCTTAGCTATTGCAAATACTTTCCCCCCCTGAATATATTGTTTATCTATTTCCTTTTTGTTGTTGTTGTGTGTAACTCAATAAGATTCCTAATTTCTCTATTGTCTAATAGGACTTAACTTCTGGTTTTCCAGATACAGTAGTTGTACGCCAAATTCTTAAAAGGACCTACAATGCTGTATATGAACTGATTCAATATTATCTGTTAATTCCCCTCACTTTCTTGTAGCCACATGCCTACTTCACTTTTTCTTGAATATCTTACGCATGCTCTTACATTAGAACCTTTGTATCAGATTTGACTCTGCTTAGAGTTCTGTTGCCTAAGGAATCTCCAAGTAACCAATTCACCTTCTTCAAGTCTTTTCTCAAATGCCACATTTCCAATGAGTTCACTTTATGGAATTACTTAGTATTATAATTTGACCTACTCTCCACCCACCCACTCTGGCCAAAGCATTCATAGTCTCTCTTTCACTGCTTTACTTTTTTTAATTCCTTTCTTCCATAGCCTTTCTTACTTCCTGATGGAATAGATCATAATTATTTATTTTGCTTGCTATTTATTGTCTGCTAGCCATTAAACATGGAGTTTAAGGTTTTGTTTATTTAAATGCCTCAAGCATCTAACATAAAATCAATAAATATGTATTTAACAAATAAAAGATATATACGCTTTCTAGTTTTTCATGAGATAGTTTCGATATCCTTTTTGTTATCATCATCATTTTTTTATTTCTATTTGTAGGTGAGGTCTCTCTCTATTCTAAATGGGATTTCTTTTTCTGCACAATCTGAGAGAGAGGTTTACTTTTATTTACTTCCAGATGGATAGGGCTGTTCTAGCTCCATTTAATATAAAATAACACACCTCCCTTTCCACTGAATTTAAATAGTGTCTCTGTTTACACATTAGAATATAATAATACATATTTAGGTTCAAATCTAGATTCTCTTTTCTTTTTCAGTGACCCCCCCCCCATTCTAATGTTATACCAGTCTGATTACAGTAACTTGGGACTATATTCTTTCTATTTAGAACTTCATCCCCTTTGAATTTCCAATTTATCCTTACCTTGCTTAATTTTTTCACTTCTGACATACTTTTCAGGTTATAGCATACCATACAATGTTATTTATTGATTGTCTTTATTGATTATATTTAATTTATACTCTCTAGAATATGTACTCAATGAGGTCAAGAATTTTGTTTCTTTTTAAACTTATTTTATCCCCATGTGCCAATAAGAAGGCCAAATGCCTGGTTAGTGCCCAATATTTAAAAAACAAAAGACTCTATTTTGATGTCCACATGTACATTGTTAAAACAGAAAAAAAAAAAAAACTGTTGTTAAATACGTCTTTTCTTTATCAACCTTACCACATACTGCATTAATTCTTATATATTATTTTAAAACTTTATGTAAACAGTGAACTCACCATCAAAACAAAAATAATTTTAATCGCTTCTTTCCAAATGTTTATACCTTTTATAAAAATGTCCCTTCTTATTTGTTGAGACATCAACTTATCATTGAATAGTAATGGATATAGTGAATACCCCTGCACAAACAGACACTGGGCCAGTGTCTATCACCTGTTAACACTCCATAAATCTCTGTTGAATGAAATTTGTTGAAGAAAACTACTTATGTCATGCTAAATTAAAAGCAAGACATAACAAAATGTTGTGTGGAACAAACCAGTTAAGAAAGAGTACATCCTGCATAATTCAATTTTTATGAAGCTCAAGAACAGGCAAAATTAATGTATGGTGATAGACATCAGAATAGAGGTTACCTCTGTGGAGACAGTGTTGACTTAGACAAGCGGGAGGAACTTTCTGGGGTCCAAACATATTAAAGGTGTTTGTCCGAGGAGGTTGGAACTGTGAGAAATTTTGTCTTTATGTCTTACACATTTAAAATGTTCTGTTACGATTATATATATTTTCGTAAATAAAACCAAGGACTTTGTTTCATCATTGTACCTCAGTACCTATATAGTCTGATACAGAATTTGTACTAACAAATGAGTATAGTTGGGGCATCTGGGTGGCTTAATCAGTTAAGCATCTGCCTTCAGCTCCGGGGCTCAGGTCATGATCCCAGGGTCCTGGGATCCAGCCCTGTGTTGGGCTCCCTGCTCAGCGGAGAATCTGCTTCTCCCTCTTCCTTTCCCTCTGCCCCTCCCCCCAGCTGCTGTGCATGCTCTCTCTCAGATAAATAAATAAAAATCTTTTTTAAAAAGGAGTATAATCAATATGACCAGGAATAGAAATGTTATTCTGAGTCAAAAATTTTGAGTAGAGATAGATATTCCAGCTTACTCCATAAATGTGTTTTAAAGTAAACGTTTTGTTTTAGTACCCCCAGTGCCTAAAATGGTTTCTAACACACAGGATGCTCATTAAATATTTGTTGAATGAGTGAATCAATGTGAAGTACACTAAAATTCTCACAATGGGTTTATGTGTCACTTGGAAGCAGATCTTGAGTATTTTCTACCTGTGATAGAATTGTGTTTGCATCTTCCAAGATAAGATGTGAATGAGTAATGGGTCATTCTCTGAAAGGAAAATCCTTTTACCTTCAATGGCGAGTCATGTCGCATAGCAGAAAAGATGGATGGAATTTAATGTCTGGAAAATTCACTTGCAATCTGGATTTTGCCACATTCTCTTTTTGTGAAGTTTGCCTCCCTGCCCAAATATTCAGAGCCTGATTTTCTTCATCTGTAAAACAGAAATGTTTCTGAAATTGAATGAGATAATAGTAGTCAGACTCTTCTAAGCATTCACTACATGCCACCCTCTATGCTAAGAACTTTGCATATGTTACCACATTTCTTGTATATGAAGTATGTAAATTACTTAGAATGGAGCTCAATAAATATACATTTCTTCACTATGGTGATTGGATTCTTAAGACATTCCAATTAACTTTCTTTATATTTTACATTACTTAATTTCTTTAGATTTTGTAATTTATTCTAGATTGTACTTCCCCCTACCCTTCCCTAAAGACTTTACATTCTTCAGAGGAATGGACCACTCCCTTCTTGAGTTGTATAAAGGTCATTGAATTACCACATCTTAGTGCGGCCTTTGATGGCATATAATCTTTTCTGCAATAAATGCAGTGTTATCTCTGATCAAGGGTCATTGGGTAGCTTTAGGATACTTTGAGTAAAGTAGAAATATTTTCTTCTGATACACCGAATTCTATTTTTTGACAACTCTGTGCCTTCTACTTAGACCTTTTGTTCTGTTTTCTGAAACAGCATAGTTCTCTGACAAACTCAAGTTGGTTGAATATCAAAATTTTCATGAATATAACATACAGATAACAAGTAAGGTGACAATAGCTCTATATTATAAATTTAAACTTTGGGGGAATGGCGTGTTAGATTTAAGATTTCTTAACTCAGAGAAAGGAGTGGAATTTGGAATAGATTCACATGGGGGAATAAGAATGCTGGTTAAAGAAGGATTTCTGGGCCTCCAGGGATTTCTGCTAACATAGGAACTACTCTGGTTAAGAGTATAGAGAAGCCATTAGCTGAGGCGATGCCATAAAGGAGAGAGAGAAACACTGATGGAGGCTCCTTCCTGAAACGTGGGTTTGGGAAAGGTAACTGGCTGAGCAAGTGGTTGCAAGGTCGTAACTTGAACCACATGAATAGTGTCAAAACAAGTAGGAATTTAGGTCCCTTTAGTTTTGCCTGAATTCATCCATAGTGAAGATTGGTATTTGTGGAGTGTCTGGTATGTGTCAGTCTCTATGCCAGGTATTTCCAGGAGCTACCCCATTTATCATTTATTCAGTGCAGCCTCTGAGTTAGGGATTACTAACCCAGATGAAGAAATTGAGGCTAAGGGAGGTGAAGTGGAAGGAATGAGGAAAAACGCATAAAAGCTTCTCTCATCTGGAACACAAATAAGAGTGAAGCATGAGTTTTTAAAAAGTACTGAGATTTCTCTCTCCACCCCCTCCCAGCTTTTTTTAATGTCCCCGAAAGGCTGGGATTAGGAATCCTCCCACAGCCCATCTCTCCTGAGAACTTTCATAGCACGACTTCTGATTAAACTAACAGATTAGACCCAATGGCATAAGGCACAGCTTCTCTCCTTTGAGAAAGAACAAATAAGAATGAAGTGTTAGATTGCAAAGCTAATTATATATTCTGTTCAAGTGTCAACCATCTGTTGCAATTGTTTAAAAAGCAGACATAAGTCAACTGTTGGGGTGAGATGTTTACCGTTGTGAACACACAGAAAGTTTATGACACCGTAGAGATTCGTTGTTTTAGCACGTGCCTGGAGGCTGCAGTGGGATTCTCAGAATGTCTTGGAAAGCCCACCTTCCTGTGAGAGGGTAGGTGGTAGCTCCAGGTACCTGATGATTAAGTCCTAGTCATACTTACTTCAGAACTGGAAAGGATTTTTAAAGAATCAGTGGTCTCAGTTCACAGATGGGAAACTGAGATAAAGCGAGAGCGAGGCACTGCCTGTTTATACGTACAATTTCAGCATTCACAGTGTTCTTTAGAAATTTTGTGTTTGCACATAGAGCCCTCCCTCAGGTGTATTAAGTTCCTAAAGGAAGGGATGGACATTATTGCCCCCCTTTTAAGTGCGTACAATAGTACCCAGCACATCACAGTGTCTAGGATATGCTGTAAAAATAGTTAGCTATAAGATGGGTGAAGGTTTTTCTGGCTAGGCCAAAAAGCACAGAAAATGCAATACATTCCAGAATCATGGCTTCCTACCCTGTATCTGTTCCTTCATTGAGTAAGCTGGACATTCTGACAAACTGTGGCATCTGAGAATTCTCTAATAAGAACAACTAGAATGAGACTATAAATTAGTTTCAGTTTATATTATTGGGAGAGAATTGAAACCCAGCTATGAAGAATACTGTCCGAACAGGGAAAACCATTTACTTTTGACTCACCTCATTCTATTTCTGAATGAATGAAGAAGTCCTTTTCATAGAAGTAATTTTTGATCTTTTGTTATTTAATAAATCTAGTCTCCAGGAAAATCAAGAGGAGAATGTTACAGGCACCATGGGCAAGGCTACCCTAGCCCAGTTTCATTGGCATCCACAATTAAGACATGGACATGGGAGTCATTCTCTGGCATTGCCAAATAGGGGGTATCCATTAGGGATCAGGACTTCACAATCACCCTATCACATTACATGGAGTGTATTCTCTTTCATTCATTTGAAATCTGCCTTTTTATGATTCTATAGTTTTTTTTCTCTAACTTTGCCATCACCAGCCACACCTTCCTAGATGACTTCCTCCTATCTCTGTTGATCTTCCAACATTGATAAGAATTTTGACCTTCTCTATTCTGTTCAAAAACAAACAAACAAGCAAACAAAACAAAAACAACCACAAATTCCCTTTACTTGTTCCTTCTAAGACTTATTATCCAGACCATGGGACCATTTCCTGTAGAAACATCCCAATCCTTGGTGACCCTATAAAAATGAAATGCTCAGATTCAGCCAGCGGAATTTGTGAAGACTATTTAACAGTGTCAATAGGACTCCTCCATCTAAGTTCCTAACTAAGTGAATGCATACTCAGGGAGTCAGGTAAGGATAAGTAATGATTTCAGATTAATTACTGTGCCAGGCAACTGTACACAGTCCTACCTCAGGATTTCAGTTGGATACTGACTTTCACAGCTGTCTCCATGCCTTTTCAAAGAAAAGCATGAAATAGCGAGTAAAACGAAGCCCAAAGTTACATTCTCATGGGTCTCTGAAATTAAACTGGTGGTTTTCCTACCAAGAGGAGAGACCACTGGAGTTCACAGAGGGGCAACTCCAAGGTGTTTCAGCAATACTGCCCCCCTTTGGGAATTAGGTTTCTTCATCAGCACTTTAAAAACTAAAAATAGGTACCTTCTTGCAGCCTGGAAGGAAAATAAATGAAAACAAATTATTGCAAGAGAAGGCAATGATTTTTTTTCACATTATGCTTAGTTTTAATATTGGAGCTGTTGTGTTAAAACTATGGCCACAAATACCTCAACCTCACAACTATTTTTATTCTGTGTTCTTACCATTCTTATAGTATGAGCACCACATCCACCCCAGGATATTCTCTCATACAAATATTCCTCAAATGACCACCTCACCCTCTCACCCAGGAGGATGCTTTCATAAGTCATTATTCCTTTAGTTTCTAGGAGAATAAAACAACTGTCATTGTGTCTAATTTTTTATGCATTTATCTGTGTGCTGTTTTACTCTCCCCCTGAAAGATTCAAGGTGAACTACAACATAAAGGCATAAAATAAAATAAAATAAAATAAAATAAAATAAAATAAAATAAAATAAAATAAAATAAAATAAAAAATAGAAGCAAGAATAAGAAAGTAGGGCTAGAGAAGAATATTGAAAATAGAAACTCAAAATTGTGGTACCAAATGAAACTGAGTGTTATGGTCATAAGGAGTTACATTATGGCCAATTTCTCCCTTCTTATTTGGTCCCAGTTTTCTTGAAAGCCAAAAATATTATTATGTGTTTGTCATAATAAAGGAAGAAGATCATTATTTTCTCCTGGGTATTTTCATCCCGATGTTGAGTGTAGTTTATTTTTGTTTTATTTGAGGCTTTCTTTATTATAGTTAAGACATTGTTTCAGCTAATGTTAAGAATACTTTGTGCTCTAGGAAAAATACATGATATGACAAATACAGGATACAGGAAATGAATGAGGATAGCAGCATCCATGTAGCTCAGATCCCAGAGCTCGATTTTTTGCAGTTCTCCCAACAGGATTTTTTATTGTCAGAAATGTATTACAACACAAAAGGAAAGACTGAAACTATTGTCATCACAAAGTCCGGATCCCTCTGGATCCCATTCAGTCCTGATGAGTATGACGCTGTCACTGCCCCACTTAGGGCAATGTGTCCTTCACATACAGGGTTGATCCTGTTGTGGGCTGGACATTCAAGGAGCTCCAAGTGAGGAGTGTCTGCACTGAGGAATAGACTCAGAGGGACTCTAGTGGGGTATTGAGAGACACAAGCTATATAGAACATGATTCACATGAGAGGAAGCAGAAAGCCCAAATTTTCAACTATGCTCTCAAGAAGTTGGCTGTCAACAAAGCAAAGTAATGAGGCAGAAGTTACTGGGCTTCAGGGTTAAAAAACAAAACAAAAACAAACAAAAAAACACACCCATTTTTGTTATTAAAATGGAAAAAACAATAAATTATAGGTTCTGAGAAAAAACAAATGAAGAGAATGTGTATAAATACATGTAACAGGAAAACAGGACAACTGACACACACGATGGTAAAGAACATGGAAAGTTATTGTTTGGTTGGATGGATTTACTTTGAATCTGAGCTATCTCTCTTTTTTCTGGAAAAGATATAACGTTGTTGAGGATAGGGAATAACTCCCTCTTCCCCAAATCCAGACCCTAACAGCCCCCAGGATCTTGTCTGATTACTGAACCATCCACCATGGAATCATCCACAAACTCAGTTACGTGGTGAAGACCCATGGTCCTAAGTACCAGTCTCTTCACAACAAGACCTGAATCATGGCAGGAAACATCCATTTCTGTAATGGATTTTTTTCATAATTAGGCAAAATACTTGGAACCACAAAAAAATTAGCTAGAGAGGGTTCAGGATAGATCTCTACTTTAAAAAGAAGAACTGGCATCTTAAGTGCGGAGACTTAAAAAGAATCTCAGTCTTACAGAATGAGCCGGATCTACCAAAAATGAGGCTCTGCTCATTAAAAATACCTATCATTTAACTATTTACTCTTGGAGAGAGAGTGCCAAAGACATTTTCCCACGGTTGCCTAGCCCAGTGCAGGGCAGAGAGCTGACCAGAAGAAATTGGAGTTGGGAACAACACACAACATGAGGCATTCAAATCTAACTTATAAAAAAGATCATATCGGATCATTCTCTATGAACTCCGTACTCCATAAATGAACAAGAAATGCACTATTTTAAACACAAGAAAGTCGCATCCTTTACTATACAATATACTTGAGCTGGATGATTTTGGATTTTATTTTTGAAATATAAAGCTACTTACTAGTTTGAAATATTTTATCCTGCATTCATATTAAACAATCATACTTTAAACAGAAATGCTATATTAAAATATGTATATACCTTTCTCCTTAACAGAGAATATAGAGAAAACTTAAAATTCTGTCTGTGCCCTTGGCCTATTCTGTGACTATGGAAAAACATCCTAAGCTTTCTGAGTGTCTCTTTTATTACACTTGATCTTAGCCAAAAGGCTGAGAAGCGATTGAGTGCCTCTTTCATTATTTGCAAAACAGGGATACTGGTGATAGCAATTTCACAGGTATCTTGTTGAGATTAAATGATATAAAGTATATGAAAAGGGCCTGAGCATAAATCTGCAGAAAATAGAATAGATTTTTGATCAAGGTGCAATGGAGTGAGTCTCAAAATTCCAAAATTCTCTTGGGAAGATGATGAAGGCATTGATTGGAAGGAAGAAAAAATAATAAGCACTGACAAAAAAAATCCTAGTCTCCTCCAGGAGAGCTCAGGGGGAAAATACCTATATATAGTCAGAACCATTAAAAAAAAAAAAATTCTAATGATTGATTAAAAAAAAAAATCATCCAGGGATGAAGATTTCTCATTGTAATAACTTGACTGGGTGACATTGGAATACTTCAGACAATTATGAGTGGGAACCTTGAGACCAAACCATTGCTCTGCTATCCCAGAGGGGGGTGTCAAAGGTAAGGCCTAGAAGGCAAAGGATCAGTTTCACAGCTATTAAGTAGCTGGATTGAACTGCTAGGGAGCCTCATGACCAAGGTCAAGGCACATGATGAACTTCAAGGAACTGTAATTCAGAGTAAGAAATGTAGTGCCTTAGTTGTATAGCAAAAACAAAATGGATGGTTCTGTTCGGGGGAGTGGTTATAAGCATTGTTCTAAGGCAGAGACTCCGTTACCAGCCAGAATTCAAGAAAAATCCAGACTCCAATTACCCACACTGAGGAGGGACTGGGCATATAGGGGAAGACCCTATCATACACGAGAAGGAAGTTATCAACCCCCTCCCCCAAAAAATAAACCAACTCGAGCAGTCTTTATATAACCTTCGGTAGACAGGCACTATCAACCTTTGGCAACTCAACAGAAAGGGAACCCTTTCTTGCTATCCTGCAGAGTTCCTGATGATGGCTTTCAGTGGCCAAACCCAGGTGGTACCAGAGGGCAGGATAACTAACTGATGAGGTCAGACATACCAACTTCCTTAGCACAGAGCAGGTAAAGAGTGTGGCATAGATCAGGAGGGATAAACAGAAGGTGCCTGTCCTACATGTCGGACACGCAACAAGAGGTGAAAGCATATTTTAAACCCAGCCAATATGACTCTATAAAGCCCCGCTCTCAATCACTATGCCATGCAACCCTCATATAAGAGTAGGTAGGAGTCAGAGAATGACCCTTAATGTCACGTTAAGCAGCTATGGATGTATCCTATATGCAATATGGATCCTAAAAGAGATTTATGTCAGGAATTTATATGCTCTTATTTGTTTTTGTGTTTATTGTTTGCTTTTTGTTCTGGTTTGAGAAAGAGCACTCTGCTAAGTGGGGTGGAGGACGAAGTGTCGGAATGTGTGATGTATTTCAAGAAAAAGGTGTTTAAAGCTTTTGTGCTAATCCAGCTGAGATAACAACTCAGGCTCCAGGAATGAAGATGTCAAAAGAGTTTATAATTTATGAAAATTGGCAGGACTTGTTGAACTCTACAGGTGAGTCTTTGTAGGCAGAGGAAGGAATCTAAGAAGATTCCCAGATTTCTGTCACGTGGGTAGCAGGGTAAATGAATGGTGATTCTTCTTATTATTATTATTTATCTGTTGTTGGTTGCTTGTTTGATTTTATATTTGTTTTGATGCTACATGTGTTATGAGCAGTATGAGCTATCTAGTAGCGGGTTGTTAGATATACAATTTTAGAAATTTTGAAATTAAAGGATAAATGGGGCCAAAGACATAAATTGAGAGTTATCATAAAATTGATACTAAAAGTAGCCTAGAGTATATGTGTACAATGAAGAATCAAGAATCAACAAAAGGGAAAAGTAAATTCAAGTAAAATTTCAGAAAAGGAAAGTTAACCCTAGGAAAAAACAGAGAAGGAAGAATAATAATGATAACAACAGTAGTAATACAATATCATGAGTAACAGGTTACATATAACACATATTTAACATGGGGTATTCTAAATTTTTGCTCAATATTAAATCATTTCAATTTTATAAAAATTCTATGAGGTAGACACTAGTATTAAACTAATGTAACAAAGAAAACAAACATAGGCTTAGAGACTGTAAGGTGGTTTTCTAAGATTGCGTGGCTGGTCACATGCCAAATTGACATTCAAACCCAGGTCTCTGTTTACTGAATCCATGAAACCTGCAATTTATTTTCAGAAATCAACAAGGAAAAAAAAAAATATGTCATGGAAACCACAGTAAGATTTTCAAGCAAGAAGCCATTTCAGAAAGATTTAACACTATCTCTTTCTAACAACTGTCTTCTCTTCTTTCAGACCTCGGAGTGATAGTATCTCCCCCTGTGTTTCCAACCTTAAGGCACTGTGCCATCCACTGTCTCTTCCCTAGACCTGTGGTTCTCAAACTATAGCCTGCATCAGACTCACCTGGAGGACTTGCCAGAGCAGAGATTGCTGGCCCTGTCCCCAGAGTTTTGGATTTAGTAGTCCCAGAATTGGCCCTGAGAATTTGCATTTCCAGCAAATTCGCAAGTGATGCTGTAAATGTTGGTCTGGGGACAACACTTTGAGAACACTGGTTTAAACCATTTCTACAGCTTTATAAATAGCCCCATTATTAATTGCTCCAGAGTTACCCAGTTGGAGTGTTTTATGGGGACACTGCCTAAATCAATATACCACTGAAACTCTGCTTTCTAATCTGTAAAATAAGGAAAATAGTACAATTGTTTTAGTCTTCTAATATGTTGGAGGGTTTAAATGAGAGAAAGTGCACAGAACACAGCTCATACTGAAGGCTCAGTGTTTACTAGCAATTGTTACCAAGTTGCAAAGTCTCATTCTCTTCTGTTTTCCCATGATACTCTGTATTCCAGCCAAACCAAAGTAATTAAAATTTCTCAACAGCAAACTCTCTCACATTTCTATGGATACCATGGTCAATGTAGGTGCTTTGATCCGAAATACTCTCTGGCATATTTTTTATTTCTTATACTTGTAATTAAATGCTTTAAGACTCCAGTGCATTCTTGGAAGGAACACTTCACTTATTCTTTCTGATGTCATCATACTTTTATCCAACTCTACCTTAGCCCTTATGACACTACACTTTGCCTGCCTTTCTCCCTGAATTGATTGTTAGGGATTTAAATAGTGTCTTATACATAGGTATAAGTAACCACAGGTTCTTGTTTAGTACCTGGCTCTGAGTAAATACTCATTAAATTTGAGTCAAATGAGTGAATTATTTCTAGGTTTTGTTTCTTAAACAGCGACCATGTTTTTCAGTTTTGCCTAGGACATTCAGAAAAATAAAAACCCAAACCCGAAATGTCAGGAACCATTAGAATTGCAGTGGTATTATACACCTCTACTGTCACTGTTTCTCATTATCTGAATAAGACATACCACAAGGAAGCAGATGGTTTGGGAAGGCATAAAATAAACATGAGTAACACAAAACCTGCCATTCAATAATGCTAATCACACCACAGATTTTGGACAGTGGCGTCTTCTCCACTTGTAATAAAACTATTGTGAAACATATGTTCTGGGAAAAGTGAAAATAGATAAAGGAAAGTTAGCAAAATTTCCAAACCTGCCACTTGCTTTGAAGTACTTGTTGTCTTTTTGGAATGCTTTTCTACAAATTCAGTGCGTATACATGAAAATTCCATTTCAGAAGGCTCTCTGAGTATCTGCAACCTTTCTATCATTTACTTTAAAAACCGACTTGTGCTTTCTCTGACACCCTATCATTTCTTTTACAAAAGTATTTCATATTCTAAAGCTGAGCTGATTTGCATGGGTTCAGGGTTATTTTGTACAGAAGTGACAGCTTTTCAACACAAATATTTTGAACCATTATATATAAACATTGCTTTATGGTTTTTCTAAAGGATCATTTTAACTTGTAGAAGTTTTACAGTTTTGCATGTTTAGAACTTAAATCTTCAGACCAGTTACATCAAAAGAATAGTGAAAAATTTTATCCTATGGAGAAAGTCCTATAATATAATGTATTTGAAATAAAAAACAGCACGACCCATTTCTGTATCAGAGAATAAGGCACCAGGTCAAATTCACCAATCCATTAGAAGGCATCACGATATAATTTTACCCTTATTAAATTTTCCACCTTGGTCAGATCTTCACTTTTTACTTCAGTCGAAACACTGTATTTCAAATACCATTTCATTTTAATGATGTGTAAAACTGAAAGATAACAATATGTCCAAAATTAATGAACATATTGGGATTTTAATTCACAGATATTAGACTCTTAGAAAAACATACTTGATAATAATCCAAAACCAGTAATATTTCAGTATCCTAATGAAATTCTTCTGAATTCGGCCTACAAATACTTAGTGCTACACAAGTCTCTAGGGAAGATGTCAGAACTAACTCATCCATCAAACATTTATTCAGTACTTTCTGTAATCCAGGCATTGTACTTGGCCCTGTCAATGCAGAAAAAGAATGTGAGATTTGCCCCATTGGCTCACGAAAAATCATTGTCAAATGAAGGAGACAGGTCCTTAGAAATAGTGCAATAGCTCCTGCAGTGAAGATATGAACAGAAGTGCCATAGAGAGTAACACAGACAATGGAGGAATGGACTGGGAGAGCATCAGAGTGATTACTTCATTAAATCGGGATGCACAAGAGAGAGATTACTCAGTGAAGCTGATAGCAGGGACCTACAAGCAAAGAAAATCATGCTAAACAGAGAAGTGAGAGTCCATGCACTTAGAGACAACACCAGATTTTAAACTCCATGAAGGAGCAGCTATGTCTAATTTATGTGCCATTGTCAGCACGATGCTGAGCACAGAGTCTACCATGTTATTTATTGTACATGAAATACCAAATGAAAGTGTAAATGGATTAACTGAACAGCAGTATGTGCCCTGTGACAGTAAAGGTGGTAGTTGAGTATTGAAACTAAAGATGGCCTTAGGTCAGGAGTTTACAGGAGTTATCTGTCATAAAAATTTAGGATTTATCTTGCAGGATACAGCGAACCATTAACGCTAATATTTAAACCAAACTAAACTTTGAAATAATTAATTCTTTCAACAAATTTTTGTCAATTTTCTGTTATGTTCAGTGTTAATTCAATGAAGAGCAAGTAGTTTGACTCTTGTCTTCATGAGGCTTTAACTTGAATGGCCATTTTGGTAATCAATAAGTATAAAATAAAAGAAACCTTTCAACCATAATTCATGATCAGTCCTGTGAAGGAGAGGGTCAGCAGACTACACATGCCTGCCAAGTCCTGTCAGCATTCTATTTTTGTAAATAAAGTGATATTGTTACACAGCCATGGTCTTTGTTTATATAATATATATTGTTGCTTTGAGCAGATGTGATAGAGACCCTAAAACATTTGCGACCTGGCTTTTTATGGAAAAATTTGCCAAGTTCTGCTAAAAATGTAACAAATGAGGAGAGAATGAAGAGTAGCCCATTTTAGATAGAATTCCAAGAATGACCTTTTTAAGCAGTGTTGTGACATTTAACACAGGTATAAAGAATGAGAAGTCATCTGTGTGGCATCCCGGAAGGGGCAACAGTAGGAGTAAAGACGAGGGATGGAAAGACCTTAAGATATTTGAAGTCCTTGGAGGAAACTAGTGTAATTGGGGGAAATGATCAAGGGGAGAGAAGGAAGTGCTATGAGATGATGTTGGAAATAAAACAGATTGATCTATCAATCTATCCACCCATCTATTTATCTATTAAGATAAACCTTTGGCAAGATGAAAAATCCCATTTACAGACAAGCCACACAGGTCTTAGCCTATCAGTAAATACCTCTCAGATTTTGACTATGAAAGTTGTTAACAGAAATAACCAGTATATTGATGAAAAAGATAGGCTCTTCTCCAACCATTGCAATAAAGCTGGCATGAAGAAGGTTATTTGTGAGGCAAAGCCAATTAAATCTGCATTTACGCTGATTTTGCAGCAATTCCAGAGTGATTTTTTTTTTCTTTTGAATGGCAGAGCTGGCAAAATGCTAACAAATTCAATGTACCATGCACCACATGCAGCCCAGAGAGTATTTCTAGAAAATGATGATGGTTTTCTAAACTAGTCGAAAAGGGGAGGGTTATTTTAGCCCTAATGCACTTCACTATATCAAGTTGTTTGCTTGAATTATTTATGTGTGTATTGCAATTTTTAAACTGGGAGCATCAGAGACATTTACACCAGTGAGAAGTTAAGGACCTTGTAGGTCATTCAAGGAGAATGTTAACTAGGGCAAGCGGCAGTGGCTAGAGAAAAACGTCCAGTCCACTTCACAAGTCACAGGGGCTTGGCTGTCAGACAGACCTGGATATAAAGATGGATTTGGCTTCTTTTTAACTGTGCATACTGAGGCATTTACCACCGCTGCCTTTAGCCTCAGTTTCTGTATATGTAATCTGAAGAGCATCCATTCTGATTTAGTATATTATTATAAGATTTAGTGATATGTCTAAAGAATGGAATACATAGTAAATATGTAATAAACCATAGCTATTGCTGTGGCTATTATTATTATTATTATTATTATTATTATTATTATTATTATTTACTCCAGAAAATCCCAGTGAGCATAAAAATGCACTAACTCAATATTGGAGTCTCTACTATGCACAAAATACCTTGGCTATTTTAATGATGAAGATACAAATCCCATGCATCTTAAATTCCACAGGGAAAATACACCAGCGTTTCATGAGTATATTTGAGTGGTTGTTAAAATATTAGTTCCCAAGCCCCAACCGAAAATCCACTGAATCAGAATCTCCAAGGGAAGGGCTACAACTTACTTGTTTAACAGGTAACCAAATGATACTAGCCATTTGAAAAGTATGAGTGATCAATCATACAGATAAAACCATATAATACAGGATAGGATAGGACGGGTCCTTGTCTTGAAAGAGATGTCAGTAAAATGTGTTAGGAAGTCCAAAGTGGGATGAAGCTTCCTAAATCAAGTACTAATTTTGTGACTTTGGAGAACATGTTTAGGGAAAAGAACAATTGTTACATAAAATTAAATAATACATAATTGAGGTTAAAGGATTAAAAATAAATCTGAACCAAACTACGAGTGTTGACTTTAGATAAGAAAGAACTTATGTTCAGGCAATTTTTTCCCTAAGACTTGCAGTTGGAAAACCAAGTTCCTCCGTCTATTAAGAGGTCATGAAATTTGAATTGTGTGCCTTGTAAGGCAGAGGAGTGTTGTTTTGTTCAAATCTAAGTAATGAAATGTATGAGCAACCATGAAATTTCCTTTAGGAAGTACATACACCAGGCTGCCATGCTTTCCATGAAAATAGTCCTTAAGAAGGTTAGCATCAACAAGTCAGGGTCTCCCAAAGTGGAGAGCATTGAGGTCAGCTTAGCCACTAAGGACAAGACACTGGGCCTGGATTTCTTTAAAAACCATTTGAAAACCCTAACAGCAAGTTTAATGACAAATACACAGAGGGGATGTAGAAACTTATTGTATGGAGAAAAATCAGGTAAAATAGGAGTGGTGAGTGGGGGTTGTAGCAAAACCAGTAGTAGAAAGTACACTGAGGATGCAATGATGATGGTAAGCACTTACAAAATTCCAGTATTAAAACCTTGTATGCAATATCTCCACTAACAATCTGCTTTTTTGTGCATGGATCTTAACATTGCCCCATTTTACAGAGGAAGAAAATCATCTTTGAAGCAATTAAGCACCTTTGTTTAGGTCATAAGCTTAAGAGGTTTGAACCCATGCTAAATTGATCTCTGAGATCTGGTTTTTGTCTATCTCAATTTAAAATTGCATCCCATGAAGTAGGATTGTGGAATAAGGAGACTGATTTCATTCATTCATTCATTCATTCATTCATTCATTCATTCATTTAATTTTGATGTTTGACTGCTGGCAGATTTTAGACTCACCCATCCCTCTCACCCATATGTCCTGACCTGGAGAAACTGATAAAAAAAAAAAAAAAAAAAAAAAAGCCTGGGTGCTTCCTCTTTGGGTTCTGGTACAAAATTCAAACCATGGAGGCTCCTGCCCTTGGGGAACATTTACTCCAGCCACAGCCCCTAAACATAGTAAAAACTAAACCAGTATCCTTTCCTTGTTATCTCAGGTGATTTGGGACCTGTTTGAGGATCCTGCCCTATTCTCCTCAGAAATGTCAACTATGCAAGCAGTAAACTTTCTCATACCCTTTTGGGGTTTGTGGTGTGGTGTGTGTGTGTGTGTGTGTGATGGCATCAATCTTGACTTCAAACTAAATTTTTGTGTAGAGGTCCATCTACCTCCGCAGGAGACCATAACAAAAGTGTTATTTAACGTATCTTCAACTTTTGTTTCTTCCCTATATATGTTATTTTGATATCCTACACCAATCACTGATCTCCTCTCCCTATTATACTCAGGAAGAGTCTTTCAATAGCAGCAATAGCAAATAGTGAACACAACACATCTTCCTTCTGAACAAGGAAAACCATCCCCAATAAGAATAGTCCCATTTGCCTCATGGATATGTGGCTGTTCTGGGTTTCTTCTCATCACTACCCCCCACCCCTGACAGCCATAATTGATTAGTGAGACAACAGATGAAATCTTTTTACCACCCTAGACTTATAGGTTTGTTTTAGGATAGGCAGGGAGCTGGGGACATTTTTCACCTATAGTCTGAGTGTGTGAGATGCCGAAGACACAGTGGTTGTTGGAAATACTAGGGAAATGGGAAGTAAGATGGTGTCACAAAAACCAATGTGAAGGGCAGGAAGAATAAATGATTTTGGGGATACGCCTGAGATAAAATAGTGACCTCAGGGGGCTGTACTCTATAAAGTTGAGTCCTGTGTTTCTCTAGTAAATATTTTCTCATGATCTGATTAAAAAAAATAATAAATCAATGAGGCAACAACAGAACTTATTTTCCCCAGCAATAACTGAATAGTGCCCATTAGAGGGACCCCTGTAGGTACCCTCACATTCTTGAGAAAATATCATGACATTAAGCTCAGGGTGTGACACAGCTGGCAGAATAACCCTTGAAAATGTTTTGCCTTTCAGCTGCAAAAGTTCTTCTAACAAAGTGGATGTTAGAAGAAGCTCCCAGGCACCGCTGGCTATGTCTATAGCTCATTATCTACTCATTACAGAGAACCTGAAGGGGATGAGGAAAATGCATTCTGAAAGACGCATTCATGTTTTATTGATTGCCAACAGAGCTCAAGTCTCTGAATTCTCACACTTTGGGATATTTTGTTAGGAAAATAAGCACAGTAAGCCCTTGTTTACATGCCCTCTTCCTTCTGGTACAATTGATTCTAGCGCAGCACAAAATCGAGCATCTTCCCCAATTAGGTTCTCATGAGTCACCTCCACACATAAGCTAAAGTGAGGCTTTCATGGAGCATATTCCTTATTATCTCAGAGGCCTGGAAACATATTCCACTAATTGAATCTCCTCTTTTGATGAATGAGGAAACTGAGGCCCAGAGAAGTATATTGGCTTGCCCATGGTCATACAACCAGTGAGCGAGAGCTTAGGTTGGAGCTCAGAGCTCCTGGTATCTTCATCACACCTTTTAATTATTCTAACAAGCCCATATATATTCCCCCATTTGGGGAGAAGAAAATAATAAAGTAATAAACTCCTCTATAATGTTATTATAACACATAATCCAGAACCATATAAGCATACTTAATAATTATGCTTGAGTAGAACCCAGGTTGTCTTAAGAGTTGACAAACAGGGGAGGCAATTGTGTTGAAACTATGTCTGATAATAGATTAGTGAAGGAACTTAGGATATTTCATTTTGACATGAAGGCACAACTTAGTGGAAGCATGAGGGTTGCCTAGAGGAGGAAGGAATTGATTAATTCTTCAGGGCAAAGTCATGTAGAACCAATGGGAAAATGATTATGAACATGGGCTTTGAAATCAAATAGAATGACTAGTATAACTTTGGGCAAAATATTACAATTTTTGAGTTTCATTTTTTGGGGGGGCTGGCAAATTGGAGATTATAATACTTAGCTTATACAGTTGTTTTGAAAATTGTATTAGCCCTTACTAATAGTAATTTCTTGTCAGAGTAGTAGTATGTGTCAGGCAGTATTCTAACCATTTCACATGTGTTAATTTATAATTGTTCTCACACAACACTATGAAGCAGGTGCTATTATCTCTCTTTGACCAACAGAAAAACTGAGACACAGAAAAAAAGAGCTTCTTATCAGAAGATCACAGTTCTTTACTAAGCAAACTGACTTCAGAACCCATGATGTTTACTGCTGTGCTTGGTACAGCATCTTTTACTGTGTGTCCTCTACTGGGTACATACCAATTGCTTGAAAAAGGGTAGTTCTATTAGTATTATTATTATTTTTTTAAGATTTTATTTATTTATTTGACAGAGATAAAGACAGCCAGTGAGAGAGGGAACACAAGCAGGGGGAGTGGGAGAGGAAGAAGCAGGCTCATAGCGGAGGAGCCTGATGTGGGGCTCGATCCCAGAACACCGGGATCACGCCCTGAGCCAAAGGCAGACGCTTAACCGCTGTGCCACCCAGGCGCCCCTAGTATTATTATTCTTTCTTTAAAATTGATGATGGTGAAGAAGAAGAGGAGGATAAAGAGGAAGAGAAGGGTAAGGGTAAGAAGGAGTAAAAGAAGAAGGGGAAGAGGAGAGGAGAGGGAGAAAATGAAGGGGGAGGGGGAGAGGAACAGGAGGAGAAAAAGAGGAAGAAGAGGAGAAAGAGGAGGAGGAGAAGGAAGTAGAAGAAGAGGAGAAGGAGGAGAAGCAGCAGCAGCAGCAGCAAAGGAATAGAATATAATAATTAAGGGACTTCCCAAGGTCATAAATGTGGTGTTTCAACAAGGGGAAACTAGCTTACGCTGAGTAACAGCTGTCCTCAAACTCTTAGTAACCTAATATTTAAAAAGTATGTTTCTTGTTCATGTTATATGTCGACTGTGAGTTAACAGAGGATATAGGGAAAATCTACTTATCAGTCACTCCAGGACCCAGAATAAGGGAGACATGATCTCAACATGCCCATCAGTGATTACCACAATTAGGGGGAGGTAAATTGACAAATCAAGCACTACTTAATATTGATACAAACCTCTTCTACTCACATTGAAGTGTCCAAGATAAGCCAGAAATCACACTGAATTTCAGAGTGTGTAGGAAATTCCATCACATCATGTACTCAGAAGAAGAAATTGTGCATTTACAGTCTTATTCTATAATTAGTAAGTAGAAAAGATAACGTCAAAAACAGGAAGTCTGGGTAGATTAGTTTTTTTTTAATTGACATATTGTTAAGACAAAATATTACATTAGTTCAGATGAACAACATGGTGATTCAACAATTCTATACATTATGCTATAATCCCCAGAAGTGTACCAACCATCTGTCTCCATACAACACCATTACAATAAGATATTAGTTCTTAAAGAAATTTAAAATGACTTTTCTAATACTTTCTATATTAGTTTTCTATGGCTACATCACAAATTACCACACATTTAGTGGATTAAAGCAACACACATTTATTATCTCACATTTCTTAGGTAAGAAGTCCAAGTGGTCCCACCTGGGTTCTCTTAATTAATGTGTCACAAGGCTGAAGTCAAGAGGTCTGTCATGATAGGCTCTTAGGTTTGAGACAGGAATCTAGTTAGTTGTGACTATGTAACATTTCCTTGCTGAGTCTGGAGGCATGGCCTCTCCTTGCTACTAGAAACTGCCCATATCCCTTTTCACATGGCTTCTTCTATCTTCAAAGAAGGAACAGTGTGGTATCTTTTAATTCTTCCACTTTCTCCTGTTGCTACCATTCAGATAAAACTGTCTGCTGTTAAGGCTTATCAGGCCAATACAGATACTCTCCCTAACTGAAGTCCATTGTGCTGCATAACATAACATAAGCATGGAAGTGATAGCTCCCAAGTTTGGGGGTTCAAGTGGAACATCTCTGATGAGCCATTTTAGCAAATATCTCTGCCATATCATTGACATTGACCAATGGATTGCTTTCCAAAGCAAGCATTCTCTTCACTGCAAGAACTACATCCCAGACTAGAAGATTATCTTTCAATTAAGTTGCAGAAATGATACTTGGCTACTGGAACCTAAATCAAATAAATACCTTTCTGTTGACTTTTTTTTTTCTCACATATCAGAAATGATGGGAGCCAACTATACTAGTTTTCTTTTGCTGCTATAACAATTTACACTAACATAGTGACCTAAACAGTCCAAATTTATTATTTTACAGCTCTGGATATAAGAAATCGACATAGGTCTCAAGTCTCACTGGGCCAAAATCAAGTTGTCATCAGCAATGTGTTTCTTCCTATAGGCTTTAGGGAAAACTATGATGTACCTTTTAGAGATTGTAGAGCCTGCCCACATTTCTTAGCTCATGGCCCTCTTCCTCTGTCTTCAAAATATACAATGGGAGGTGGAGAATTTCCATTTCATCTCTCTGCTTTTTCATTCATAATTGTAGCTCCCTTTAATCAAATATTCATTAAAGATTTAACGAATTTAATATTCGTTAAAGACTCTTCTAAAAGTTTCTTTGTTTTAATGACTTTTGTAACTGGATTTGAACAACCCTGGTAATCCAGGGTAATCTCAAGATCTATACCCTTAATCACACACACAAATCCCTTTCGCAATGTAAGGTAACATTTTTACAAATTTCAGGGATTGAGGCAGTAAGAAAACTTTGGGTGTCATTTTGCGCCTTCTACACTGACTTAACCAAATAAAGTAGAAATCTATTCTGAGGATTCATGTATTTCTCAGGAATTCCAGAAGGGTTTGTAATTATAAACCAGAAGGGCACCTCGCTGCAATCTTTCCCCATATATTTTCTGCTCCTCCTGAAAACCTGCTTCATGTGTTTTTTTGTTTTTGTTTTTGTTTTTGTTTTTTTTTGTTTTTTTTCCTCTCTCACAGCAGACCAACCTTTTCTCTTTATCTAGTCCACATAAAAGAACATGACTGTCAACATCTCCAGATTTTGTGATGTGGATCTAGCCACCAGCAGAGGTTTTCTTGGATATTTCTCAGACCATATTTCCAAAGGAACTCATAGCAAGGGTCCCTCCCCTCTTCTAATAAGTCATGCAAATTGTGTAGGATGACCTTTAACCAATGAGTGAATAAACAAAATGTAGTATAACCATACAATAGAACAGTGAATAAAGTACTGATTCATGCTACAACATGGACAGACCTTGGAAATATGCTATGTGAGAGAAGATACACATGCATATGCGTACACACACCCACACACACACACACACACACACACACAGAAAAACCGACATATTTAACTAGTCCATTCATATCAAATGTCCAGATTTGGCAAATGTATAGAAACGGAAAGTAGATTAGTGATTGCCTAGAGCTGGGGAATTCGCGGTAAATGAGAAATGACTGGTAACGGAGATGAAGTTTCTTTTTGACATGATAAAATGTCATAAAATTAGTTGTGATGGATTATGATGATTGCATAATTCTGTGATTATACTAAAAAACACTGAATTGTACATTTTAAATGTGTGAATTGTATGTGCTTTATATCTCATAAAGCTATCATATACTTTGAAAAGATATGTATGATATATCTTTTCATCATAATCAGTACTCACCCAAACATTATAAAAATGGGGGAAAAAAATCCTGGATATTTAATACCAGTGCTAAGACATAGATGGATTAAAGTTTATTAAATACACATTACATGTACTTTCCAGATCTTATTTTACTTTATTTTCTCTTATTCTATATCCAAAGTTAATATTACCAAAGGAATATTAAAGACATTAAATTAGAAGCTAGACAAAAGACCTTATGACATTAATGAGAAAGAAAAGGAAGTTGTCCAATTAACATGATATAACAAAAGATAAATTCTACAAATTAGTACTATAATTAGGAATTATTTCTTTGCAGACCAAGCAACTGGCCACTCTACAGCAAATGATATCTATGAAAAAGTTTGCAGCATTCAAGATAGTTTCAACTTACATTTACAATTCTGTGTATTATATATATATATATATATATATATATATATATTCATATATTCATATTTGGAAGTAGTAATTAAAATTATATTTGTGTCACCATGGAAAATAGAGCCTGTTCTGTCAACATGGAGAAATATGTACCTTGAACATGTTGCTAACTCACTTTTAGGAAATTAAATCTCTTAACAAATGATGAGTTTTAAAAAAAGTTTATCCAGCGATTTTTAAATAGATGCTTATATTTCTGCTTCATTTCTGTCATGGACAGATCCTAAAATGACCCCTAATTATGCTTGTCTTTTGGTAATCACACCAGAAGGGATTGTATAACTACCCTTTCCTTTGAGTGCATGCAGTATCTGTGACTTGTTCTTAACCCATGGAATATGGCAAAGGTGATGAAATATCAATCCCTTGGTTATGTTACCTCATATGGCAAAGGTAATGGGGAGTCACTCCATGATTATGTTACATTAAAGACTCAGTGTTTTATGCAGACCTGCATTAGTCTCCTTCACTCTCCTGATAATGTTGAAGTAAACTACCATATTGTAAATTGCCTCTGAAGAGAACCGTGTAGCAGACATTTGTAGGACTGTGCAATTAATCCTTAAAACAACTTTATGTGGGATGTTATCTCATTCTTATTTTGTTGATGATTAAGCAGTTGAAGTGATTTCTCCAGTCAGTCTTAGTACATAGCAGAATAGGAAGCTCTGATGGTTAGTTTTATGTATCAACTTGACTGGGACCTGGGGTGCCCAGGCAATTGGTCACGCATTATTCTGGGTGTTTCTGGGTGTATGCTTAACACTTAACAGACTGAGTTAAGTAGATTGTGTTCCCGCAAGTGAGTGTGTCTTATCCAGTCAATGGAGGGCCTGAATAGAACAAAAAGGCTGACCTTCTGGAAAGTAAGAAGAAATTCCTCCTGCCTGGTTGCTTTGGGCTGAGACTTTGGTTCTTTCCTACCTTCTGATTTGAACTAAAACTACATCATTGGTTCTTCTGGGTCTTCAGCTAGCTGACAGCAGCCCTTGGGACTTCTCAGCCTCCCTGATTATGTGAGTCAATTCTTTGTAATAAATAAATAGAGACACAGATACAGATATAGATATAAGTATTTCCATCTTATTGGTTCTGCTTCTCTGGAGAATCCTGACTAATATAGAACCCAGGCGCTGTCCTTTCTAATCTCAAAGCAAATACTTTTTTCTGTCACTATCCTGCTTTCCTGTGAATGAAAACATGGTTGGTTTTTTATGATAATACTTGGCAAGTAATAAAAATCCTTTACTAACTATACACCATAAAGTCTTTTTGTATGCATCATCTCAGTTGCTTTAAAACATTTCTTCTTTTTAGAAATTTCCTCTTTTTTTCAAGCCTTGAAACATCAAAATGTAAAATAAATAGGAGAGGAGAAGGCTGATTGGAACAGGCCAGTTGAGGACAATTGAAGGCACTGATTACCCTCAACCCCCTCCTGAAATTCCAGAACCCCACAGACAATATCTTGAAGAAACAGTAAATATTTAAACTCATCTTCATTACACCCATGGGGATATGGAAGACGGAAATTATTATCTTTATTTAACATAGAAAGAAAACAGAGTTTATGCTAGGCTCTCATGGCAATAACATGCTTTCAGTAAGACCTAAAGAGAGATATCCTTACCTGGGGTACCAGAATTCTGGCCTCATCACTTCATCAATGGTCAATCCCAAGGAAGTTGGTCCTGCCCGGGTAAATGCTTATGCAAGTCACTTCTGAGCATTTCCAGAATGTTTAACATCTCAGATAGCCTATAGAAAACTGTACTAATTCTGTTGATAAGGTCTATCCAAAACAAACAAACAAAAAAACAAACAAAAAAAAAAAAACAAAAACAAATGTCAAAGAAATAGTTCATATGTCATATCAACAGCAAGGTAATATGTGAAAGTCAATATAAGTCTAATGGTTAACAGAAATTTGTAGGTGTGTGACCTTGGGCAACTTACTCTGCCTCCCTTGCTGGAGATGGTGATGCTGTCTCATGAAATTGTTGTGACAATAGAAGTAACTATGCAACAGTACTTGTAATATGTTTAAGAACCAATTGTATTAGCTATTGATAGGTATGTGAATTCTTTGTAAGGTAAATATTATTTTAATTTTCAGATCTTGAACTGTGTATTTAGAAAACATAGAAAATCAATGGCAGATTGTCTCAATGAAGGGCAGCACATTTTGTATAGTATAACAAAATAGAATTTCAATTTATCTTCAAAAAGACCAAGTTAAACCAGCATATTGAAGTATCAGATGCCAGATTATCTCAATCAGACCAGAATGAAATGTCTTGTGCTTAATAAAAGAATTGGTTTGTTGCTTGTATGTTAAATTGCAGTTTCCTACAAACTGGAGTTTCACACCTAATGCTGCATTGCAGTGAATGGAGCTCTATACAGGGTTACAGATAAACCATCTCCCCACCCCTCTTAGGCCTCCTGTCCTGTTTGTGGCTCATTACTTTCTAGAACATAATGAAGACCAATGGCTTATAATATGGAAAACAGGTCAGTCAGAAAGCACAGAGGCAAGAATGTGGGGTTTCCTTGTTGTTTTGGTGATGCCTCATCTCCTCATATAGTTGCATGCAGTATGAGGCAGGAAGAAACATCTGTCTGACCCTAGGGGAGGAGGTTCTTGCCCTCATAACCTGCAGATTCTCATGTTGGGATCTGAAGATTGATAGGTCACTGTCAGACTCCATGTACTTTCAGGAAAATGCACTAACAAATGAGGATCCCCTCTGAGTTTTCAGTTAACTCATTAACTATCTTAAACACCTGGGTTGAGCCCCTATAGAGAGCTGGTGTGTTCTCTGTTTTGGATCATAGCTCACATGGTTAGAGAATGTTAGTTCCTTACCTAAGCATCCAAGGTCTTTCAAATCTGTCTCCTGGAAAAGAGCTATCATGCTAAAATGGAAATGAATCTATAAATCAAGATATTTAGGTTTGAATTCTTCTGCCATTTAACTCTTTTGGTCCCTAGTGCTAAGTTATTTAGCTGTTCTGGGCCTTGGCATGCTTACCATGAAGTTGAAACTATTATAATCCCTGTTTAAACAAAGAGGAAAACTGAAGGTCAAAGATTTTAGGGATTTTGTATAAGGTCACACAGCTGGTGAGCAGTAGAGTCAGTTTTGAATCAGATGTGTTAGCCCAAGTCCATATTCTCAAACCCTTTCTTATATCTCCCACTGTATTGAATGCTTATCAGATCATTCTGAACAGGTTTCCGTGTGAATCACTGCTTTCCACAGAACTCAGTCTTCTCTTTTATTAACTTTATAATCTTGGGCAAATTAACTTTTCTGAGCCTGTTTCCTCATCTGTAAAACATAAATGGGGGATAATAATAGCAGTTAAGTCACATGTTGTTCCCCCCCCCCCAAGGATAAAATGGATTTTTATTCATAAAGTGCTTAGAAAAGTACTTCAATAAGTATTGGTTATTACTATTATTAGTATTTTCTGGTGCTACCTGACGACTCAAAGCAAAATGAGAAGTAAAGCCAGTACCGATCGACAGACACAAATGTCATTTATATCCAAATAAACAGTTTAATAAAAGCAAAGATCACATGTCCATAAATGCTACAGTAAAAATACTGCTATTTATGGTGTTAGCAAAAGACAGATTTGTGTTGAGACTGAAGCCATATTAACTTCTCAATGCTGAAATAACGTTAGAATCACCTAAAAGCTTTAAAAAATATCCATGGCCAAGTATCCTTACATTTTTAAAGCACTCCAATACCAGTTGATTTGGAGTTAGGAAAGGACCAATTTATGAAGGGATTTTAATTCCAAGAATAGTTATTATTTAAGGAGTTGGATGGGACTAGAAAATGTTTTAGCCAGGGAGTCCATCTTTTCACTTCGTGTGCTGACTTCTGTTGTCTTCTTGGGTCACAATAAATAAAATTCTAGTTTCCTTCATTACTTAAAGTTGATATAAACACTGTCCCCCTGACTTGGTAATTCCAATTGTTATCTCTCACTGACAGCCCCCCCCAAGCCAATTTAAAAGATAATAATTTTCATCCTGACCCCAAAACTCTCTTTTTGTCTGGTTGGTTATATACTCGAGAAGTACATTCAGAAATCTTTAAGATCTTGGTTTTTAAGATCACCCTGACATTACCAGTTAAAAATTAGAAGGAGAAGAAAACAAAATTTAATTTGCTTATTCTCAATATAGCTTTATTTCTCCAGTTTTAGGCATGATTTTCCTTTCTTTTCATAGGAGTAAGGACAAGGAATATGTTTGAATTCAAAGATGGAGATTGACTTAACTCTTCCATCATTGAAACATGCCATATCCTCTTGCTGAGCAGAAACTACTAATAAGAGTAATCTTTTTGGGGTGATTCGAACATATTTTTGCAAGAGAGTCCCCATTGCCCAAGCTGGTAGGTGATGTGGGCTAGTAGACTATGATTGTCAGTTAACAGGAGAACCATTTTAATATCTAAGTCTTTATATAGTCTTCTGTTCATTAAACTCTGCTCTATATATGTAGCTCTGGTCACTACCCAGTTGTTTAAGTTGTGCTGAGTTGTTCATTTAACTTAGGCTTCTACTCTGTCAGGAATAATACCAGAAGAGAGGAGCATGATTTGAAGGGACAGTGGCTGTTCTGAAAGAGGTCATGGTCCATCCACACATGTTTGGGAGGGAGAAAGAAAAAGAAACTTTCAAATGCATGACTGTAGGAAACATGCCCAATATGGAAAGAGAAAGCTTTTCTGGAACACAGTGGAACAATACCTAATTCACCCTCACTCAAGACCTGTTTACCGTATTGAAAACATAAGAGCACAGCTTGTGCAGAGGTCTGGAGAGGAAAGAAAATGAGGTTTGTGTGTAGGACTGAAATAGCATGGGGTGGCATGAGTGAGTCAGAGAGATGGGCTGAGAACACATCCCGGGCATTTTTGTGATAGTCAGGAGATTGGCTTTTATTCTGAAGGTTGTATAAAACATTTCAGGTTTTAAGCGGGAGAGTGACGTGATTTGGTTTGAATCTCAGGTGGAAAAGAAGGTACTTTTGATTACTGCACTTAAAAGTCACCTGGTGATGTCAGAAAGAAACGAGCAGATTGTTGAGGGAATTCCACATCTTATCATCTAAGGAACAGATGAAAGAACTGAGACAGATTTTGGCTGGAGGGGTAAGATCAATGTAAGACATCTGGACCATGTAGAATAGGGAGAATTTTTTTTTTTTTTTTTTTTTTTTTTTTTTGTAATTTCTAGGCACTGAAAGACCTGTTAGTTTTTGGAGACGTGTTTTGGTTCAACATGAAAAAAAAAAAAAAAAAAAAAAAACAACTGAATGTTTGGAGTTGTCCCAAGATGGGAAGGTTTACAAGTCGCTTCTGATTGATCACTGGTTGGAGATCTAAGTGTAAATATCCAATTGGTATAGTATAGGCTAGGTGTATTTATGTCATTTGCAAAACTCTATGCCTTTGTGGAGAACTTTGGTCACCATATGCAGCCACCACAAAATGTGCTGATGAAACAAACCAGAGAAGGGTCACTAGCAGAACAACCTCCCTCAAGGGCTGAGATGAAAGTTCAGATAATGAGAATTCTTTGTATTCATTGTGGATACAGTCTTTCAATTAGAAGTAAATAACGAAGCAAAGGTCCTTAAAAATCTGTGGCCTTCGCCTTGTAACCAAAAGGACATGTTCAAAGAGTTCTTGATTGGATCCTGCTGGCAAGGGACCTTACATCATTTTTTTCCCACCAACTATCATGATTCACAGGGCACAAAATCATCTTTACAATAGCATTTACAGAACATCTTTCTTTTTTTTTTCTTTCTAGAAAACTGGTGGTAAAATATGACTCCTAAAATGCTACATTTTAATAGATAGGATGTTTCAAGCTAGAACAAAAATAATAGTTGTGTATGTATTTGTGTGTATAATATATGATATGTTTAATACATTGTATGTCTTCAATACATCATCTTATGATTTATAATATTCTAGGGAAGATAGGAAGGAATATAAATAAATAATCTATGAATATGAATAAAAGCAATATTTATGATAACTCTTAGAAAAGTGAGGGAGGAGATGGTATTCAAATCGCTCTTCCTTTAGTTTAATACCCATTTCAGTAACAAACATGAGCCAGTTTGGTGTCCAGCTGAAGGGAGATACAGAATCGTTTTACTTGACATTTCACTTGACTTTAATTTTCGTGTAAATCTTTTTTTTTCCAGTTTTATTGAGAAATAATTGACATACATCACTGTATAAGTTTAAGGTGTACAGCATGATGGTTTGATTTACATATATTATAAAATGATCACCACAGTAGGTTTAGCTAACATCCATCTTCTATCTATCTATCTATCTATCTAGATACGAAGACACCGCATATAAGTGAGATGATACGGTGTTTGCCTTTCTCTGTCTGACTTATTTCACTTAGCATAATGCCTTCAAGGTCCATCCATGCTGTCACAAATGGTAGTATTTCCTCAATTTTTATGGCTGGAAATATATATATATATAACTTTTTTTTATCTGTTCATCCATTGATAACCACTTAGGTTGTTTACATGTCTTGGCTATTTTAGATAATGCTGCTATGAACATGGGAGTACACACATCTTTTTGAGCTAGTGTTTTTATTTCCTTTAGATATATTCCCAGAAGTGGAATTTCTGGATCATAGGGTAGTTCTATATTAAATCTTTTGAAGATCCTCCATGCCGTTCCCCATAATGGCTGTACCAATTTATAATGTCACCAACAGTGCACAAAGGTTCTCTTCTCTCCACATTCTTGCCAGCGTTTCTTATTTCTTATCTCTTTGATGATGATCATTCCAACAGGCATGATGCAATATCTCATTGTGGTTTTAATTTGCATTTCCCTGATAAATAGTGATGTTAAAGTTCTTTTCATGTACCTGTTGGTACCTGTTGGCCTTATGTATATCTTTAGAAAATGTCTATTCAGTTCTGTTGATCATTTTTAATTGGGTTATTTGATATTTTGCTATTGTATGAGTTTATTATATATTTGGGATATTAACCCCTTAGAAGCGTGGTTTGCACATTTTTTTTCCCATTCTGTAGGTTTTCTTTTCACTTTGTTGATCATTTCTTTTGCTGTGCAAATTTTAAGTTGATGTAGTCCCACCTATTTGTTTGTTTGTTTTATTTTGTTGCTTGTACTTTAGGTGTCACATCCAAAAATCATTACCAAGACCTGTGTCAACAAGCTTTCTTCCTATGTTTTCTTCTACTCTGATGGGGTAATCTCCAATTTCCTTTCCTGCAAGTCACTGATTCTTTCTTCTGCATGGTTGAGTCTACTTTTGAAACTCTCTAATTCTTCAGTTCAACTATTGCATTTTCAGCTGTAGGATTTCTGGATTTTGTTTGTTTTGATGGTTGCTATTTCCTTGTCAAACTTCCTTTTTCGTTCATGCATTGTTTTCCTGATTGTGTTTAGTTGTCTGTGTTTTCTTGTAGTTCACTAAACTTCCATAAGAGGACAATTCTGAATTCTTTGTCTGACAGTTCATAACTTTTATTTCCTTAAGTCAGTTATTAGAGTTTTGTCAGTTTCCTTTGGTGGTATCATATTTACCTGATTTTCTTTTCCTTGATTATGTTAGTATCTGTGCACTTGAGTAATTGGGCTCCTCTTCCAAGATTTATAGGTTTGCTTTGACAGATACACTTCACCAGTCAGCTCACTTTGGGTTCCTGGATGTGTCAGCTGATAATGTTGTTGGGTGGTTAGGGCCTGCTATTACAGTCTATTTGGGGGCAAGAGAACTGTCTGAGCTCTGAGGACAGGGATTAGGTGGGTGGGGGCTGGCAACTGGCTGAGAACAGTTAAATAGGACTGCTAGTTTGGTTCCCTACCCAAGTGGGCTGCATAATGGACTCCATGGTTGTCTGAAGTCTCTGGTCAGGTTTACTACGTAGACTGGGCACTATATTCGGTAGTAGTTGGGGTTATGAATTAGCAGGGTGGTAAGATGGAACCCAGAGCCTATACAGCTCAGTTTGGGGACCAAAATCAGGCCAGAGTGTGCACTGAATTCCCTGGTCTGGTGAGGCTACTGGTTTTGTTCTGCCAATTGGGGAGCCATGGATTCTGCCCTCTGTTCCAGTGCCATGTACATAGGCCTATTGAATGGGCTGTGCAACTTCCTGTGTGCTCCAGATAGATTCCCTGATCACAAAAGGTGAAGGCTGTATTAGCCATGAGTGGGGCTATGAATTAGATTCCCTGCCCAGGCATAGTGGAAGAAGCAGCTCTAAAGCCAGTAAATCTCTTTGTCCTTTGTCTTAACTCAGGCTGACCCATACCCTAAGTTTCCTGGCTGAACAGGACCACTGGCTTTGTTTTGCAAACTATGGGCTCTTACGTGCCCTTCTCTAGGCTCTAGCACCACTGAGCTGCACAGCTTCTAGGAGTTGTTATCAGTCCTCTGGTCACATGGGGTGGGAAGACACTTTCCACAGTGGTTGTGATTCAGATTTTTGCCTGGGCATGGGTGAAACAGGCTCTAGGGCCAGCAAAGCTCCTCATTTGAGGATCTGAATCAGGCACATCCTTGTGAAGTTCCCTGGTCAGATAGTGACCCCAACTTGGTTCTACCACTTGACATTGTTAATCAATTTACTTTTGTAACCATGGAAACAGTATAAAGTTGCATATTGTTGATTAAAAAATTTTAGAGCATTGTACTTGGGATCTAGTAGGTTGATTCATACAAAGTTGCCAGTATTTAAACATTTTAACATAGAAAATGGCAATTTCTATGGTTCAAGGAAAGAGAAGTTTTGTTTCGTTTTAAGATTTATTTATTTATTTGAGGGAGAGAGAGAGAGCATGAACAGGAGGGGCAAAGAAAGAGAAAGAATCTCAAGCCCTTTCCATGCTGAGTACTGAGCCCCACGGGGGCTCAAGCTCACGATCCTGAGATCACTACCTGAGCCAAAAGCAACAGTCAGACTCTTAACTGACTGTGCCACCCAGGCACCGCAAGAGAAGTTTCAATTGATCTTTGCTGGAACACAAAGAGACTTGAGGATTAAATCAGTTAATTCAACTCTTAGAACCTAAATTTTCCTTATCTGTTAAATATGGACAATCTGGATACACCTGTTGGAGGTGTGGTGTGGATTAAATGAGACACGAGGTGGGAACATGCTTTGAAATGGTAAAGTCATTTGGATTGCATTAGCATCCTCAAAAACCCCAGCGAGGTTGCTGGGTTTATAAACTTTTGCTCCCTACTGGTTAAGTGATTTCTTGGTTAGACTACACAGGAGTTTACATGTTTCTATTTCCTTCTGGATGTGATCTGACTTTTCTTTCATTTAGTGTTTATTCTCAAAGCTATTTTCCTCCTTCCTCAGATTTACCATACAGATTTCTTCTGAGTGGGTAGGATATTTATACATTTCATTAACAATACGTACGCAGGCTTTCTGTTTTGTTCATCAGTAAAAGGCTCAGTAAAAAATGTGCTTGAGGATGTTCCCGTACCACTGGGGAACTGAAATTAATTCTCTCACAATTTCTAAGGGCTTTAAGCATTTGTTTTGTTTAGGAGTCAAACAGCTGTGCTAGCTTTTAGTATGGTTAATGTGCTTTGGCCCTTTATATCCAGGTGATACATTGTACACACATTTGTCGGACAGAACTTGCAACAAGTCCAGTCTTGTATGAGCCTCCTAGAAGGCCTTGTGATCCTCAGCTTCTCTCCCCATTCAGATCTGTTGTCTAGCTTACCTGCAGTGTCCAACTTCTAATAAAGCATCAGATTACAACAGGTTCTCTGTAAGAAGAACCTTGCATGACTCCGCAGTGCTCAAAGGGTTAAGGTCTCATTCTCTGGTTCAATGTGCATGACCTTCTTAAAATATAAGTCGGTGAGGGCGCCTGGGTGGCACAGCGGTTAAGTGCCTGCCTTCGGCTCAGGGCATGATCCCAGCATTCTGGGATCGAGCCCCACATCAGGCTCCTCCACTATGAGCCTGCTTCTTCCTCTCCCACTCCCCCTGCTTGTGTTCCCTCTCTCGCTGGCTATCTCTGTTAAATAAATAAATAAAATCTTTAAAAATATATATATATATATAAGTCGGTGACAGATTATCTTGTGTCTTCCTTCCAGAAAGGAATCCAAGTTACTAAATTCTTTACCATTCTCTGAACACTATCACAGGGTTCTCTTTGACTATGTACAATGTGGTCCTCTACCAGGAACGACTTTTTGTCTTCTGTGACTAGCAAAATCATTGACTTTTATGACTAGCAAAACCATCCTTATAAGACAGCTCAAAAATCATTTCTCTGTGAAGTTCTCTTCTCATCCCTGAGGCAATCAATCATTTATTCCTCCCTGTTTCCCATAGAGCTGTGCTCATGCTTTCATTGTAATCACACTTTAACTTACCTATTTCTCTCTAGTCTGTGACCTACTATAAAGCAAGGGCTCCTACTTATTCATCTTTGCTCCCCCAGAGCCTAGATAATCATTGAATTTTTTTGAAGGATAAATGAAGGGTAAATTATTATTGCTAATACTGCCTGAACAATTCACAGTGAAGGTTCCTGATTACTCAGTGAATATTCAAAAGGTCTGAAGACTCCAAAGAAGAAAATTACTGAAGACTTTTCAGGAGAAAGGGAATTTCATATATATGATTTCTTATACTCTGGTGTGTATGTGGGGACCACTTCTGCAAATCTGAGCATGGATAGAGAGAGCATGGGGATGACCTATTTTGGTATCTGGGAACAGCTTCTGGCATTTGAGCTTATCATTGGCTTAATGAGATGCTGTAGATGTTTGGTGTTATTCAATTAATAATAGCCCCAGCGTATTCAGATCACAGAGAATGATTGTGTAACTGTATTATCCCTCAGGAAGAACATATCTGCATTCCCTGTTCTATTTCATAGGATTCAGTTTTAAGAGGGACATTGTTGAGCTACAATTGGCCCATAAATGAGAGACCAGAAAGATGAAGGGTAGACATGGCATATTAATGTAATAGTTAAGCAAATTGGAATAATTAGATGAAAGTGAAGAATAAAAGAGTGTCCATATATTCAAATTTGGGCTCACATATGATGTGTTGACACATGAAAGAGCAAGGGGATGCATGCCCCAATGTTCCAGAAAGGAGGAACATTCAGTACAGGGAGGGCATAATGTTACTGCATATCAGGGAAGCAAGTTTCATTAACAAATGAACAACTGAAACTGGCAAATGAAATAGTTCCCTGACCGTCTATGCAGGAGATGAATAATCATATGTATGGGATTTCTAGTGGAGAGGATCAAACAAAACCAATGTTTCACAACATCATTATGTGTATAAAATACCTGAGGTCTTGGTTAAATGTAGATTCTTATTCAGGAGATCTGGAGTGGGTCATGAGAACCTTCATTTCTGACATTCTTAGGTAATGCTGATACAGATGGTTAGCAGTCCATGCTTTAAATAGTAATGCACTGGATAATATGGAAAAGTGACAATATTTGGTAATCATTAGGATCATAGATTCCAGAATCAGAAAGCCATGATTTTGAGTTTTAATCTGATATGCCTTTGGGAAATCTGTGTATCCTATCTGAGCCTTAATTTTCTCATCTGAGAATGGGAATGCTTCTTCACATTGTCTTGGTCCAGATTAAATGAGATGTATATAGAACATTTGATACAATGTAGCACATAGTTAGATCTATATAACATAAATGATTATATTTCAGCTTTAACAATATTGTACCATTTATAGGATTGCATTATCCTGATTTATTTCCAAATATCAGAATAGTAAAAAGATCAAAACCACAATGTGAAAATCAATGCAGGTACATTTTATTGTTCTGATAATAACTTTAATAAACTTGAGCCAGCCTCAGCCAAGTACAAAATTATCCTTCTGGTGAACAACTCTTTACCCTTCAAAATTCAACTAAAAGATTCAATGTACCATCTAATCAGTGCCTTTCCAATCACAATGAGGGAATTATCACTCAAATGTTTGGTGCCTCTGTTATATTTACTGCAGGCATCTCTATAACATCATAGAGTTACGAAAATAACCACTTGACTGTATCTCCTCCTCTGAACTAGGAATTTCTTGAATTTAGGGACCAAGTCTTATCACACATTATATCCCCAACATCTCTAACATGTATCATGATAAATGATTGATCTTTCAGAATAATCAATGAGTAAAAAGCATAGATGGATATTCAAATCAATAACAAACTGGGAGAAGTCATTCCTGGGAACTCACATTTTCCTTTCAAATTCTTCCTTCCTCATTCTGGAATACTCTGTCTTATTGGGGTGGAGTTTTGCCCTTAGATGCTAAAATGAGACTCTTTATTAAGATTTTTTCAACAAAAAATGTAATACTTATGTTTAACGAGTTAGCATTTTAACCAGAATCCGTAGGATATTTGCAGATACATGTGAAGCTCTGTCATTGTGTTAAGAGGAGACTAGGAATTAACAGAGGGGATACACATTTGGAGCAAGTGCAGGTCAATCCATATGCTCTCTAAATGGTGAATAATCACCACCATTTGTTCATGATGTTATCCTGCACCAATTCAAGAATAAACATTAGGGATAAAGAAATTACCCTATTTGTGTTCTTCTATTGTTTTATGGGAAGACACTTCCTTTTATGGCACCAACTGTAGGCATACTCTGTCCATCCAACCAGAGATCCTTCTGCAGAGTGTAAGTGAGCATCCCTTGAGAACATCCAAATGGGTGGAAGTTAGATAATTCATTTCTAAGGAATTTTAGAGGTCATCTTGCCCATCTCTCTGCCTCTAGAGACAACAGTTTTCTTGACACAGGGCAGTCACATGCACAGAGAATCCTTGTGGATTGAGGAATTTTGGTTTACAGCACTTAAAAAAAAGGGATTTATTTAATTATTTTAGAGATAGAGAGAGAGAGTGCAGAAGCAGGGGGAGGGGCAAAGAGAGAGAGAAAATCCCCACTGAGTGGGGAGCCCCATGCAGGGCTCGATCCCAGGATCCTGAGATCATGACCTGAGCCAAAATCAGGAGTCAGATGCTCAATCGACTGAGCCACCCAGGCACCCCTGGCAAACACTTTTAATGAGTGCAAAAATAAAGAAAAAAGAAAAGAAAAAAAGAAAAGAAAGCCAGGCATAGTATCACCTTCGTCTTGCTGACAATGGCAACTACTAGAATTGCAAGCAGAGTAGAAAGATCAATCCCTGTCACTCCTCACAAAATAAACTAACAACAGTGGGGAAAAAAAAAAAAAAAAAAAAAACTTTTTTTTTTTTAATTCTATGATGTTGATGATGGTGAGGCTAATAACTTACAGCAGTTACTACTTATTTATTAGGTATTTATTATGCACTATGCTAACTTCTTTAAGTACGTTATCATTTGGGTTCATTTTTCATCTTTACTAAACTTGTGAGAAGTGGGTACTATTATACCACTTCAGATAATAGGAAAGTTGTCTTAGAGAGCTTAAGTAAAGTAATCAATGTCAGATCTCTGTGCCTACAAAGTCCTGCTCTGCACCACAGAGCTATACATCTCCCTGCCCCCAGAAGCACTGTGACATTTGTTTCCAAAATGGCAGCATCTTTTGTGGAAAATCCTGGAGCTCTTACAAAGATACATTACTGTCCAAATAGAATATGTATCTCTTTGAAACTTAAATATTAACAGCATTAGTGATTTTTCTCACTTCTTAAGCAAATACCTTAGACGTAGAATCAGCAGATTTCCCTACAGATCTCTCCGAAGCTGCTCATGGGGTTGCATTCTCAGTGCTGGGCACTAAATTCTTTAAATAGCCCTGCCTGTGCCTCGTGGCTTTCATTATAGTTCCCTTCCCAGGGTCTGTAGGCTGAGACTGTGGGAACCACATGGCTGAATGTGAGGTTAACCCTTACATGGGGTTGAGTCAGCAGAGCCAAGCATTAGGATCTGCAATGTCCATCTTCTGTGTACTAACTTAATAAAGCTCTTGAGCTTTCCCCTTGCCCTTGAATTAAGAACCCTCTAACATGTGGATGTTTGGGGCATATTCTTTATGTTCTTTTTTTATGTTAAGTTCAGCTGAGCCCATTGAGAGTCCGGGAGGCCCAATGCCCAAGTTTGTAATTGAAATTGGATGGCCCAGCTTTATATTTAACTGGTACATTTTTTCCCCCTTATTTCTCCTTTTAGAAAAATCAATAAATGGTTTACGATGCCTTTCAAAGAGATTGAATGAGTGGAAATCAAGTTTAGCCATATTATTATGGCAACTAACAATGCTGGGTTCTCAGGGACAGATCCAATTTCAAATATTGTATCCTGTCCCCCTGTTGTATATTAGGTCAATATTTCCTGATTTTTGATTAGGGAGATATGCTTTCTTCAGCTAGCATAATAGGGAAGGGAGGCTTTATGAACATCGATTTTTGGGAAAGCATGTAGAATTAGAGACGTGAGTGTGGGTGTGCGCACATGTGTATATATGTGTGTGTGTTCATATATGTGTATATGCGTATATGCATGTCTCTATCCAGATAACTACTGTTCTTATGCTCCCACCACACAAATGGGAAAATTGAAGCTTACAACTTCCTTAAGACCTACTGCTTTTGAGTAGCTAAGATTTCAACCTTGTAGTCTGACTTTAAAGCATATGGTCATTGTTCTCTATCTTCTACTTCCTCCAACTTATTTTTTTAAAGCAAATTTTCTTTCATCACCCTGGCTTATTCCTACTGAGAACATGCCCCAGGCTCCTGGTCCTCTGAGTACAGATGCCTGATGAAGGGGTAACTCACCTTGTCCATAGCCCTCTGTCTGTTTTGCCCAGCTCCCTGCCCTCCCTATTCCTTTCTAATTTCTTAAATCCTTGCTCCTGGGAGATGCAAAATCAAACTTCAGACACCTGAGTTGGTGACTACCTGAAAAGCCATGATTGATTGCTATGCACTAATTACTTAGAAGGTTTGGGAGTGGGTGCAAGAATAGAGATAATCACAGAACAGTTAAAAAGAGATTTGTTTCTCTTTTTGCTGCTCCCCTGTCATGTGCAAATGTCTGTTGGTTTCCTTTCAGCCTGTTTGTGATTAAGAATCCTGCTGAGATGACACTTGGTGGTTTGAAGAGCCAAGTGTTGTGCCTGTATTTCCGCAGGTAATTTTGCTGTGGAGTCACAGGAAGATCATCTGCATTTTATAGGAACAAGACTTTCCATAGCCTTTTAAAAAACCTGTAACAATTGCCGTAACTACAATAAGGTGAAATTTTCTGGTGAGAATATAATTGATGAAATATTATTTTGTTTTCCATTAATATGTGCTTTAACTCTCGGGTTTTCACTTACCTTGCAACTTCTCTTAAACACATACAAGAAAACCATCCTGATGATATTTAATAACCAAGAAGGTAAACATAGCATTTAGGTAATTTATTTAGCTAAATTCAGGTACCATCATTAAAACCTTTATATATATCACTGAGAGAAGAGTTAAGATTAAATTGTTCTAAGGAAAATAACCTACACAGGTTCACAAGATTTAAAATTGTAAGAGTGACCCCTAGTGACTATGTAGCTGCTTAAATCTTTACTAAAATGCAATGCAGTGTTAAATGTGAACATTCAAAGAAAAAGAGGGCATACTTTATCATTTAAAAAAAAAAAGTTATTCATGTTGAATTCAGTAGTTATATTTTGAAAATAATATGACAAAACATTGATTTCTTCCTGGTAAAATATATATATATGCACTTTTCTATTCATCCTTAAGTTCAAATCATTGAGCCTGCATTGTGAACCTACTGGGTGAAAAGCACAGTGAAGTCCCTGAGGATGGTGAGATAAAGGTCTCCTCACTGTTTCTATGGTGCTCACAGACCCGTGAGGGAAGGGACAAGCAAACTGGACCATTGCAGGGCAGAAAGGGTAAGAGCCATCAGTGTGACAGTGGAGTGTTACGACAAGGCCTCTAAGAATAGGACCATTGTGCAATGGCTACATGGCCGTTCCTGGGGAGGGTGGGTCAGAGTGAGAGTTCACCCTATGGGAAGCAAGAGGGGGCAGGTCTACCTGGACACAGGCAGAAGAAGACAATACAAGTCTTTGTAGGAAAAGTATTTCAGCAAGGCTGGAGCATATAGAGATATTAAGCTATGGAAAATGGGCTTGTGACATGGGCAGAGGTAGCTCAAGAAAGGTCTTTTCACCATTCTTGGACATTCTGCTGAAGGCAGTGGGAATAGACTTGAGTAAGAAAGTAACATGAATAAATTTGCATTTGAGAAGAATCACCTGTCTTCAGAGAAGAGCATAGTTTCTAGGTGATCAAGTTAGAAACCAAATTGGCAGCTTCCAGCATCTCCACCATGGAAAATATTATGGTTCTTTTCCCTTCAGCTAGATCATGGATCTCTGGACAAAAGCTTTACATGCTTCATTCAAATTTGCTAGTAGACACAACATGTCTTAAACATGTACAATAAATGAATATGAATATTAATTTTTATCTGGTGTAAAGGTATAAACCATATTTATGTGTTTATATTTGCATGTATAAATACAAACACACACTAACACACACATATACCGATATGATATTTAATGAAAAGGTATATATTTTGGTTATATAGACATATAAACATTCATTCAGATAGAGTAACTATATAAACCACAATATGACATTGCATTTGGAATCAAACCTTTTAATAATCTTCATTACATGGAGATTTTTAAATGAACTGTAATATAACTGAAAAAAGTGCTGTATCCCTAGATTGTCCAGATACCAGATCAGAAATCTAAATCTAAGACTCTAGGCCTTGTGTTGAAGATTGAGTCTGCACCTTTCTGATATGTGAGAATACTTAGTTCACCTTCTTGCTTCTTGTCTTCATCTGCTAGGGTTTCCATAACAAAGTATTACAAACTGGATGGCTTAAACAACAGATATTTATTTTCTCACATTTCTGGAGGCTAGAAGTCCAAGATCAAGGTGTTGGCAGGTTTGGTTTCTCACTGTGTCCTCACATGAGCTTTTCTCTGTGCATATGGACCCCTGGCGTCTCTTTCTCTTCTAAGGACTCCAGCCCTATCTGATTAGAGCCCCAGCCTTATGCCCACATTCAGTCTCCAAAAACAGTTACATCAGGGGTTGAGACTTCAACATACAAATTTTGGGGAAACACAAAATACTTTTTCCAAACTCATACTTTATGGAAAGTCTTGAGCACAATCAGAAATATGGTTTTTGGTAACGGGAAAAGCAGTTGCAGTAGAAACTACAGCGGAGGCTGTGGTGTGTTGCCCTGATGTTCCCTTCAGGATTGAGGCACTCATTCCTCCGGCTACTGAGAGTGTTACCAGCTGGCATTTCAAAGTTGAGTCTCTCTTCAAAATTTCCCAAACACAATGCAATCGCCTTCCTAGAGTTATATCCCTTGCTTGATAACAGTCCGAATCTAAAGACTAATCAAATTAGCACCCCTAATGTTCAATATGGATTCAACAACTCTGAAGGGATATCCAAGGTCTAGACCTCCTCATGATGTTGACTTAATTCTTTCCTGAGATGGTATTGCAGTCCATCTTATGCCTAATCTTCTACGTTTCTGTTCCATAAGGTCAACAAAGAAGGAGAACATTCTGCTGCCCCGAACACTGAACGCAAATCTGTCTCCTTTTTCTCAGGGAGTCCAAGTAAATTTATTTCAAACATGGAATGTCAAATAGAACTGAAATAATCCATTTTAATGCCATCAAGCTTTAGAAATCAAAGAAATACTTCATATCCCTATCCTGGTTTTAATTATTATTGAGTGTTCTCTAGTTAGTAATTTAGAATTACATTCCACTGTGATATAAGCACCTTGAGGACAGGGATTTTATTAAACTGGTTCTCTAATGCATTCATAACAGCAAACAATATATCTAGCATATTGGGGGTACTAAAAACTGTAGCACAATTATGGTTTATTGTATCTTCTTTAGAAAGCAAATGTAAATCTCGGTGTATCTTTGAATGTGCAATGATCACATATACATTAAAGCCTGGGTCAAAAGCCATTCCTCCATACTGATTTATACCAGGTAAAAGAACCAGTTCTCACTGATGATTCTCTCTTTCTCCTTTGCACTGTCTTACTTCCTACCATCTATTGTAGTTATTTGGCTCCCTTTGCTACAGTTTTCATTGGACAACAAAGTGGAAAGTTGAAAGGGGAATAATGTCCATTCCCTTTTGTAAGTCAAGAAGATGTGGCGGAGGTGGGCCAGATGTGGATGGAACCTTTCCAAAGCACGAGCATTTGGATGCACCCTGGGACTTGGAGCCCTCTCTACATTGATCAGGAAACGTAGCTTTTATTATGGTATCCCCTACTGTGTCTGAGAACAGACTCACTTCATGTTACAGTTAACTTCTAATGGCTTTAGACTTTTATCCCTTCTTCCTGTCTTAAATTTCAAATAGTGGAATTTCAACCCTCAGAATAGAAGGGTAGAGGTGGACAGGAACTCTTTCAAATTAAAAACAACCATATCCCTGATATTAACCTGTTCTCGGAGCTAATAAACCCTACACACTTCTATTCTGACAATCTTACAGATCAAGGGTACTGGGTAATTTTACAGCAGCCACTTTTGTCTGCCTGATCCCACATCCTTAAATCTAACAGGCCCATCTATGCATGAAGTGGCAGGAAGGAGATCAGTACAAACTTCACATTAAGAAGTGCCAAGTCTAAGCCCCCTGCACTGACTCATACTGTCATCTAATTCTGGTCCATGTGCAGTTCGTGAGATCTGAGATCCCTTTCTCACAGAACTGGGCTTGCCATGGAGCATTGGTGGTCAAGTCTAAGCCCCCTGCACTGACTCATACTGTCATCTAATTCTGGTCCATGTGCAGTTCGTGAGATCTGAGATCCCTTTCTCACAGAACTGGGCTTGCCATGGAGCATTGGTGGTAGAATTCAGTCCCTGTGTCTTAAATGCTCAACTTTCTGTAGGACATAATTAGAACTCGCACTCTGACTTCCTGTGCTTTATGATATTTGAGATAATGAGTTGCTTTCAACTAAAAAGAACAGTCACTGTTTGTTAGTTAACTTCTGTATTAATTTGAGTCCGAGAAATAGATACTGAGGTGGAGATCTATGTGCAGGTCTTTTAAAAGTGAGTGTTCCCTTTAACATCATCCTAAATAAACTGTGGTGGGGAATGATTTTTATGCCTCTGCATGGCAGAGTCACTTGATGCAGGCTGCTCTCCCCAACCCTATTTGGGGTAAGAATGTAATCTTGACACAACTGTCTTCATCTGAGGCAACTCCCCCCAAGGTGCTTACCAGCTGAGGGTTGTCCACTGACAGCAGTGCCAGTTGCTAAGGAATAAGTCCTCTGTCTCAAAGGGAGATCTGGACAGTGTTCTACATGGTCTATTATATTCGGTAAGGTTCAACATCGTGTCCATATGGAAAAATGTTTCAGTACTTTATTATTTGGAACTGCATCCTAGGAAATGTTCAGTCTGGTGACCTTCTTGTGAGAATAAGGTAACGATCTCAGAGTGTGATCCTGGAAGCACCACTACTAAGGGGAAAACATTAAACCCTTATTTAAAATGGTTCCCCTCAGAAATCCTAAGCAAGAATCTTTGGAGATAGGTTCAAGGATATTCTATTAATTAGTACCACCCCACCCCCCACCAGATGAAACAGACCCTTCTAAATACTATGGAAAGGGCTGCTGTGTTAGGGGAAGTCCCCTCCAGGTCCTTCCTAAGTTAGTCACCTCTGTTCATACTTTTGTGTGTATGTATGTGTGTTTTGAATGAATGATAATTCATTTTGATAATGTGTCACACATAGTAAATTTAAGAGCATGTGATGTTTTTAAGTTTATTTTAATGAACAGTTTTGGTATTTTGAGGATCCATGGTATTTTTTTTTCAAAATAGACTTTGAATGAGTGTCGAAAAATCTTTGAATGTACAGAAAATCCACTTTAGTGTAAAGCATTTAGCAATATCAAGCATTCATAAGCAACCACAGATATACAAAGTTATTTGAGGGGCCTTAGAAACATGATAATTAGATTGAATGGTGGGCAAGAGTGAATTATTAGCTAGTGACACTCAGCTAGTAATAACCTAGGATCTATCTTATAAAATGGTTTTGTGCATGTAGACTATGGGAGGTGATATAAATTTGTCTTTCAAGATAAGTCATGATATTACTATTACTATTATTATTATTACAGATCATCTTTATTATCATTAACATTTCAGCTCTATCAGCCCTCATACCTTCATATATCTACTCAGTACTGGTGAGTCTAAATTCATATTTTTATCCCTAACATCTGTGCTAAACTTTACTAGATTTATTAATCGAGATACCTAAGTGAAATCTCTCCTTAGATAGCACCTAACATTGGCATAGCCAAAAGCAAACCTTTTATCCTCTGTCCCCATCTTTTAAGCTTATTTCTTTGGTAGTCTTCCCCATTTTGGCAAATAATGCCATTATATAGAAATTGCTGAAACAAAAACCTGTAAATGAACTTTGTTTCATCATTCAATCCTTCCCTATTCCTTAAATAGCATAATAGCCTCTAGTTTGTTTCTCATTCACTCTTCTTTCTACCCACCCCGTGTTTTCTCTCCACAGCAGCCAGTGCCATCTTTAAATAAATATAAATATATAACTGTGTAAGCTTTATACATTTTATAACATATTAACATCCTACCATAGCCTACAAGTTCATAGTTGGTGGAGCCCCTGCTCATCTTCCCAAATCTTTCATAATTCTTTCCTTGGTCATTCTTTAGGGCACACTGACATCTTACTGATTCTAGAAAACAAAACAAAAAACAAAAGGTAGTTCACACTATGGGAAATTTTTCTTGCTATCTTCTCTTCCTGGAATGTCCTGCCTCCTGATCTTCTCCAGAAGGGAATCTTGGTACTATTCATACTTCTGCCCAAATGTTATCTTTTAGCCAGGCTTTCCCTGACAACCCAATCTATGTTGGCCTAGTTACCCTTTCTCTCCATTTTTCTCTAACAATCACCTTGTTTTATTTATTGTATTTACTACCGTAAATATTATTTACATTATAAGTAAATATTATTTATTATTGGTTATTAATGTGTTAATATCATTCTTCCCCTCAAGAAAGCAAACTTCACAGAGCAGGTATCTTGCTTGACTTACTGGTCACCATGTTTCAGCTTCAGGAATAATGCTTTGTATATTGCAAATGCTCAAAAATGTTTTTGAATTAATGAATTAATAGTGATCATGTTAATAACAATTGCTTACATTTATTAAGTATTTAATATATACAGTATGACTCTAGCAAAAAAGCTACTAGAACTGATAAATGAATTTAGTAAGGTTGTAGGACACAAAATCAATATATAGAAATCCAAAGCATTTCTATACACTAATAATGAAGTAGTAGAAAGAGAAATTAAGAAAACAATCCCATTTACAATTGCACCAAAAATTATAAAATACCTAGGAATAAACATAACCAAGGAGGTAAAATACCTTTACTCTGAAAACTATAAAACATTGATGAAAGAAATTTCAGACAGTACAAATGGAAAGATATTCCATGCTCATAGATTGGAAAGATAGTCCATGGTCATTTTAAATATTGTTAAAATGTCCATACTACCCAAAGCAATTTGCAGATTTAATGCATTTGCTACCAAAATACCAACAGCCGTTTTTACAGAACTAGAACAAATAATCCTAAAATTAAAAAAAAATAAAAAATAAAATAAAATAAAATAAAATTTGTGTGGAACCACAAAACAGCACAAATAGCCAAAGCAATCTTGAATAAGAATAACAAAACTGGAAATATCACAATCCCAGATTTCAAAATATACTACAATGCTGTAGTACTCAGAACAGTATGGTACTGGCATAAAAATAGACACATAAATCAATGGAACAGGATAGTTAGCCCAGAAATAGACCCATGATTATATGGTCAGTTTATCTTTGACAGAGGAGGCAAGACTATGCAATGGGAAACAGTCTCTTCAGTAAATGGTGCTGGGAAAACTGGACAGGTACATGCAAAAGAGTGAAACTGGACCACGTTCTTACACCATACACAAAAATAAACTCAAAATATGTTAAGAACCTAAATGTGAGACCTGAGACCATAAGAATCCTAGAAAACAGCTCAGGCAATAATCTCTTTGACATTGGCTGTAGCAAGATTTTTTTGGATATGTCTCCTAATGCAAGATAAACAAAAGCAAAAATAAAATATTGGGACTACACCAAAATAAAAAGCTTCTGTGTGGCAAAGGAAACAATTGAGAAAACTAAAAGACAACCTACTGAATGAGAGAAGTTGTTTGCAAATGACATATATCCAATAAAGGGTTAGTATCCAAGATACATAAGGAACATATTCAACTCAACACCAACCCCCTCCCAAATAATCTAATTAAAAATGGGCAGAAGACATGAACAGACATTTCTCCAAAGGAGGTATACAGATGGCCAACAGACACATGAGAAGGTAATCAACATCACTCATCATCAGAGAAATACAAATCAAAATCACAATGAGATGTTATGTCACACCTGTAAGAATGGCTAAAATCAAAAACACAAGAAATAGTAAGTGTTGATAAGGTTGTGAAGAAATGGAACCCTCATGCACTGTTGGTAGGAATGCAAACTGGTACAGCCTCTGTGGAAAACAGTATGGATGTTCCTCAAAAGTTTAAAAATAGAACTACCTATAATCCGGTAATCATACTGTTGGATATTTACCCCAAAGAATATGAAAACTCTAATTTGAAAAGATATATGCACCCCTATGTTTATAACAGCATTATTTACGATAGATTATGGAAGCAGCCCAAGTGTGCATTTGTCCACTGATAGATGAATGAGTAAAGAAGATGAGAATACACACACACGCATATATATGTATGTATGTATATGTATATATACATATGTGTATATATGTATATGTGTATGTATATATGCATATATATACACATATGGAATCTGGGATATTAGTCATAATAAAGAATTTAATCTTGCCATTTACTACAGTATGGATGGATTGAGAGGGTATAATGCTAAGTGAAATAAGTCAAAGACGAATACCATATGATTTCACTCATTTGTAGAATTTAAGAAGCAAAACAAATGAACGAAGAAGAAAAGAGGCAAACCAAAAAACAGACTCTTCACTATAGAGAACAAATTGAGGGTAATCAGAAGGGAGGTGGGTGAGGGAATGGGTGAAATAGGTGAAGGGGTAAGAGTACACTTATCATGATGAGCACTGAGTAATATATAGAATTGTTAAATCACTATTTGTACACATGAAACTAATATAACAGTATATGTTAATTATTTTTAAAAATTTACCAATTATGAGCAACTTAAGTGCTCTATTCCATCCCACCTTTACATGACCTTATGAGATACCACTATGCTATAGAGAAAATTACAGTTTTAAGAAATTATAGTTTTATCCTATATATTTAATTTAATAACTTTTTGTATGACTTTCTTTTTTAAAATTTATAATATCATTAAAGACATGGAAGGGTTACTAATATTTTTATCCAATTTTACATTGTTTTATGACGGGAAGAATATGCTAGAGTTGTATTTGTTAATTGGAGTATTCATACAGAATCCATATGTATTCCTTGGACATATCAAGGGCCTACTTACTTAAAGGAAATTGATCAGTATTTGGAAGAAGAGAACCTTTAAGTCATACACGGATCTCTTGCTAATGGGGCTTATGTAAGACCTTTTAACCAGAGTTGTTTTCTTCTGTTAGTATAAAGGATTGTGAAAATGTTCTCAAATTGTTGGGGAAATTTTTCACAGAGGAAGTAATCACTGATCATAGAACCTCATTGAGCAGTACTTTTGGAAAACAAATTAAAATATATTAAATGTGGGTGCCTGGGTCTCAGTCAGTTAAACATCTGCTTTCTGCTGAAGTCTTGATTCTGGGGTCCTGGGAGCAAGCCCTGAGTCCGGCTCCCTGCTCAGCAGAGAGCCTGCTTCTCCCTCTCCTCCCCATTCATGCTCTCTCTTGCTATCTCTGTCTGTCTCAAATAAATAAATCAAATCTTTTAAAAAAATAAAATAAATTACAATAGTTTATTGATGATAAATATATCCTCCAGTAGCTCTTACCAAGTTTTATATGTTTCTAGAACTTGGAGCTATCAAAACTCATCAAAAGTACCCCATTAACATTAAAAGTATTAAATAGAGTTGCAGTTTTCTAAATTATCAGTTTAGTGAAGGAAGCACCATGTGGGATTTTATAATACATGTTCCTCATGACCATTCACTCAGAAGAATCATATGATCCTCCATCTTGGCCATGTAAACAAATATAATTGGTATCTTGGAGTTGAATTAAGATACCAAGAATTTCAAGGTGAGAATTTCTGATAAACTCCCTAGATGTTAGCTAACTATATGCAGTGTGCTATCTGTCCAAATATGTTGATATGAAATGTGTGTCATTAATTTGAGTAAATGGGCTTGGAATTTAAGTATGTTGTATAATAACTAGACTACTAACTAGACTTTTATTTTTTTCTAATGGTCGTGATAAATTTCCCTTAATCCCAATAAAATCTGTAGAATCCGGGATTAGGGTCATGGAGGGAGATAAATAACCAGTTTTGATCTGAATGCCTCTTTACCCTTATTTTTTTTTTCATTATAATGTTTACAATTGATAAAATTAATATTAATAGAAGGAGAGACTGGGCTGCTGAATTCCACATCATCTCAACCATTGTGTTTTGTGAATATCATGATCCACAATCATTAATATAGAAAGTAGGGACTTGGATAATTAAGTAAATTCTCAAGCAAGATACAAAACTGAAGTTCAAATTCAGGTCTTCATACTTTCATTCCAGTGTCCGTTAGCAAACACTGAACCTCAATCTATGGTACTCCTTGTCCTGTTCTTTACCTTACTTTTTCAACTTCTTTTTATATAAATTCATGGCAATAGAACTTAGTGATCATCACTATGCCAGAGCCTATATGAGGTACTCAAGACATAAAAATATACAGTTGGATCTGATTCATAAATTTGTGTTGTAAATTGGGATGCCTGGGTGTCTCAGTCAATTAAGAATATGTCTTTGGCTCAGGTCATGATCCCAGGGTCCTGGAATCAAGCCCCATGTCAGGCACCCTGCTCAGCAGGGAGTCTGCCTCTCCCTTTCCCTATCCCTCTGACTTTCCCCACTGCCCTTCTTGTGCTCTTGTTCTCTTTCTCCCTCTCTCTCAAATGAATAAATTAAAAAATCTTTAAAAATTTGTGTTGAAAATTACTTGTAATTTTTTTTTTCAAAATGTTGTAGTCATTGACTAGGTTACAGTACTCTTTAGCAAAATTTTTAATTTCTTATCTGCCTTCTTTATTATTATTACTATTATTATTATTCAGAATCTATTCTTGCCCTCAAGGAATTTAAATCTAATACAAATAACAACATAAAATAAATAAAATCATTATAGGAAATATTTTTTTAAATATTTCTTTGAGAGAGAGAGAAAGTGTGTGTATACGTGCTGGAGTTGGGGGTGCAGAGGGAGAGGGAGAGAGAGAATCTCAAGCAGACTCCCTGCTGAGTGCAGAGCCCGTTGCAGGGCTCAGTCCCAGAACCCTGAGATCATGCCCTTCACCAAAATCAAAATCTGGTCACTCAACCGACTGAGCCACCAAGGTGCCATGAGAGGAAATAATTTTGACAGACTTAAGAGGTGGTATGACCTTAGTAAATGAATCTCAGAGTATTTTGCTTAAGAAACATCCTAAATTTTGAGTATGATTTAGTTGAGTAGAGAATGAGGAAGCCTCAAAATTAAAACTTTCTTCAACAGAGAGATGACAGAAACTCTCAGGATCCCAAATCAAATGGCCCCTGAAGATAAGGACTTGATGCTAAATAGATGGTGGTAGAAAATTTCTCTCCAGGAGATTATGACGCTTCTTTTTCCAAGAAGGCCAATCAAATCTTCTGAGGGTGATAAAGCTCCTAGCAGAATCCAAGTCAATTCAGAAGTGTCAGATTTCTCTGTAAGAGAGGAACGAAAAGAGGAAACTTTGTGGTGACCCACATGGTTTCCTCTCTCCCAAGATACCCTTTAGATCTAAAATGTTCTGCCCCTGATTCAACAAGGGAACTTGTTCTATAGCTTTATAGAAGCAACAGCACCATTAATACCTGTTCTGAACACTGCCTCTGTGAAACTGTCTTGTATTAAACCGTCTGATCTCAGTCCTTCATGTCCCTACCCAACCATGGTGACTTGCAATGATTTTTTTTTTTCTAGTCACAGATTAGTTCAGCTAGGATGAATCTGATTTTCACTTAAGTCTGTGCAGATTTCCTCCTGTGAGCTGCTGCTGGGTCTGCTGGGTTCCTGCCAAAGACGCTTCCTCACCTGGAATCTTGTTTAGAGTTTCAGGCAGAAAGTTGGCAGCTCGGATGTTTGTAGTCATAGTAACTCCAGGGGAAGATTAGAGATGTACACACGTGAGAATGTCTGACCTGTGAATGTGAGATTGTCTTTCTCGATTCATCCTTCTATCCGTTCATTCATTGATTCATCCCTAAAACATTCATTGAGAATCCCCTACATGCCCTACACTGTGTTTGATACCGGAAATGCTGAATTGAAAATTATTTAGGTGCTGCTACCTTTGAAGAGTTCAACCTTTAATTGGTCACTGAGGAAATGTGTCTGAGGCTTTTATGCATCAACCACTTACTAGGAATCTCCTTGAAATTCAGACAAGATGAATAGGAATTTGTACCGATCTATATAGTAAGTGTTGTCTAGAAAACCCCAAAGAAATGAGTACCCACTATACATAGACCTCAGTGCTCAGTGCCATATAGATTATTTCTAATCCACTGATGTAGTCATAAAAACAACTTTAATACAGTGAGAGAACACATAACTCTGTAGCAGTGGTTCTCAACCAGGGACTATTCTGACCTACCAGCCAAATGTCTGGAGGCATTTTTGGTTGTCACAGCCAGCATCCTACTAGCATCTAATGGGTGCAGGACAGGGGTGCTGCTAACCATCCTACAAGTCCCAGAACAGCCCCCTACAATAAATAATTGACTGGCCCCAAATCTCAGTGTGTGTAGGCTGAGAAACTCTGGGTATATACAAACACATAGGAGCACAACAGAAGATTTGATTTGTTGTCTTGGGGGAAGGAAATTCTGTCCAAAGGAGAAAGCATTTCAGTTGGATGACTGTGGAATTTCATCATAAATTATTATGGGTCTTGTGACCCTGAAATATTGTAGATTAAACACTGAGTAACAGAAAATCCTTTTTTGTTTATTTTCACCAAAATTACTTGGGAATATTTTTCTATGTGAGTTTGTTAGATATTCCCAAACAATTCTGTGAAGTATACAGAACAGATACTATTTTCCTGTGGAACTTAAAAATTATGATGATTATGTTTTGTGTATTTATATCTCTTTCCCCTAAGTCTCTACTGTTAGTAAATGACATTGCTGTAGTCGAATAATGACCCTAAATACACCAGCCCACTCCAGCAACAAAGAAAAGATGAGGGCTATCAGAAAAAAACAAAATAAAATGATGATGTTCTCTATTAGACAGAAAGTTGCATTTTAGGGGGATTAAAAACCAGGTAACTTGTGCATTTTTTTTTTTTAACTCACTGGAGTCCTTCCATATTCCAAGGATACCCTGGTTGAATAATATAGCAAATGCCATCATTTTGAATAGGGAGGACAAATAGTGATGCCTATTCAGACCCTTGAGAGGGGTACTGATTATACAAAACTCCCCCAAACATGGCCAGTAAAACACAGAATTGTGCAGAGATGGACTTTGTTAAGAAATTGAATGCAGAGAGAATGGAGTTGAGCTTTATTAGACACTTCTCAAATGGACTTCCCACCTGCAGCCATTGCCAGCATTTATCAGGTGGTTCACTCCTCAGATACCTTGAACGAACTGAAGGTTTGGCTGAGGCTCAGAATCATTTGACCACTTGACCATTTGTAGCTCTTTCCCTTCTAAACAAACCACTAACATCTGCTTATTCTAAACATTAATCTGTTCCTTAATCTCTGCTGTCCAGTGCACACCTAGTTTTGGCCACTGACTACCACCTTTTTCATGTTTTCCTAGCCCATGAAATGGGTGAGCTATTGTTTACCTAATACATTTACCTAAATTCAAAAACTTAAATCCATTATTTAAAAAGAAACCTTATGTTCCAATTAGGAATGGAAAACCAGCTCAGGACAGAAAAGAGAAGATAACCTTAAGGTAATTACAATTTTTTTTTTTTTTTTTAACGGAGTTGTATAATTCTAGCTGGAAGACATTGCATGGAGGTCAGCTCCGACTGCTGAGATGGGGATCAGCAAGTTAGAGAGATGTGACCAGCCACCTCCAAAGTGAGACCTACTTTGTGTAATCAGAAGGAGACTCATTATGTAAATGGTGTTATTTTTAACCTCTGCTGCACCCTGTAACTTATCCCACTGCCTCCCAGTGGTATGGATGCCTCATTTTGGGAAGTGCTGGATCAGGCCTTGTCATCTTGGCCTGGATCATGGCAAGGTGCTTAAATTGGTCTCTCTGTTTGTGCTCCTCCAAAATGTCTACCACACGAGGGGGTCACATGACTTTTCTTTTACACAAAAGCAGGGAATAATAATTCTTCTTCTTCTTCTTCTTCTTCTTCTTCTTCTTCTTCTTCTTCTTCTTCTTCTTCATTTTTAATCTTATTTACCATTATAACTTCAATATCTAGTTCAATGGTCTCATTGCATGGTATGTGTCTACAATAAAATTTATTACATGCAACTGGACTTTTTTAAAAAATTTTTTGAAAGATGTGATTCAAGTTACTAAAACACAAGCATGTGGGAAAGATTGGAAGGAATGAGTGCAGTTTATTTTTAGCCACTAATAATAATTAACATTTATAATATAAAACTTATTGATAATATTTATAAGATAAAGCAACCTCAGGGAATATTCTAAGTAGTTGCATATATTAACACATGAAGTCTATCAGGAAACTGGGATACAGTGAGGTTAAGTATTTTGCCCAACATTTCATACCTAGTAAGTGGCCCGAGCCAAAGTACTGGTGGATTTACATATCATCAGACTTCTGAGTCAGTGCTTTTAGCCATCTTCCGAGTAGCTCAAAGTTGACTTAATCCCATGAGAATCATTGTTTTGGTTAGACACATTTACTAGTTTTTCATCCTTTTGTACTTTAGATAAAATGAGGGACACTGATACTGAGCACCAATTCTGTGTGAAACACACAAACATAGATACTCAAGTTTCTGTCAATTTGGTTAGCAGTAGACCCACTATTTTATGTATCTGTATATATTATGTGTGTGTGTGTATATATATATATTTTTTATGTATATGCATATAAATGGGTATATATACAGTATAGATGAAAAAGACAAGAAGGAAAGAGTAGCTTAGTAGTACTGTATATATACAGTATAGATGAGAAAGACAAGAAGGAAAGAGTAGCTTAGCTACATTGCATATGAATAGTATCTGGCTTTTCATATTATGAAACTAAATTGCTTTCATATGTTGGACATTCATTCTATAAAATACCATTGGATTCTGAAACAGGCTTCTTGTGGATTCTATAATACGGTCTCTTGTGGGGTATGCCAGACATGAGAAAAAGGATTTTATGTTTTCAGGCCCATCTTGAAAAGAGTTTATAATATCAACAGTTCCTCTTTCCCATTTTCAGAGCAGAAGGAAATCTAGATTCCCCTTGCAATACACAGCTTGTCGCATATGCTAGACTAAACATTCAGAAATAAAGGTGAGCTCCAAGGAGAACACTAAGCTTCCAATGGCCATTTTGAACACCCAGTCTTGAGTGCTACTTTCTGACAGAAAACAAAAAAAGATGTCATTCTACAAAAAGAAGAGTTTATTTATTTGAGATGTCACCTGTACATCTATCTATCTTCCTCCCTCCCTCCCTCCTTCCCTCTCTCCCTCCTGCTCCTCCTCTCTCTTCCCTTTTCTTTTCTCTCCTTTTCTTTTCTTCCACATTTTCTTTCATAACAAACATTTCCGATGGCTCTTCTACCATTATCCATGGAAATCATAGAGAACTTTCAGAGAAATCATTGAATCACAGTTTCCTAATAAATAATGCCATTTATGGAGAAGCCATATAGAGTTTCCTTTTTTGGGTAACTACTGGAATTTCTTTGGAAAAATCAGCGGTATACAGGGCTTCTGCAGGAATGGAATTGGAAGGCCGTAAAGAGTCCAGCTAAACCTAATCTTTGTTCTTCTCTTCTCTGCTTACTTCTAAATCTGTACCACACTCTTATTGTACAAACTGCCTTTTCCCCATTGCCACGCACACATAACACATCTTTACTATGTTAAATTGGCTGTATTCGGCAGGTAAAACTAAGCTCACTGACAGGCTGTCACTCATAACCCCAAATTTCCCAGAAAGACAGTCTGATTGGCCCAGCTTGCTTGAGGTAGAATGCCACTGTTTAAGTAATTTCTTGAAAGAGCTTTGCTCTCCCTCTACCATAATCTCTTGCTCTGATAGAGAAGTCCTCTCCTCTACTTCTGCAGTTCTGTCCTGAAGCTCCACATCATCATCATCACCATCACCATCACCACCACCACCACCGCCACCACCACCACCACCACCCAGATCATCTGACAGAATCACGTCATGCCTCTTCTTCACACTTGCTTCCCCCCTCCCATACCCAACCCTAGTAGACTACTTTGGAGCGTACATACGCTAGGTTCTCAGTAAAGCATAAGTGTGATTAATCAATCAGATGTCTACTTAGGCCAGATTCCTGCCCCCCACGAAGTAGCTAGCTAGCTAGCTAGATGTCTTACGACACTACATGACATATAGGGACTCAATAAATATTAGGTAATATTACTGTTTATTTACCCATACAAGGTAGCTTGAGGTGTGAAAAGAAACCTCTGTGTGCAAGCTCTGTGTGTGTGTGTTTTCCAAATAGCCCTTATTTGTTGTTGTGGGTTTTCTTGTTTTTGTTTTTGTTTTGCCTAAGTCATTTACCACCATTCCAGATGGCCATTTGGGAACATGCCTTCGTGTTTATACATTGGTGTTTTAGGGGCACAGAGAGTGTGATATTAATTTCTCAAAAACTATTTAATACCTTTGACTGATGATGCTGGAGAAGATAGTGACAAAGTGAAGTCTTTAAGGAAAAAAATATTTGGGCACAAGAAGTGAAAAAAAAAAAAAAAGAAAGTTAAGTTCTTAGATTTGCCTTTTCACTCTTGCCTTAACATATTGTCCACTTTTCTGTCCCAACTGCTTTATGTGGCTGCTCTGTCTCCTGAAGTGTCCGTGACTATCAAAATCTGATATAATGTCTATAATTTTTATTATATATTATTACCTTTATGAATATTTCCTCAGTCCTCCCCTACTTGGCCCTGATTGTGTCTTCTTACACAGCACTAGGTTGCCAGTGCTATGAGAGCTGCTGGACGATTTTCACTTGACCTGATGTTCAGAATTTGAGTACCTGCCTTTGTGAATCAGGAAGTCTATGTATAGCACTCTGCTGGGCATGAGACATATGGTGGTGAAAAAAGCAGATATTCAAGTCCTTTCAGAGCTTACAAGATAGGAGTGAATATGGCTCATAAGCAAAAAACAGACAAAAAAAATATGGATCAGTCATTGATCTTTTAAGAGTATGCCAAGTGGTATGAAGTCAGAGCTCAGGAGCAATTCTCATAGCATACACAAGCGTGTAGTAACTTAGCTCACCAAGTCAAAGAAATTGTCCCAGTACAAATGTTATTTAAGCCAAGCCCATAGGTATGAGTACATGTTACAGTTAAAGAAAGAGGAAAGAACCAATTTAAGGGGAGGAAGAGAATGTGCAAATATGCTAAGTTTCCTTTATTCATGTACAAACATTGACTGAGTGCCCACTTGATCCTGAGCAGTATTAGACACAAGAAACTAAAACAAGACCAAGCTATGAAACTCCCAGCTCCAATTCTAAATTAAATTCTAGTGGGGAACACAGAGAGTGGACAGGTAAACAAATGAGGAAATCATGCCATTTTGGTCACTGCCTTGTGTAATGAGGGAAGTTTTCATTAGGGCCATGTGATGGGTCATGTCAAGAGGAAGAGGAAGGAGGAAACAAGGTGAGATAAGTAGGTCTGGAAAAACATCTCAGGGGAGACAAGTGTGAGCTCAGAGGAGTGTGAGCATACCGCATGCATGTGAACCTGGGAGAGGAACAGTATGGTCAGGGAGGAAAACATCAGAGGCAGAGAGGTGCAAGATTTATCTGGAAGTGAGGCGCTGGGTGGCTCAGTAGGTTAAGTTTCCAGCTCTTGATCTCAGCTCAGGTCTTGATTTTAGGGTCCTGGGTTCAGGCCCCACATTGGGCTCCATGCCAGGCATAGAGGCTACTTAAAAAAAAAAAAAAAAATCATCTGGAGATGTTGGTGAGATCAGAAGCTGCAGATCTTTTTGGGTACTAGTAAATTTTGAACATTACCTTAAGGACAATGAACAACTATTAAAAGCCATTAAATAGGACGTTCACATGGTCACATTTACATCTCAGAGAGTAAATAAAGAGGATTTTTTTGTAGAGCAGGAATGGGTGTTATACTCTCTTCTATACCACTAATGGGAGTGTGCTACTAGACACTGATTGTCCTTACTGCTTAAGCTGAATGTGCATAAAACTAGGTGGCTCTTTAATTCCATCCCTAAGCTTACTACGTAACCAGAAATGCATGCATACACGTACCAAAAGAGATGCACAAGAACTTTATAACAGCATTATTTGTACTACCTCCAATCTGAAATCCAATGCACATCAAGAGTAGCTTAGATAATTAATTATGGTATAATCATGTAATAGAATATTTTGCAACAATGAAAGTCAACAAATTACCACTACATACAACATTTGAGGAATCTGACAAATGATTGAACAAAAGAAATGAGATATGAAAAAACACATACTATATGATACCATTTATAAAAAAAAAATTGAATCCACATCCACATGTTTGAATTCAGAATTGTCTTTGGGGTAGATAATGGAAAGTTTTGTGCAGGTGGTCTCTGGGTACTGGTTATATTCCATTTCTGAATCTGGGAGAAAGTGTTACATGTGTAAGTTCACATTGTAATAATTCACTGAATTATACAATTGCTATTTTTCTTTTTTATTATGTTTTTATAATTCAGTGTAAAAGCTTAATAACACAGGGACGCCTGGGTGTTCAGTCAGTTAAGCATCTGCTTTAGGCTCAGGTCATGATCCCAGGGTCCTGGGATCGAGTCCAGCATTGGGCTCTCTGCTCAGCAGGGAGCTTGCTTCTCCCTCTGCCTGCTGCTCCCCCTGCTTGTGCTTGCTCTCTCTCTGTCTCTCTCTCTGTGACAAATAAATAAAATCTTTAAAAAATAAATAAAAAATAAAAGCTTAATAACACAAAAAAAGATGGTACAAATGATGGCAATAGTCCAGGTAAGGACCTGTTATAACCCAGACCAGAAGGTATAATGATAAATAAATAGATTAAAAAAGATATGAATGTGGAAGTGAAAAGCTTAGTGATTGATAAGTGAGGAATCAAGAGGAATCAAATAATTTTCACAATTTTGGCTTAAACTTATGCTTCCTTCCTTTTTTGCAAGCTTCTGAAAGGTACGTCTATTACTTGTTCCTCTTATCCTCAGGGTGCCGAGCACAACAATCGGCATGGACTAAATGTGCAGTAAATGCTGAATAATAAATAAACACCACACATTCCAGTGAGTGTGGAGGCACTTGGAATCAGGGGATAAAGAGAAGGAGGAAAGCAGGGCTTTAAGCTGTGGGGCTGCTGGTTGTTTTTTCAACCACAGAGAAAATGAATGTAAAATTGTTTAGAACAACCACGTCATTGACCCCCCCACCCAGATCTCATGGACACAGCAGTGAGTCCCTCCACAGGGTAGGAGACCATCTCTTGACAGTCAGCAGTGATCCTAAGCCCTTTAGAGTTTTCTGTGGAAACCAAGATGAAGTAAAAATAGCGGTGTATCATTCTAAGTCTGACTGATGGGAACGGTTGCATAAAGGTTTCTTGTTAAACGCATCAAATATTACCCTTTGTGTGACTTTGGTTCAGTTTGATAGTCTGATTAAATTAAATTCCATTCTCCAGCAGAGGAAGCTTTGAGTCTGGCCATCCCAGACCATGTGGATATTTCTGGAGAGAGACAGATAGGAAAGACAGGGCTTAACCACTGGTTTGTAAATGGTCACCAAGAACAAATAGAAATTGGGTTGCAACACAGAGTGCCATCAGGTTCAGCAGCACTGCATGCATCTGAGCTGTTCCATGATGCACTCTTTTCTCCCTGTGCATATATAATGCTTCCAACAGTCAATTCTCAAAACAGTTTATTTTTCCTTTACAATAAGTGGAAGTTTATCTACAACATATTAGATGCTTAACCACTTTCCTAAAATGTGAGTACTTAGAAACATGAACTGTTTCTTTTAAAATGAAAGAATCTGAGGGTCTTGATTCTTTTTTAAAGATTTTATTTATTTATTCGACAGAGATAGAGACAGCCAGCGAGAGAGAGGGAACACAAGCAGGGGGAGTGGGAGAGGAAGAAGCAGGCTCATAGCAGAAGAGCCTGATGTGGGGCTCGATCCCAGATCGCCGGGATCACGCCCTGAGCCGAAGGCAGACGCTTAACCGCTGTGCCACCCAGGCACCCCTGAGGGTCTTGATTCTAGACAACAATTTTCCAGCCTAGTGCAGTGATGCCTTGGGATTTGGGATGAGGGTCACCAGGTTTTGCATCTCCGTACTTTCCCTTGTACTGGCCATGCAGATTTGTGGACAGGTGATACCAGCAAAGATATTTGCCTTTAAGAGCCTTTTTCTCAAATTATAAACTTGTGAGAATAGTACATACCTAATAAGTTTTTTTTTTCAGTGTCCCAATATTGAAATAATGCATACTTAACCCCTAAAATGATTTCTGGAATTACATATATACTAGCTTCCTTTTCTGGTATTTGATTATGATTCACATTTATGGGCAGTTGTGTTTTGTCCTCCATCAAAAGGCTCTAATTTGTTTCACTTTAGAAATATGAAAGTTAATTTTAAAGTTTTGTTTCCAGTTATAATTTTCTCTTCATCAAGTATCAGTCTCATTACTGCGTTTTGGTGGCTGTTGGAATTCCCATTTGTTGTTCTTCAATCTTCTGTGAAATCAGGTATCTGCCTTTACAGGAACTGTGTGTTAAGTAAGAGCAGATTCTGGCTTCGTTCCTGAGGCACCCTCACAGGTGCTTTCATGGACTCTTACAGCTGTTCCCTTTGGCTGTTTTTCTTTGTTTCTCAGAGCTGAAATCTATATCCTCGAGGATTCTTATCAGAGAAATGAGGTCTTATTAATAAGTTTTGGAAGTTTTTCATTGAGTCACATGTATGCGCATGAGGGATGGAAAGCCCATGTAAATGTGTGTGAAAGGGAAGCACAAATATCCTGAAAATAAAGGTTGGATGTGTTTGGGGGGATAGACATGCTGCTATGCTCATTTGGGGGGGATACAAGGTTAAGAATAAGTTCACATACCTACTCAATAAAAGGGCAAGAGACTGAAACCAGTCTACAGTCAGGGAAACTGATCCCACAACAAGTAGTTTGATAGAAGAATATGATTGCAGCCCCACATACAAAGATGTTGGAAAAGCTAAAAGACCAAAAGGGCAGGGTGGAAGGTGGTAGGTGAGGAAATCAGGATAGTAACAACAACTAGAAGTTGCTACCACTCCAGGAATAAAGAAAGAGATGCCATGTTCTGGAGTCCACGATATGGTTCCACCTAATGACAGCTTGAAATCTCAGTGCTAGGAGCCCCCTGTCTGGAAGGACATACAATAATGAAAAATATATTCCCACCATCAGCAGTGCCTCCCAAAGCATAGAGAGGAGAGAAGTACGTTATCCACTTCCCTTATCTGATCCTCCGTTTTCCTCCCAGGTCATCCATTGCCTACACAGAACCAGCTGTTTACTTGCTGAAGGTAATTTGCAGGTATCATAGCAGAGCAGGTAGAGAAAAATGAGCAGATCTGAGAGAAAATAGGTGAATGGTCATCCCACTGTGGAAGATAATCGGTTGAAATCAAGGGGCAGCATTTAGGCAAATTCTTGTGAGAACTATGTTTAAATGACCCTGCATGTCAGGGAAGTGAGGTGGCAGAGTGGAAATGAGGGTTGTCTCAATGATTCCTCACAAATGGAGTAATACAGTGGCTTTGAATTTTCATGTCATGTACACATTATTTTTCATCCTCTTGATGTGGTCAGGGTTCAATTCAGGAGGACAGGAACTATGTTTATGACCTTAGTTCTATGAAATGATTGATGTTAACGTCTCCGTGTCTGCAGAGGCACTGAGAGATAAGTGTCTGTTGGTCTACAGCCTCTTTTCTTTCAGATTCCCTATCTCTAGAGGATGGATAAAGCCACAAATCTGGCAGAGCACCCAGAAAAAGCAATTAGTTCATTTAAGACACATTTAAATATGTTGAATAAACAATTTTGTGTCTTCTATAGGGCCTATTACACTTGAGCTTGAAAAGTACTTATTAATAATTTTTGGTTAATACCTACTTGAAGCACCCTGAATTAGCATTTCAAAACAAGGCTGAGTCCGAAGGGAGAGGGTTGGCAGGAACATGACAAGGAAAACTGAATCTCAGCATCCCTTTAGAAAGTTGAGGTTTATAGAGGGTTGGCTTTGGCATCTACACTGGAAACTTATATTTGGATAACCGTCTAATACTAAGCCAGTTCTGACTTTGCCCAGGATTTGGGTATGAGACACTAAATTAGCATGATATTGTTGGAAAGAAATCTATTTGGGCTAGGAGTCAGAAGGTACAGATTAGATGCCAAACCTGCCTTTATTAGCTATGTGGCCTTGAGTATGCCACTTAACACTGCTGAGGTTTGGAAGGTAGGGCAGTGGGGGTATGTGGGTGTATGGAGTGTGGGGGGAGGTGTGTAGGGGGGTAGATTTATTGAGGGCAAAAAATGAAAGTCTTCTTCTACTACAGTGGACATTAGTTCTTCTGGCCCTGGAAGACACATGTATGGGACACAGAGATAGGCATTAAAATACACTATTTGCTACAACTAGTTATCACATCAGCTTGATCATATCAGACTTGGTCTTGACTCTTTTTTTCTTCCGGGACTTTAGCTGGTAAGCAAATTTTACAACATAGTGATTAAGTTTATAATCTCAGGAGTCAGATCCAGGTCTACAACTGTGAGACCTTAGTTAAGTTACAAAACACTGTGAAGCCTCTGTTTCCACACCTGTAAAATACAAAGAGTAATAGCTCCTACCTCAATTTTGTCTGTGCTTCATGAAAGGAAAATGCATTAAAGCTCTTAGGACAGCACCTAACCCAAAGCCTCAGTCATTTCCGGATGTTATTATCATTGTGAATTATTAATATTTTAATCAATGTAGTTATTTCTGCCCAGCTCGTGGTCTCTAACCATCTAGCCATCTCCAGTGTGATGCTTTCCCCTGGACTATATTTCTGGCTACTGGATGATTCCTAGGTCTCATACATGAAATATAATAAGTCCTTGGGAGCCTTTCTTAAGGCCCATGTCCACTCAGGTCCAAACAATTCCCACCTCCTTATCCAAGCTGGGTTTTTCAAAAGGAGCTGTCCAGAAAAGGATGCATGGCAATGTAGATTTAACACAAAGGAATTTTCAGAAAACAGACAGTAGGAGAGTAGGGAGTGGCAACAAAGAGATCACACAAGTATGTAGCACCAAACAGAATCCCAGGGAGGGAAACGTTGGCTCAGTCCCACAGGTAGACTCCAGAGACAGCATGGATTACACAAGTGTACACGTAAACTGCCTCCCTGGAAAAATTGGAATTACCCCAAATAGATGGGAAGATAACTGGCTGTATTCATCATTTATTGGTTGAAGGCTTCCCCAAGCACTTCAAGTTGTCCCTGTATTAAGACAAGATGACTACTGACAGCCTGAGCGCAAGCTTCCGACCCTACCAAGAAGTAGAAATGTTAGCTGTTTTGGTGAAAGCACACTTAGAATTGATATACAAAAGTAAATCTTAAGCATCCACACCATACACATACACACACACACACACACACACACACACACACACACACAAACTTAACTATGTGAGGTAATGAATATGTTAATTATCTTGGTCTTAGTAATCATTCCACAATGTATAGGTATATCAAATCATCACCTTATACACTTTGAATATACACAATTATATTTTTCAATTATTCTGCAATAAAGTTTTAAAAAGGGAGAGAGTAAAAAGATCTATTGGAACCATGGCAGTGTCTTTCATAGCAGTAATGCTAATATTAAATATTTACCTTCACCATTGCCTTTTGCCCTTTATACTTTCAGCTTCATCTCATGTAGATGAGTAATGATTATTATTCTCCATTGACATGATGAAAAGAGTCTCAACTAACATGTGCATATGCACACACACATAGAAATAAAGATCTATAAATTTATGTTTAATAATCCATTATATTTGGTCTTTCCATTAAAACAAGTCATTTAATGGGATTTATACAGATTTATTTGCTTTATAGTGCTTAAAAAAACAAAGAAAAAGTCTTTGATAAAATGTATTTTTATTTTAAATATTTAAATCCCTGCTGAGTCATGACAGCTCAGTCGTCAGAAGTTTGCAAAGATGGGTTGCATAGAAAAATCCCAAAGGAGTGAAAAGCGAATGCTTGTCTCTACTCTGAGGGAAACACACACACTTTGCTAGCATTATAGTGCATGATAGTTACTGTAATGATGCTTATTAGAACCTCTTCTCCATAATACCTCAGCCACTGTTGATTTGCAATTACACATGTAAACAGCTGAGTAGAGAGTACCTGGATTTCTGCCATATGTTCCTCTCTCTCCAGTTCCTGCTGATCAGTTGAATTTCTCACAGCAAGGAATGGATCAAAATTGGACATGCATATAATGGGCCTTGGAGTTCCCCATTTATCAGTTGCTAGAATGAGGAAAGAGTTGGGAAACACCTAAATTCCTGATGTCCATTGATTCTGGCATGCACATAAAGTAAACTTTAGTAACCAGGGTCATGTAAAGCTCCTTTAGCCATCAACACATCACCTTCTCTCATGGGAAAAGAGAACCAGACAGTGGGATCTTGCTCCCCGACTCCTGGAACCCTAGTCTGCCTTTCTTTTCATCTGAGTTAAGATGTTTTGGTTGCCTGGATACGGCTGAGCTTGTGAAAAAATGTCACTGAGCTGCTGTCATGATGGCCATTTTATTACCATGATTTATAAATGGATTATCTGTAAAATGGCTCTGGTTTTAATCATGCCCCCTGCAGGATAAGGTCTGTTCCCATTGGCTTGTTTCAATGACAGATCCAGCTATCCTGATATTTTACAACAGTTGGCAGCTGCTTTACTGCAAATGATATCCATCCTCCAGAAAGAATTAGTTAACTTCCAATAGCATTAAATTTCAGCATGTGTGTTCTGCCTAACCCCTCAATCTTATTCTTTCGGGGCATCATACTCCCCTTAGTTTTCCATTCCATTTTCCTCTCATTCTATTTCAAGAAGGAAGCAATCATCAGCAACAAAGCGTTTCCATCGTGTTCCACATATGGGAATCAGTCTTTGATGTTTTATATCAAATGGATTTCAAGTGGAGAATGGGAGAATAGACACAATTTCCTCTATTTTGTGCTTCAGCAAGAGGAAGTGTACCTGGAATCTATCATATTATTACCATTAATTTATTGAGTCTCTGTCACATGCTGATATCATTGCCTGTGTTGATTCTAGTTCTCAAAACAGTCTTTCAAAAAAGGGATCATCTTCCCTACTCATAGTCATAAGGATTTGCTTGGTTAAGTGACATAGTTAAGTGACAGAAGTGAGCATCCAATCAGGTTTCTAGGATCCGAAGCTTTGCTTATTTTCATCATTCTAATGTTTGTTAATGTTTGTTCCAGAGTACTGGGCCTATATGACCTCCAAACCTCCACCTCCCCCACACCCTCTCAAAAAAGTTGAGGAAGGAAGGAAGGGAGGGAGGGAGGGAAGGTAAGGAAGGGGAGGGGAGGAGTGGAGAGGGGAGGGGAGGGGAGGAGAGGAGAGGAGAGGAGAGGAGAGGAGAGGAGAGGAGAAAGGAAAGGAAAGGAAAGGAAAGGAAAGGAAAGGAAAGGAAAGGAAAGGAAAGGAAAGGAAAGGAAAGGAAGATGGGCGGGGGAAGGAAGGAAGGGAAGGGAAAGAAAGAAGGAAGAACAGACATTTCAGGGAAATAGTCTTGAGGAATCACTGTATATACTAATATTCTGGAAGTTCTGGAAGGCCCTACTTCCTGCAGATTGTTTCTTTAAGTGATCTTTCCCAAAACTTAGTGCACCACGAAATATGTGTTTGATTAACCCTTGCTAGCAGAATCTTGTGGATAAGGTTTTGGGAAAAGCTCCACTAGATTATGTTTCAATGCCTATATGTGTGGATTTTTTTTTTTCTTTTTAAGAATTTACATATTTTTTTTTAAGTTCCATAATTTTATAATACAAGTAAAATGCATAAACTCTAGCATTTTTTTTCTTTCTCCCTCTTGAATACTCTTCTTTTTCTCTTCGGCTTCTTATCCTGTTGCCCCCTGTCCTTCTTATGTCTCCTGACCATCATCATCATCATCTTATTTTTTTCATCATTGTCATGATCTGTGGTTGAGCACCAATGCCATGCAAGTACCATGCTTTTCCTCATGTCATCCTAACTCCTTAATGAAACCAGAGTGATTATATATTTTCCCAAGGTCACAGAGCCAGAAAGTGGCTGAACGGAGAGTCAAACCCTTGAATTACTTTTGAATCTTGGCCACAGAATCACAAGAAAGTGGGCCTACACATTATTTAATCCTATTCTATCCTTTGCTCTTAGGAAATTGAGTCTTTGAGGATTCAAGAGCCAAAACTCAATGTCAGAGCAAAACAGCAATAGAGTAATGAATAGAACCCAGGCCTTCTGATCTTCAGGGCAAATCTGTTTCTAGACAGAATTTAGTGACACTTCTGGCAACATATCAAATACATTTTCTGCCACCTCCTTCTCATTTTAAGGGTTCAAATATGTGAATCAGGTCATCTAATATGCGATATGGTTGGCACTCTAATGGGTTTTATAGCTAAATGGAAACTCCACTTTTCAAATATGTGAATCAGGTCATCTAATATGCGATATGGTTGGCACTCTAGGTTTTATAGCTAAATGGAGACTCCACTTTTAATTAACTAACAGTGATTAGCATATCAGTTACTCTAACTCATTACAAACAAATTGGACCAAAACCCTGACCATATGAGCATGAAATAAGCACTATTAAATTTCTATTTAGATAGAGATTCAACCAAACTGCTAGTTCTACTACCAAAAAGCAAAATTATCCTTTACTAAGATTTAGCTTGGAATCAGTATTAAAAGCTGCCTCTAGCTTTTTCTTAGGATATTCTTCTCATCTCTGTGGAACCGTCTGATCACCTGAATGATAATTCAATAAAACCAAAATGAACCGTATGTTCAACTATAAGATTTTGTCAGATATATATATAAAAAAAAAAAATTAACACATCTTAAAATGTGATGTTTGTAAGATTTAAGATTTCCTTTAGGAACAAAAACAGGAATATAGTCATGCTGCTTTTTAGGAAACACAGATACACACAAATCTGACCTACATTGAGATGTGCTTATTTTCATTTATTAATACTCAAATTTTTAGAGGCGTTTATGTTATTTACAGAGAGTAATGCCCTCTAGTGTCATAGGATTAGTAGGGGTTATTAATTGTGTCTGCAGCTGAAAAGCAGTAAAAAGGACAAAAAATGCCTAGGCAACCCAGATGATGATGAGCCAAAAAAATAAACAAATCCAGATTTTAAAATGTAGCCCGATGACAGCCAATAGGAGGCATATTTGATTTACTATGTAAAAGAAGGTAGTAAAGGAAAGACAATATGTAAGTTTTGAAGTCAAGAGATCTGAGTTTAAAACCTGTTCCTCCTTTTCTGACTCTTCATCCTTTGGTACGGTTATTATCTGTGAACCGTTAAATATCATCATCTGCAATTCACAGAGAGATTGCAGTTCCTCCCTGATAGTTTTGCTCTGTAAATTAAAGATAATTGAAGTTTCTAAAAGAAAGCTTACACAGTAGGAACTCAACAAAGGGTGTGGTAATACATTGTCTTTTCTTTGACATTTGCCTGAAAATGATTTTACTAGGCCTTTGGTGTCCATTAGGTTAAGAAATGAGCAGAGAGAAGTGCCTAAGGGTTGAAGGTTTGAGGGTCTTAGTTTACGTGTCTTTAGAGTTTTGGGTGACAATTGATACCTAAAAATATCCAAACATGTTTACCTTATTCACAGGCTATAATCTAATTTGTGCTAATCAAATTGAAACCACTGCATTATATTTTAAGCTATTACAATTCCTTGTGAAGAAATCTATGATTGATGAAACCAGTTACAGGTAACAGTCATGGAATAAATTGAGCTAAAAATGAATTGCCCACAGCCAATTATCATCTTTGAAAGAGAGCAAAAGCAGGACAGTTAAAGAAAATATCATGAGATGGTTTAACTGTGAGATCTTTGTCAATACGCTCATGTTCTGATTTCTAGATTGCTTACATGTCAAATGATGCCAATAAAAATAATAATATATGAACAACATATATACATACACAAACATCTTTAGAAAATATGAATTGCTAAGAGTGCTATTAGACACTGAACTGAAAATTGCGTCTATTTATTATTGTTCTTAAAACAATAACATTTGAGCAGGATATCAGGTTAATATCCCTCATCTTCTGTTTGTCAAGAGGACAACAATCTATACCAAAGGAGGAAAGTCCTTAACATTAATAAACCAAAGGGAGAAAAGAAAAAACTAAAGTGTAAGTCACTACTAGTGTTACCATCATGAAATCTATTTGGTCCAAGGCAGTATAAGATGCTAAGTCCATTTATACAGATTCTGACAGTTGACTCAGAAGTTAACTGCCCTCTTGGGTCTCAGACCTGCCTATGGCATTACTGATTCTTGGTATTGAAGTTTATACACACACACACACACACACACACACACACACACACACACACACGTTATTCAGTTTTTCATATGGAGTATTCTAAGTTTGTACTTTAAGTCAATAATTTGATTTACTGAATTTAAAAATATAAATTAAAATTTGAATCCTTCTAGAAATGACTTCAGTGTTTCCAAAGATCATGGTTCTGACACATTAGAGTAATCCTCATGTTTTTATTTTATTTTTCTTTCTTTCCATATATAACTTATTTTATAGCTTCCATAATTAAAATTAAGATTTTTTTAGCATTTTCTGTCATTTTGTACTTTTCTGTATCTATTCTGTCTCTTAAATTAGTAGGAAGTTAACCCTTTAAAGAAAAGGATTTATGGGTGAACTCTTACTGAGAATCTTTAATGTGCCAGGCATGGAACAAGATGTGTGACAGCGATGATTTTACTTAATCTTCACAGCCACACTGTGAGATGGGCATAATTTTCCTCACGTGACGAGTGAGTAAACCAAGGCCCAGAGAGACTCTCTTGGACCACTAAGTACTGGCAGAGCTGGGCATCGAACATGAGTTTTAGAGATTACAAATCTCAGTGTTTCCACACTTCCTCTTCCAGATGTCACAGGTGTAATTTCTTTTCTATTTAGGTTATCAGTCATATAGAATCTCCAACTCATTTTTTTTTTCATAGGGCCTCAATAAATGCCAGTTAATGGTGACAAAATAGGACTGGGTCAATGAAATCATTAAAGCTTGGCTTTGTTTTATTGGTGAAGTTAATGAGAAACTGGAGTGAAAAAAATCAATGTATCGGCTCTTCTCTGAATGAGAAACTCACATGGAAACTTGGCAGTCATACAGAGGAGGTTCTTTTACTGGTATGATGTAGGGTCCCTGTGGGGCCTTATATCTCTTTTATCTCATGGCAAACACCTAGCCATCCTGACATCATCAACATAAGTTAATAATGCTGAATCCTTCCTCATTGTTAGGGTCAGTCTACTGAAGGTCACCAGAAATGCCCTTCTGGTCCAGAGAATCAGTAAACCTAAGTAACCTTAGAGTGCTTCTTGGACATTTTCTCTCACAGGTTCCTGTCATTGGGAAACTGACTGACCTGTGTTAGATATTTATTGTCAAAATGATCAACACATTGAATGTCCTGCCTGTGATTTATTTTGAAAGATAAGACATTATTTTAGAAAGTACTGTAAATGCCACACAAACTGATACTTTAATCATAAACACATACACAGAAAGAGAAAGATGCATGTTTCTTTACTGACACCACTTGAAATGTCCTACGTTTAACCATGTTAAAAATCTTTTAAGCAGTAAAACTTTTTTTCAGACTTATTAAAATCGCAATATGAATGCATGGAAAATGTATCTTTGCCCATAGGATTTTTCTTCTATTCCTGGAATAAGCCTGAATTCTCACAAAGTCAGTATAATTACACAGAAGGCACATAGGAATGTACGTGGCTATGATTATACACTAAGTTTGAGATTTCTAAACAACACGTGCACAGATCTTTATGTGGCAACATGGAGCAGGGAGTTATTTCTTACAATGAAATGGAAAGATGGCGACAAGTTAATCATCAAAAGGAACAAAGAGTAAATGGAAAAATTCAGCTTCCTCTAAGGACTTGAGCACTTTTGCTGCATGTGCTCTGAAAAGTTTAGCAACATCTAAATCTACCTGAGCCCGCTGTCTTCGTTAAGCACCATAAGCTTCCAGATAAACCCCAGCACGTTAGCCCAAAAGTTATCTTTATCTGTTCTCTCTGCAGTTTTGAGTAGTCTAGCAGTATAGAAGGAGTGTACTGTAACACCTTGAAGCTCTCCAGAGCTCAGCCTCTGAAGTCAGACCAAACTTTATTATATCCTCCAGGTACTTGCCAGTATTTTTTTTTATGTTGTCTTTTCTTTTTAAAGATTTTATTTATTTATTCGACAGAGATAGAGATAGCCAGTGAGAGAGGGAACACAAGCAGGGGGAGCGGGAGAGGAAGAAGCAGGCTCATAGCGGAGGAGCCTAATGTGGGGCTCAATCCCATAACGCCGGGATCACGCCCTGAGCTGAAGGCAGACGCTTAACCGCTGTGCCACCCAGGCGCCCCTTATGTTGACTTTTAACAACGTCTCCTTCTCAGCAAAAAAATAAAAAATAAAATTTTTTTTTAAATGCCTCAGATATTCCCCCCTGCCTGCAAAATACCTGTAGGTGAAATTCCAAATTCATTTTACATCTGGATCCTAATTTTTTGTTTTGTTTTATGATAGAGGTGAATAATGATAGTTACTTCACAAAACTATTTAGAAATTAAATTATGGCATCAATGTAAAGCCCTTAGCATAGACCTTGGTGTTGAGCAAGGATTCCTTAATATTAAGAGATACGAGTAGTAGAAGTAATAGTAGAGTGCTGGGAGTATTATCAATATTAATATATTTGTATACAACACTGTTGTTGTTGTTTTTCATTTATGAATAACCCTGGTTCTACTGGTAGTTTCCAGCAGAAGGAAGGAACTGAGTATAGATGGTCTTGGAACCCCATTGCAAACCAGCAGTGTTTCACTTCAAGTGGGCACTGAATACAGAGAGGCCTTGGAAATAAGAGAAAGGTTAGATGCCTACATGTTGTTCAACACAAATATGCCCCCGAAATAGACACTTTTGCTAGTTTAGACCTATGTGTATTACAGGTAGCTTTCATCAATTCTCAGCTGATGTTGTGAAAATGTTTCCAGAGACTAGTTTAGATTGATCTTTTAAGAAACAGTATTGTTTTATTTTCAAATAAACCTATGTAAAAATGAGGCAAAAAGAAGAAAGGAGATACTTACCAAGTATAGGTAAGAGACTATGAGATGGAAAGTTGAGAAGACACCCATCAACACATACATAGTACCCATGGTAGGGCAACTGAAATGGTAAAGGATTAAGACATTTGTACCATTGAAAGAATATTTAAAGGCCTGCGAATGGTTCATTTGGTGATGAAAACACAGAGCAGGAGAAAAAGCTGGCTACACCTATGTATAACTTCAGTAAATTCAATCATAATTGATACTAGCCTGGCAGGCAGATTAAGAAGCAATAAAATTAATTTGATCTAATACAAGAAAGAATGCTTTAATAGAAATTCTTATCCATAGATGTAATGTGCTACCTCAGAAGCAGAAAGCCTCCATCAACAGAATTATTCTAGAAATTAAATAGTCATTGTTTATAAATAATCTGGGGGGTGGGGATTACATATGGCAGAACAATGGAGAAGCAAACTTTCAATCCAAGATGTCCTTGAATGCAGGCCTGATGGGTTTGGATCTGAGGAGTGCTAGTCAAGTCTCCCTGGCAATCATAGTGGATTCTTGTGTTGTAATTTTCCAATGAGATCAACTGGAACTGCGTTTTCAAATTCTAAATATAATTTTAGACTCATAGACTTTTGAAGCTGGAAGGAACCTTAAAAATAATCTAGGCCAGTTTCCACAGAGCAGTTTTGCCAGCATGGCTATCTGGGACAGGAAGTTGAAAAGGAGCCTGAAACTCTGTCCTGGCTCTGCAGAGAGAGTGCCTGCTCCATCAATAATGTCTGCTGTGGACAAAGGATGAGACCAGCAGGATGAGTGAAATGTTCAATCTGCGCCACTTACTCACCTCATAACAGTCTCAGAAAGTGCCAGAGAATTCCCCAGGGACAATGACAAAATCATGGAAGAAGGCATCAGGTTTTATCAGGTATCAATAAATTGACTCTATGCAGCATTTCTGTCTACCTCTTCTTAGGTCTTTTCCAAGTTTGAGTACCCCATATAGACAGAACCTGACAAGAGAGCAAATTGTGTGTTTGCACAAATCTGTAGTAATATCACTTACTTGGCACTAATAATGTGTCCAGCACTGTTCTAAGTATTTTCCTATTTAACTCATTTGATCCTCATAGCAGCTTTCTGGGGTACATTTCCATTTTGATGACTCCCATTTTACAGGTGAGAAACTGGATCAAGCAAGTTTAAATATCTTGCCTAAGGGCCCATGATAAGCAGAACTAGTTTTTGAACCCAGACACCCCAGACCAAGAGTCCGAGCTCTTAACTCTTCTATTGCCTTGCCTTTAGGGATTCTTGTTAAGCTTACAAATAATTTGTAATGGAGCCTCTTGACAATACCTTAAGGGTGTCTCTGGATGTATCAGTGGGATTCTTGTGACTCACTGGGATGTTCCAGTGTTGTACTACCCTTACAACACCTTAAGTATCAGAGAAAGCGGTATCTAAAACACCCTGAAGAGGTTGCTGATCATTGTCAAAATAGCTTTAAGAATTTAAAAGAAATGAAATTCCCAGCTTCTTCAAGCCAAATAAAGACAACTTTCGTGCCGAAATAAGACAAATGAGGACAAAGCCAATCCTAAACTCCTTTGAGACTTAATGAAGAAAGACATTAGCACAATAGTGTGTACTCTCTCTCCTTTTAACATTCACTTGTTTCCTTAAGAAGAACTCCTCTTCTTGACCTGCTGTGAAAATTATTTTTTTAAGTTCCTAAAAGGAATTAGCAAAATAAGCAGTTTACAATATAAAAAAAAAAAAAAAACAAAAAACTTTCTTTATAAAAGACGCATGCCTTAACCACAGCATTTCTCCAAATTGTATGCAACATGCTAATTACAAAGAAACCCAGGTTTTGTTAACTATAGGCTTTTAATGAAAGAAACATAGTCAGAAGACTAGCTGCAGCTGTTGAGGAAAAAAAATAAAATAAAAGGTTGAAATCATAGGGTGGACTGGAAAAGAATGAAAGAAATAAATCTGGTTGCAGTAAGATTTGTGGATCTGTGCCAGCAAAGTCAAAGGGAGGAGTGCTCCCAATCGAGCATCCCCACCCCCCACCATCCTGGTTTGAGGACAGCAGTGTGCAAGTGTGCTTGTATGAGGACATGTAATCCCCCACTTTACCAGCATCAGTTGACTAGTCAAACTCAAGCCTGGAATAAAGAAGCCCTACGCATTCAAAGAGCAATGTCTTCAAGGGTATGAGAAGCCAAGGACACTTGATTTTAACAAGAATCATGAAGGGTTTTTAAAAACTGTGTCCTGAGAGCAATACCTAAAGGCCCCAGAAAACACAGCTGGGACACAAATGCCATCACAAGGGAAGTGGATAAGACTATATTTAGGGGTGATACAGGAAGGATTAAAACAATTCTACTTTAGAGCACCAGGAAGTGCTAAAGGAAAACAGATACTCAGTTTTGAAGTATAACCATACTTTTGACTCACAAGCAGGTAAGTTTAGTTCTAAAATTGCCTGGTGCTTTTTTTTTTTTTTTTTTTTTTTTTTTTTTTTTTTTTTTTTTTTTTTTTTTTTTTTACACANTGTCAAAAAAAAAAAAAAAAAAAAAAAAAAAAAAAAAAAAAAAAAAAAGCTGCCAGAATCTCACCCAAATAAATACATTTGGAAAAGAATCCATCTCTCTGCTTATGTGAACATAATGAAAAGATGTGCAGTGATGACACATTTCAGGAATAAATTTGAAGAGAATTGTTTCATACAATTTCACAAAGGGACCTCAGGGAAGGAGAGCTGATTCCGTAATTAAATCTCTTGTCGCCCTCACACATTGGCAGATCTATGGAGATGTCACTTCAGGGAATTTGATGACTGCTCTCCCACGGGAATGCTTCGCTTTGGGGAATCTGCAGCTTTACTTAAAGAGGTCATTTGCTCCATAGATTCGAAGAGTGATTACGGCAGTGACAGGTTTTCTTGTTGTTGTAAGATGTGACACACCCTTTCATTTATTCACATATCAAGCCAAGTCAGATTTGTTCTGTGGATGCAGGTATATTTTAAATGTTTCAGAATATGGATTTCAGATATATTTAAAAAAAAATAAGAAGGCAAGGGAAACTGGTGCTATTTTTATATTCTCTGAATCCAGCTGTCAGTCCTGCATATTATTATCATTGTCTCCAGGGCACAGGGAGGGACATTCCTGGTCATTGGAGAGTGTGAGAATGAGGACCAGAGTGCCAAGATTGTCTGTTTAGTCACGGGACAATGGGACGCAGAAGGGAATGACAAGAAGATACAGCATCAGAGAGGGGAATGATGAACCAGGAAAGGAAAGAAAGGGGCAGTAGCTGGAACAATGACTGGGAAAAGGTCAGCTTTTCTTTCTTGAGGTTAAGGATGTGGTGGGGAAACATCTTCAATTTGGGTTTTACAGGTAACCAAGATGACATAAGCAAGCAGCTTCGGTGTATTGTCAGAAACAGATATTTTGTTTGCAGTTCCCTTTTCCCATCCATTTTATTCAATAGGGAAATACTTGAATCAAGTGGCATTACAGGGGTGTGAGACCATCAAGCCTTAGAATCACATAGACCCTGGATCAATGCAAACTCTGAAATTCAGCTCCTTGGAAAATGTGCTTGGCTACTCTCTACATTAGTTTCCTTATTTGTAAAGGATGATTGAAAATAAGTTACTTAGAAGATTATTGTGAAGGTAAATAAATAATATTTTCTAAGTGCTTACTATAGTGTCTGGCACAAAATAAGCCCTTAAATTATGTTAGTCGCTGTGACCACCACCATCATTTAAATTCCTACCACTTCATTTTTATTTTATTTTTTTATTTTTTAAAAGATTTTATTTATTTATTTGAGAGAAAGAAGGAGCACAAGCAGGGGGAGTGGCAGAGGCAGAGGGAGAAGCAGGCTCTCTGCTGAGCCTGACATGGGGCGCTATCCCAGGACCTGAGCCAAAGGCAGACGCTTAACCGACTGAGCCACCTAGGCACCCCATAATTTGTACCATTTTATACAACTCCCTTCTCTCCTCTACCTACATAATTTGTTTTATATGCATTTATTTACTTATTTATTAACATTAAAACCAACAGAACATGGGCTACATATTCAAGAAGTTACAATTTATGTGAAAGATTCCCTTCACAACATTGCAAAAAGTTCATCAAGAAATGAAATGCACATGATAGAATTTTCATTAGTGTAGATTTTAATTCAAAATCATACTATAAATGCAAAGCCAGGGGCGCCTGGGTGGCACAGCGGTTAAGCGTCTACCTTTGGCTCAGGGCGTGATCCTGGCGTTATGGGATCGAGCCCCGCATCAGGCTCTTCTGCTATGAGCCTGCTTCTTCCTCTCCCACTCCCCCTGCTTCTGTACCCTCTCTCGCTGGCTGTCTCTATCTCTGTCGAATAAATAAATAAAATCTTTAAAAAAAAATAAAATAATAAATGCAAAGCCAAATGAATGTTTACAGAGGCCAGGGCGGGGGATAGGTGAGGGGGAAGAAAAGGAAGAAGAAAAGAAAGCAAAACCTCAGTAACTAAAGATTTGTTCATATAGGTAGATTTTTAATACACCATAATCAGAAGTCCATGTTTTCCATTTCTCATAATGGATATTTGGAGATACCTACACTTAAGCTTGCTTTGTCAGGTGGTGTCCACTTTGTGAAATAGCTAACTCAGGGAGAGAAAGTCTGGGTTCAAGGAAAAATGCAAAGACTGAATTTATGAGAAGATTAAAAATTTGATAGAGAGCCTTGCAGTCCAGCTGTTATAAGCCAACTTGATCTCAGCATGACATGCTAACTCACTGCCCATCACTTCCTCCATATCTAATATGGCTCCTGTACCCTTCATACTGCTCAGTAGCACTTCCATCAAATCATGAGCCATAATGTTTTGTAGTAGGCTGATTACAGGTGGGTTTCTCCCCAGGAGTTTCAGCTCCAAAAAAACTAATGGAATATATATAGCCAGGTTATTTATAGTCCTTGTAAGCCCTGGAAAGATATCTGAGCAATAAAGAGAATCTCTCATCAACCTATGAACTGTATTGATCACACAAGTTACAAAGACAAGACATCTGTCTCAATGATATTTCTAAGACAGGAAGAGATGGTGGTAGATACCTTTTAAAAGTGTCAGAAAATGCTAAGATTGTAGGTTTCCATCCTTTGACCATGAAGTTAAATGTGGATTGCATAATCTGCAAAAGATTTCTGCCAATGGAGGGAGGAGGAATAGAAGAATCACACAATTTCCTTGAATTAGTTATTACTTTAGGTGATTAGCGTCTGAACTGTTATGTAACCTGTACACAACTTGTTAAAATTCATAGTAATAATGTTACATCAGTTAGTGATTGGGATTGATGTGGAATACAAATTTAGACATTTGAGTTTTTTGATTCTCCTAAAATGATAAGTCTGAAGATTGATAAATGATTCTCAGCCCGGATTTTTATAGATCTTTAATTGGTGATTAAATTTAAAAGCATACATTTGTTTATCCAACGTGTTTTATAATACCTTCAGAGCATAAGAGGAATCGTAATTTCTGTTAATTTGTAGAGAACAAAAATAACGATTCTAACATTTTCCTTAAGTAATGGAAACAATAAACTTACTTTTTTTTTTTTCTGTCAAGGACAAAACATGAAAAGACAATACATTTATATCACAGAGCTGATGATATTTATAACCTCAGCTACTTTTAGATTGCCTCATTATAATTTTATCCTCAATTATTTTATATTAGATTATGTTTAAAAATTTAAGCTAAAGTCTCATTATTCCAAAGACAGGCAGGACATGAATCCTATATCAATAATGAAAAATATGATGTCTTTGAGAATATTCTATTCAGAATGAACTGTGTTTTTTTCCTACCATAAACATCAATAATACACATTTTAGTCAAAGTGTATTTAGTATGAAAATAGCTATTTCCTTAGATTACAGTATATATTCTGTTTTCTTTTTCTTTGTACTTACACTATTTGGCTTTCCAATTTCCTGATAGAAATACTATGAATAGAGGATCTCAAATCTTTATTATTAAATAATTACCAAAAGCCCATTTGGAAAAGAATATTATTTCTCAGAAATACACCTAAAGGATAATTTATTTTATTCTTATATTTAGATGTTTATAATTCTGCATTTTTAAAATTTATTAATCTGTCAAAACTATGTGGAGACTTATTAAAATCTCTAAGAAATCTGCTTCTATCAATTTACCTCTTTAATAGTTCTAATTTTAAAATCTACTTAGATCCTATTGTTAGGTACATAAAGTTTTGTAAATGTTATATGGTTGCTGTGTTTCCGTAATTTTTACAAAATAATGTTCTTTGTTTAATCATTTATCCTTTGATGACTTTCTGCAAAAATACTTTTCCAATATTTTTCTCTTATTGCAATTGCCCAAAAACTTACTGTAACTTTTTTAATGTGATTATTTTGTTGTCATTTTAATTTATTTTATTTTATTTTTTATTATGTTCAGTTAATTCCTGTAACTTTTTAATGCCCTGTACATTTTTACTGTATCTCTTACAAGAACTTTGAGCTAAATAATTTTTAAAAATCTAGGACTCTTGTGGCTATACTGTTACCATTTTAGTTTACATTGCTTATGTTTTATCTTTGACTATGTTATTTTTTGGTTTTGTTATTTTTATACATTTTGTTATATGCCCTCTTTGGTTGCTATTTACCTCTTCATAAGTTTGAAGAAAGTTTACAGATTTTGATTTTATTATTAATGGTGATTATCTTTATTATTTTTGTGAAATAATGGCATTAACTCATTTAATTTTTAAAATTAATTTTTGATTATAGATTTGACTTCCTTCAATGCAAATTGAGTAATTTAATTAGAGGTGGGGGACACTGCAGCTTAGTCCTAATTAAGCAGGCTTTGGAATCAGAGACTTGTTTTGATTCAAACTTTCTAACTACATCTTGGATGAATTCTTTATTCTTTCCCACCTCTTCTCACATGACTGATATTGAGAAACCCACCTATCTCACGTGGTTGTTGAAAGGATAAAATGGTGTGATACATTTTAATTACTTAGTACACAAAATAGCATATCCAAAGTTCTTAATAATAACTTGGTATTATTATAATTTTAAAACATCAGCATACTTAGCATCATCACTTTTTTCCTGCTTTCTCTCATCCCTTTAAGTCTGGTTTAGCTTTTAGAAGTATCATTAGGGCTTTAAAACCAGTTTCATGATTTTGTTTTATTTGTAACCTTGAAAATTTCTTTTTGAATATGTTCTTTCTTTCACAATTTTGTGGAGCCTCTTTTTCCCCATATCCACACAAATAAAAACCTCGCAATAGTAATTATTTGAGGGTAGAAGTACAACTTAATTTCTCTTAAACCAAGCTTATTGTTTCTCTGCTCTCAAATATCAGGCACTTATAGTCTGATACTGTTATATGCTGTGTCACTTAAATACTCAACATTCTCCTACGATTTATAAAGTTGTCTGTTTGTTTTTTACTTTATGTATCTTTCTTATTAAATCCGGGCATTATAAGGAAGTGAGTAAATATAAAATACTGTATTGTTTTCTTCCCATAATTTACTTAAAAGATTGATCACTTAAAACAAAAAGCATAACAATGTGAGTTAGAGTTTATAATAATAGGAGACTATTGCACAGAGGAAAAGGGAGTGTTGAATGGGTAAATGCAATTATACTCTTGTTAAAGGACTACATTGTGAGGTGTTAAGCAGGAAGAGAGAAATGTCAGGTGAAGTGTAAAGCATGAGAAGATAAAATGGTTTCTAATGAGTTGAAGATGCATAATTGTTAGACCTAGCTAAGAAGTCAATAGAGGAAATAAAACTTTTTTTTTTTTTTTTTGGTCAACCCAAACAAGTCATTAAAGGAACAACAAATCAGAAGAAACAAATTGAAAACATTTGGTCAGCTTGTACTGTGACATATCAATGATTTCTTTAAAATCAAGTGGACTAAATGCCTTAAAAGAACAGAGATTGTCAGATTTGGGAAAAGAGAAAATCAAACAAACCAAAACAAGATCCAGCTGTTTACAATCTATGAGAAATGCATTTTTCACGTAAAGACCCAGATAAATTACAAGTAAAATGAAGAAAAAAGAGACCATGCAAGCAGAAAACATAAAAGAAAAAAAAAATGATTTGACTCTAATAAAAGACACAGTCGACTTTATAACAAAGAGTACTGAGTGTCAGAAAGGAAAATTACATAATGATACAAGTCTCAATTCACCAGGAAGACATGACAGTCTACATGGCTCTTTACCTGATAAAAGGTAATCAAAATTCACTAAGCTAAAGGGGAAAACAGATACATTTTCAAAGATATGTGGATATTTCAAAACCTGGTTTCAGTAATTAATGGAACTAGTTGCCCCCCCCCCAAAAAAAGGTCAGTAAGTATATGAAGGAGCAAGGCAACATTATGTGTATTCTATTTCATTTTTAAAAAGATTTATTTATTTATTTATTTGAGAGAGAGAGAGAGGGAGTAGAGGGAGGTGCAGAGGAAGAAGTAGAGATTCCTTAAGCAGACTCTCTGAGGAGTGTGACACTAGGCTCCATCCTAGGATGCTGAGATGGTGATCTGAGCTGAAATCAAGAATCGGATGCCCAACTGAGCTACCCAGTTGCCCCTAAACACCATTATCTATAGAACACAACATGTATAGAGCATTCCAATCAAACTTCACAGAACGCATATGCTTTTCAAGCACCCATTTAATTCTCTTCAAGACAGAGCATGTACTTCCCCCAAAAATAAACCTCAATAAATTTCAAATGTCTGAAATCTTAATGGAAATTCTCTATGAAAATATAAGTTAGAAATCAGTAACATTAAAATACTTCCAAAATCTGCAGATATTTGCAATTAAGTACAAATTTCTAAATGACTCATAAGTCAAACAAGAAAATACAATAAATGTTTTTAAATATTTTGAACAAAATGGAAATGAAAAGACAAGCCTATCAAAATCTGTGAGTTAAAGCCCCAAAAGTGCTGAGAGGGAAAATTATAGCTTTAAATGACTATATTAGAAAAGAAAAACATGTTTAAGAACAATGACCAATTCTTTCACATTAAAAAAATAAAATAATGTAACCTTCTAAATATTAAAATGAAAGAAGAGCAAAAACCAATGAAATAAAAAGCCAAACTAACAATGAAAATTAGAAATTCCGAAGGCTAGATCTTTGAACAGATCAATAAAATTAAGTAGCACCTAGCAAGAAAAACAGAACAAATTATCCATATCTGGAATGAAAGTGAAGACGTAAGTACTGATCTAAAGATATACAATGATAGTAAAGAAATGCTATGAACTACTTTATGCTAAAAAAATTCTGCAAGGTAGATGGAAGAGGAAATGTCATATAAACAAGTTACCAAAACTGATGGCAGAAAACATAGGAGATCTGAATGTCCTAAATTTATTAAATAAATCAAATTTCTATTAACAAAATTGCCCACAAATAAATCTGCATGAATCTGAGTGTTATCAAAGAGGGAAGAATTAGTACCAATTTTACTCAAACTTTTTCAGAAAGCAGAATAGGAATGGACACTTCCCAATTCATTTTATGAGGCCAGGGTTACCCTTACACACAGTCTGACAGTGGCAAATCAAGAAAAGAAAATTACAAAGTAATGGCCCTCAAGAATCTACATGCAAAACCCCTGTACAAAATGTTGGCGATGTATTTTTGAAACTGTGTATATATACATACATACATATATGTATGTATGTATATATACAGATATACTATGTAAGTATATATGTATATGCATATATATTACATTATAGATCTACATCTATATCTATATAAACTGTAAGTGGGGTTTACACCGAAAATGCAAGATTGACCCAACATCTGAAAATCAATCAATAAAATATACTGTATTCTCAGAATAAAAGAGAAAACATATGATCAACAGAAATTGTTAAAAATTGGGGCACCTGAGTGGCTCAGTCAGTTAATCATCAGACTCCTGATTTTGGCTCAGATCATGATCTCAGGGTTCTGGGATCTAGCAGTTTGTGGGGCTCCTTTCTGGGGCTCCATGCTGGGGGCACAGAGCCTACTTAGGGATTCTCTTTCTCCCTCTCCCACTGCTCCTCTCCCCTCTAAAAAATTTTAAGAGCTCTTGATAAAATTCAATACATATACACCATCAAAATGATCAGCAAATTAGAAATACAAAGATACTTTCTTAATCCGAAAAAGTCATTGAAAATGCATCAGATACCTAACAACATTCTTACTGGTGTAAAAAAAAAAAAAAAAAAAAAATTATTTCCCCTTGTGACCAGAAATAATATAAAGATATTCCCTTTTACCCTTGTACTCAATATTACTCTGGAAATGGTAGCTGTATAATCAGACAGTATCATCATCACCATCATCATCATCATCTAAAATAATAAAGATTGTTATTACTATAAAAAAGGCTTAAAGACTGGAAAGAAAGAAGTAAAATTCTGTTTACATTTTAGATGACACTGACATAATTCTCTATATTGTAAATCCTAAGGGATTTATTTTGTAAAATCCATAAACAATTTAGCTTGGTCACAGGATAGAAAGTTAAAATACAAAAATGAAACTTCTGTATACTACCAATGAACAACTGGAAAATAAAAATTTAAAGTATCTTTCACGAATTATCAAAATATGAAATACTTAGGGATACATTTAACAAAATATGTGCAAGGTAAATACAATGAAAAAGTATAAATCATTGTTTAGGTAAGTAAAGAATGTAAAATGCCAAGTGTTCATGGATTAAAAGTAGACCCAATATCATTGAGATGTAAATTTTCTCCATATTGATCTGCAGATTCATCTCAATTCACATTGAAATTTCAACAGGACTTTTTGTAGCAATTGACAAGGAGACTCTAAAATGTATGTGGACATATCAAGGGCATCAAATAGTCAAAATAACAATAATTATATTTTTTTAAAAAAAGCAAGAATTGACACTATCTGACTTGAATACTTACTCTAAAGCTTTAATGGTTAACACAGAATGATACTGACATAAGGACTGATGTAGAGATCATTGAAACCAAATAGGCCAGAAGTGGGCATCTACATATATCATTAATTGATTTTTTTCAATTAATGGCCAAAGTAATTTGATGGGAATTAACTAATAGTATTTTCAACAACTGGTGCTGGAAAAAAACTGAATATCCATATGTAAATCTTTTTTAAACTGACTTCATTAAATTCATTAAAAATTTCAGAATAAAAATTAACTCATAGCCTTAAATATTGGAAATAACACTATGAAATCTCTAGAGGAAAACATAGGACAAATATTTTTCACCCTTGGATTAGACAAAGATTTCTAACATGGAACATAGAAAGCATTAAACATAAAAAAAATAAAATAAAATTCAACTTGATTAAAAGTAAAAACTACTTTTTAAAATATACCATCAAAAAAATTTAAAGGCAAGTACTGGATGACAGCGCTCTTAGCACATACATCATCTGAAAAAGGACTTAAACCCCTAAAATATAAGTCACATAACTGAATAATAGAAAGAAGCATAAACTAATTTTAAAATGAGCATAACTCTTAAGACGCTTCACTTGGGAAAATATCCAAATGGCAAAAAAGTACATAAAAAGATGCTTAATACCACTGGTCATCCAGGAAATGAAAATTAAAATCACAATGGGATGCAATTTCACACCTAATAAAATGGCCAAAATAAAAGGAGACATGGAATACCAATTCCAGACAATAGTGTGTCACAATTGGAATCTGTCAAGAGACTGTAAAATGGTGCAACCACTTTGAAAAACAGTTTTGGCGCGTTCTTACAAAGAACAATACATTTAGCATAGTAGTTTCTCTACTAGGAATTTTCCCAAGAGAAATGAAAGCATAAAAAGATTTGTACACAAATGTTCATAGCAGATGTATTTAGAATGGCCCAAAACAATTAAAATCCTAAATGTCTGTTTGAAATGAATGAATAAACAAACTGTGGTACACCCATTGAATGGATACTATTCAGCAATAATAAGGGACAAGCTACTCATTGGATTTATCTCATAGTTCCTATGCGAAACAAAACAAAAAAAGTTCACATGAAAGAATTTATCCTGTAGGATTCCATTTACGTGAAATTTCAGAACAGGCAAACTAATTGTATTGAAGAAAATCACTTCCTGGATTGAGGAGTAGGGGTAGAAAGAAATGAGTAAAGTTTCTAGAGTGATAGAACTGTTGATTATCTTGATTGAGGTGGTAATTACATTAGTGTATACATTTGTCAAAAGCCACCCATCTTTATACTTTGTGTGAATTGTATTTGTACATAAAGTGTATATTAATAGAATACATGCACATACTTGGACATGCGCGTGCCCAACACTAGGCTAGACTTGTGGCATTATGAAACACTCTGCATGGTGCTGATATAAAAAAATTAAGATCAATCCAAGGTTAACCCAGGTTTCTAAAAAGGTGAAGATATTTAACAAAGACAAGTAGAGCAAATTTTAAAAAATTATGAAATATCTATTAAAAACCCAAGCATTTAAAACACAACAAAACGTTTCCTTCTTACTCCTGCAGTTGGGGAGAAAAAAATCAGAAGTAACCTCTTAGCCACTTAGTCTTCATGATCACAAAGCTTTCATGGGTTTTGTGTTCATGGGTTCATGAGGTGGTTGTGCTTTTGTTAGTTTGCTTTTAATTTGCTTTATTTTCTGATTTTGCATTCTGTTAAGGGGAGGGACATACCTAGAAAGTGGCATTTGCCCCGTTAAGGGAATATGGATCTCTGATGGAGTTAGACAAGTCTTTTCCTTATAAGGAGAGCAGGTTGGTTTGTAGCCCCTGAGCAATTTCCATCTTCCTGCAAGATATAACAATATCTTTGCCCTGAAATGGCAAATTCTACTTTCCTTCTTGTTTTCTGAACAAAAGGAGTGTGGTGAAGCCAGCATTTCTCTCAGGCTCCTTTGTCTTGAACCTCTACTGTGTCACTTACAGGGGACACTTGCTTCCAGGAAGCAAGGGGCTATTACCAACCTTTTCTATTCTGCAAGCAGTTGTTTTATTGGGGTTATTTTGTCTGACTTGATCTCCTATAGCAGGTTCTAGTTGTTAACAGAAAGATAAGCAGTTTTCAAACCTTAAAAAGTAGTAAGCATTATGTACAAGGACTAGTTATCAATATGGATTGTTGTGTCCACCGGGAGCAGAAAGTGGGGAAAGGCTTGTTCCTTAGTCTTTTAAGGATGCTGGATTTGTTTTGTTTGGGTAGCAGTACATTTATAGATCAAACATGGTATTTTTCATTCTTGTGTGCCTCATATAGTTTTAATTGTGTAATAACCAAACCATCTATGAAGCACCTATTATGCAGAAAAACAGAATTTGTTTTGTTTGGGTAGCAATACATTTATAGATCAAACACAGTATTTTTCATTCTTGTGTGCCTCATATAGTTGTAAATGTGTAATAACCAAACTATCTATGAAGCACCTACTCAGAAAAACAAGAAATTAGGTTGGGTATCTACTGCACCATATTTTTACTTTAGTAAGTATAAATATTCTTTAGTTCCCTCTTCTATAATATTCTTTATTTTTTCAGGGATGTCTGTTTTTTTCAAGGATACTGAAGCCGGTCTATTATGTGACAAACAAGTAAATAAAATTCTGATGTGATAACCCTTTATAACAGTGCTACTGATGGTAGCTAACATGTATTGAACCTCTATTATATATTTCACTATGGTCCAGTTACTGCAATTCAAAATTACACTGATCCCACATGAAACCAGAAGGATGATTTTCTATTTCCTCGCTCTCCCTCTTTCTGCGAAAGGGTCACAAATGGAAAATGAATCTTGGCTCTGATTTGCTTATCGAGACACACTTTGTACTGTAGGAAAGACTTTAGGGCACTCTGAAAATTCGGGGAAGTTACTTTAATTCTGAATATCCTATTATATAATATAATAAAGGTGACACAATTCCTACCCCATGGAGTTATTGTAAAGAATATTTGAGGGGTACCTGGGTGGCTCAGTTGGTTAAGGATCCAATCTTGGGTTTTGACTCAGGTCATGATCTCAGGGTCATGAGATCTAGCCTGGATCAGCTCTGTACTAAGCATAGAGACCACTTCAGATTCTCTGTCTCCCTGCCCCACCTCCCAACACGCACTTGCACACTTGCGCACTCTCGAATGAATGAATGAATGAATGAATGAATAAATAAATAAATAAATAAATAAATAAATAAATAAAATATTTTTAAAAAGAACATGTGAGATAAATTCTGGCAGTCAGCACAATCTTCAACAATATAAGTAAACCCCAAACATGTCTTCTTCTATTTCTCCATTATTATTAACAGTTAATATTGTAGTTGATCATTTATATTTATCTCTGTGACATAAAATTAAGGGAATAACCACTTCATTATAAAAAGAGCTATTTTATTTCCAATTTCCTGTAGAGGTACTTTATTCAAACAACCCCTCCCCTTTTTATATCTTGGGAAATAAAGGAATCGTCATAACCAGGACTCATTTTACTCTCTCAAAGGAACAGACCTGATCCATGGCTTTAGGATTTGTGGAAGTGAACTGTTTATACAACCTTGCCAACCAACACTTCCCACATTTGTGGACTCCCAGATGAGTGGCCCTCCTTTGCTTTTAGTGGGACGGGAAGACCCCAGTGGAGTAAAACAATTGTATATATTTCAAAAGATTTGTCAAGAGTTTTAAAATGAACTGAGAATAGAAGCCAGATAGGGCCTCTTCACCATGCTAACTGGAAAGCTCCTGTAATTTTTTTTTTTTTTTCCTACAAGACCATCTTGATTCCTAGGTGTGATTGACACCAATATAATCATTATAACATGGAGTACACTAAGGGAGGTTCCAGTTTAACCAAATCTATATTTTTGAGATACAACTTTTGATACATTTATTATAGTCTTTTGGAAGAAAAAGTCAAGATGATTATATGTTCTAAAGTTATCTTTTAGAGGAGTACATGTCAATCCAGAGATCATTTCATGTGTTTTCTATTAAATATAAACATGTTTCAATGATGAAAGTGTAAGTACTATGTATTTATTGTATGTACTTATCTTCACTTATTTTAAGTGTTGTAAAATTCCATACTTTCCCCCCTCTATTACCTTCTCCTATGTAGTCACTGATAATATTTTGTAGATTATTTCAAGTACTTACTCATTTGTCGTTTTACTTTTCCTTAGCAAGTGGAGTATCCTGAGCCTTCAATGAAGTATGTGAAATATGCTAAGTATCTCAGAACAGGGATTGAAATTTCTACATTCTTCTTCAGATATTCTGAGTGATGACATCAATTGCTATTGTCTGGCACCGTTGTTTCAGATCTATACTAATGTGTTTCGAATGTACTGTGAGCTGTATTTTTAATTTTCAGTGTCTGGTCCTGTCTCTTCAGGAACCAGGCAGGAACAAAACAAGATAATGACAAAATGTTTCCTTAGATAAACAGTTCTCTAAATCTGTATATTAAGTGCTGAACTTATTTGTGCTTTCCTATTGACCAAACTTCTTAGAAAATCAAAGGAATATAGTGTGGTAGATAAAGGACATCTCCTAAGAGAGACACATTTTAAAAATTGTCCCTCCTAGCTGTATCTTTTGAGAAAAATAAAATTTAAGATTTATGGGACAGAAGTTTAGGCTTATATAACATTACAAGTGAAAGGGTAAAGTGCTGCCAGTTGACTAAATGCCCATGTTTTGCTCTACCAAAAAGTGTTGCTGAAATCATAACAGCTACTGACCATTGAGTACTGGATAATTTCTTAACACAATTCTAAGCACTTTTTATGTAGTCTCTGTATATATGTATGCTATATGTGTGCTACAAACCAGGTCAGTGTTACCCAAGCACCTATCACCTACAGGTATTTGATTCATCACCTATAATAAGGATATCTAGGTCCTACCCTTTGAGCCAGGGGATGCTTCTTCATACATATATGTTCTCCATATTCAGTTCAACCCCCAAGCATAGGTATGGGATCTTCATCTGACCAATCCCTTAGGTTTTCATAGATCCCGTTCTGTGCTATGGTTGTCCATGGTGTGCAAGATTTGCAGGTGGAAGCTGAATGGAGCCTTGTAGCCCACACTTGGTATAGGCCGTGTAATGATTCCATTCACAAGAACACGAGAGAATTACAGTCATCTCTGGCTCTTTGTGAGTCTACTAGAGTTCCTCAAAGAAATCTTCCATGTGGCCCCCCCACCCTCACTTTTCCAACGGCCACTCCCCTGGCTCAGATCCTGAGTATTGTAGCACATAGAAAGTTGCAGTGAATGTCTCCAGTCGTGATATCTTTGAAAATAATAAAAACTGGATTCAGGATTAGATTTTGGTATGTTAAACAACTAAGGTATTTCTGGCAATGAGAAGCTCTTAATATTTTTACGAACTTGATTGAATTTTAGTGGGAGATCTACACAATAAAAATCTTTCTCCTGTAGTCCTTGAATAGCTCTGAGTGCTTTCAGGTCCCTGAGGAGACAGTCCTGATCAGTCTCCACCCGTAAAGTGTGGTTCCAGCTATTAGGTTCCAAATATAGAAACGAAAAGTAATTCCAGTGACAGGTTACTCGTGTTACATGAGTAACCTCCCTGCACTCATGCAGATGTCCCTTATATTGAATGCAATGGGTATATCATATGCACTTGATAGTGTGCATCATCTTAGGGAGAAGGAGCACACAAGCAAACAAAAAACAAACAACCAAATCAATAATAAAGTTTTCTTTCACTGCTTGCCAAATCAGAAGGCAGTGTTTGTGGTTTCTGCACAAGAAAATGATGATACATTCAACCAGAGTAATTGAGAGAACTTTCATAAAGGACTGTCTATGAAGGAGCCTGCAAGTCACCGCACCCTGAGACAAGCAGCATTGATAAGCTGTTAACACAGGACCCTATTTTCCAATCACACTCTTACCAATCAGAGACACTTTCTAAATGATTTCACGAACACAGACGAACAAAATTCAAATGCTTACGTAAGATGGAAGGAGATTTCAGATCCCTAAAAAGGAAATATGTGGCTCATTCTATCACAGTCTCATGACTTCTGCTCCTCACTCCCCTACAATCCCCCCCATAAAACATTTTACATTCTTACAGTACTTCTCTTTTTTAAAGCGGTCGTTTATACATGTAGACACTTTTTCTTCTCTTCTCCCTGCTATTGATTCTACATAATCCATACATGCATTTCCTGTTAATATTCAGAAGTGTGTTTATTTGTGTGCATTTAAGTAAAACTATACGTACTGTGCTGTAAAGTTGCTGCTTACTGAATCACAGTATCTCCTGAGTTTCCAGCTCTGCAGTTGAACATTGACTTAGCTTCCCATCTTTATCTCCCATGGTGCCTAGCAGAGTGTCTTGCACCTTCCCTTCATGAACATTTGTTAACTTCTGCACTAATATAGAAACACCTATTCTTGGAGGCTATTTTGTGGTTTTCCAGTGAATCTCAGACTCAGAATTATTCCTTCTAAATAGCTTTGTACTCATCAACTCTCCTCATCTGCATTTAACTTTATGTAGTGATGCCTGGGTCATACCTTAGTGATTTAGCTCATGGCTTGGCTTGCAGTTAGAGAATAAACTCTCTGTTTAGCTTGTTCACACTCTCTCGAGGTCTCCCTTAGTAGTTAATGTATTTCTTTCAGTTGAAAATACAAACACAAAAATAAATGACCCTATTAGCTTGTAATTGTCATCTCCTGGGGTTGCTTTCAGTGCCTAATGGGGAATTTTTTCCTGTAAGAGAGGTCTAATTTGGTCGTATTGCCCAATATGAACCACATGCTCTAGTAAATATCTGTGCCAGTGATTAATAGAACAGCTATCGGTAACTTTAAGGTGAGTAGCACATTCATAGACAAGTACCCCATCTGTCTTGCCTATAGTAACCTATTCTTTGAGAGAATTTTTCAAATTAAACCCTTAAAGAAAAATAAGTTCTCCAAAGATAGTCAAGCATCAGAAAACATTGCAAGAGAAAATTGTGTTCCGTTAGGTGTAAAATATTTCTGAAGTGGGCACATTTTATTTATTCTTCTAATCTTCTTATTCCCGATTCTGTCTGACAGGCATAAATTCAAAGGTGTCCTTGTCTCTTACCATTTGTGAATGTGCCCAATTATGTACGCATCGGGCATTTACTGAATGTGACATCTTCCTGTTTTCTAGTTAATGTATACAAATAAATCTAAGTCAAATTTAATAGTCCTTTCAACGTGCCAGGTTCTGTGCTGATGTATAAGACAAGATGACATGTGTTAAGAACTTTAAGGCAGGTCAAAACAATTATATAGGAATTTGGAAAAAAATATTGCCTTGTATCATGGAATAAGTAGGGATTTTTTTTTTTTTCTAAGAAAACATAAGTTTAAATCCAGGCTGTGCTATTGACTAGTTGATGACTTTGGGCAATGTGATTGCCTTTGTTTGCTTTTGTTTCCTGAACTGTGTGGTGAGAGATGATGTCTGGTGTCAAGAATTATGAGGACTAACTGAAATGGCATTTATTGAGAACCTACCAGAGCACTTGGCCTGTTGTAGGTGACCAAAAATGTTAGCTAGAATACCTCTGTTTTATTTGATGACCTCAGAAGACTTTCTGTAAAGGAGGTGGACATTTGAATTGGATTTGAAGCATATATAGGATTTCAAAGTATAGATAATGGTGTTAGAAAGTTTACAGCATAGGCATGTTTGATATTAAGATTTTTCATTACCACCCTCATTTATTAAACATAATACATTATAATGTAGAAGAACAGATAACACTACAGGTATAAAGAAGACTACAGTGTAATACCTTAAATTTGACTTTTCCTTGTTCTCTCTCTCCCTTTGTCTCTTACCAGACAGCAGAGGAGGAAAAGAAGGAAGGTAGAGACATTTCTGATCACAGTGCTTTCTCAGCCTTTATATACATATTATGAGGGAGATCATCATTCTAATTGTGCTGGTGAGTAAGCATTATGAATGATTGCATTTGTGAGAACTCTATAACCATTTGTACCACTTTATTAAAGACATAATAATTACCCTCTCTTTTCTCATGCCTATGACCCCATGCCTAGCTTCCTGCCTGACCTCATAACTATCATTCTCTAAATGTTTGCTGAATGGGTAAATTTGGTCTTGGATTTAATTCTTCTTCTCTTCTTAAGTTCATTAAGCGCCATTCTGTTATACTATTGTCATGAAAACTCTAAATGCTGTTAATTTCTGATATACATGGTAAATAGGGTATTTGTATTCAGCTGGTGTTTGGTCTAACTTGCTATCTCTTCAAATGAGACTGTGTGGCCAAAGTCCCTTCAGAACTGAACAGCATTGATTTCTTTTTTCCCTCTTAAAAAAGGAACAACAAATATATAAACTCGCCTTCCTTGGTGAAATGTTTATATGCAAGAGATACTGCCTGTGTCTGTTTCTAAACACATATTCCCCAGCCCATTAGCTGTGTCTTTAAATATTTTACAGGTTCTATTTTTCTACTAATTGACCTTCTGACTAAGGTAATTTGTGATCAGTTAAATAGTCACCAAAATTAACGTGTCAATTTAGTATGTTTAAAGAATCTAATCAAAGCAGTTATTTTCAGTGGAAAGCTATCAAATTTGTTTTAGGAAGCTAGCAAAAGGCTGACACTAAAACCTGATAAAGGTAGGAAACACACAAAAAAATTACAGCACAATTTCATTCATAAAAATAAATATATTAATACAAAGGAAATAATTTTAAAAGCCCTTCTCATTTGTAGGTATGAATACATCTCTATAATTCTGCCCTCATAAAGTGGAGTTTTCTCCCAAAGAATACTTCAGAATTTCTAAATATGTTCCTAAATATCCATCTAGTTGTATGTGTGGTAAGAGGGAAAACAAAAAAAGGCCCATGGCCATCTGAGGTGAGAACTGCATTTCTCATAAAGGTTCTTTTTTTAAATAAAATGACAAATATCCTAAATTCTACTTAATAGTAAAACAGTAGTGATATTTGAATCAAGAAAATTAAATGCTTGTACCAATATCATTTTAAACACTATTCTGTAAATTCTAAATAATATAATATGAAAAAGAGCAAGTAAACCAAAGGGTAATTTAAAAAGGCACACTATTAGAATTTATAAAGATTATATATTTTGTACATTTTTAGAATAGAAAAAAATCAATATAAACTGAATACATTCAATTTTGGTATTCTTATTCTTACAAAAGATTGAGGTCAGCACTAGGCCGGTTCATTATGTACTGGAATCTGAAGGGACCTATTGCTCAAGTCACTTTGTGTTCATATTTCCAGTCAGTTAAAATGGAGACAAAATGTCAGATATATATCAAACTATAAGTACTGGCTTATATGAAGATATTTGGAAGTTTGTCTTTGAGTTAAACTTTCCTGGCCACTCACATTCAAAGCAGCAGGACAGATACTATCTTCTATCCACTGCTCTGACCATCCTTGTAGACTGAGAGCATGGCCCAGGAGAGAACTCTTTATCTTTGACAAACCGGCAGGTCCTGAGGGAGCCGAAATGCTAAAGCCACATATAGGCTTTCACCAAATAAATTTTCATTGTCTAGTGGGAAGAAGAAGGAAGAGGAGAAGGAGAAGGAGAAGAAGGAAGAAGAGGAAGGTAAGGAGGAGAAAAAAGGGAAGGAAGAGGAGATGGAGTAGGCGAAGAAGAGGAAGAAGAAAAAAAGAGAGGATGAGAATTGAGGGTAGAGAACATGAAAATGTTATCTCAATACTTCTCACCCTCTTGGGACATGAAAATGGAAAATTGAGTTATGGCAATAAGGATCTCCCCCCACCCCCCAATTTCCCACAGAACGCCACTTCGAACGTAGCTACCATATAAGGAATGATGGAAGTGTTGGAAAATTCTCTTTAACAAGAAATAGTCAGCCACATCTTTACTCAAGAATGGTGTTGAAAAATATGGGTTCTTGAGTCCAGCAAACCTTATGCAATGGATTAAAATGGCCAGGATTTATTTGGCATGTCTTTCACTAAGAATTAGGGTCTACATTCCCTCTTCTTTGTTTTTCTTTCTTTCTTTTTTTTCTTTTTTTTCTTTTTAGAGTAGGCCTGTGACTCCCTTTTGACCAATGAAATATGGCATTAATGAGGTTGTGTGACCTCTGAGGCTCCATCACAAATCTCTTAGAATTTTCACTACGAGAGAAGCCAGCCACCATATAAGAAGTCTGAGTATCTTGCAGTTGCTAAGCTGTGAGAAAGTCTGAACTAGCCACGTGGAAAGGCCACATGAAGATGGAGATATGCTTGGACATCCTAGGTGTGATAGTCATCCTAGCGCAGATGTCAGGCATGTAAGTAAAGAAGCAACACTGGACATGTCAGATTCCATCAAGATGACATGGGGAAGAAATGAAGAATTTAGCTGACAGCCAGAACAAAGGTCCTAAATATATGGCCCCAGTAGAATTGTCCCAGACATCACAACTTTTGAAGATACCCCAGCTGAGGCCTCAGCCATTACAGAAAAGGGATAAACTATTTCTCTACTCTGTGCCCTGCTTAAATTCCTAACCCACAAAACGATTAGCATAGTAAGTAGTGTCATGACCCAGGACAATTATTGGAAAATTCTGATTCTTTATTTTCTTATCTGTAAAATGAGAACAAAATATTAGTGTCTTTCTGATAACACTGTTGTATACAGTAGATGAACTAATGCAGGTGAAGTCCTAAACTCAATACCAGATATGGAACATGCAACAAACTTAGCTATTATATTTCGATAAGCTGTGCCTCTGAAAAATTGAAGAGCCATGAGAAGAAATAGTACCTTAACACCAGTAGAATTCATAAATGAAATTTATGCTGGAACCAGAAATTGTCTCGCTATGGAATTTCAAGGCAATTCCAGATTGAAGCACTCTGAAAAATATACTTCATGGTACCATGGCAATGTTTCAATTATACACTTAGCAGTTAGTGATAGCATTATATTCCAGAATGGTTATATGCCTCTCTGAAAGGGATAGCATTGTCATTTCATGGGGGAACCATGACCCTGGCTTATTCTGATGAAAGAAAGGAAGAAAGAAAGAAAGAAAAGAAAGAAGAGAGAGGTAGGGAAGAAGGAAAAGATCCTACCAGTGAAAGTCATATTTGATTTAAAAATTCATTTGGTATGTGCATTTATAGCTTTAAAAATGAAGGCCATTTGGCTGAGTTATTGTCTTCTAGGAATTTATTCAAAAGAAATGTAGGAATATCTCTGTATAAATGAATATTTATAACAAAACATCAAAAATCACTAGATATATTCAACACAAAATTATGGTTAACCTATTCTAATGAATATTGTTATTTCATTAACCATTGCATTTACTGAGAGAGAAGACATAAAGATAAAAAAAAAATGTTAAAACAGTACGCCTAATAATACACATAAGTATGCAAAGTATTTATATAGCAATGTTTGGAAAGAAATCCCCAAAATAATCCCAGCAGTTTTCAAGGATTTGTGAAATTATTGGTAAATTGTTTCATCTTTATCCTTTTCTGTATTTCTCAAATTTCCACCGTGAACATATACTTATTTTATTTTATAAAAACACAAACAAAATCCAAACTCTCTCCACTTTCTCTTAAGTAATAAATACCAACTTGTGGAATCATAAAGTAGCTTATCATATAGATATGATGAAACAAAATCCCCTGTGCAATTCCATTTTTTTCTCTCTAAATCTCATCTCTCTTATTTGATGTCCTTTCTGATAGCTTCATTGAAGATGTTAAAAAATGAAAAAATAGAAAATAGAAAAAAAATAATAAAGAACTCTTCTCCCTTGAATCAAGTTGTGTCTTGGGAGAAATCTTCAGAGCATTATAGTCTAGCTCTGATTAATCTTCATTTTTACTTCCAGATAAATAATTTCAGATTACTGTCAATCATATCATGGAATGGAAGAATAAGACTCTATTGAGCATATTCTTACATACCCCGTTATTCATTCTCAAGGTGTAGTAGCATTTGTAAGAAGTCATTTATCCAATAAACTCGTAGGCAGTCCATGCATTGGCAAAATCAGAGCTTGAATTTATCACCTTTGCTTGAATCAGATGCCTACAACATTCTAGGAAACGGATATACTTGACGTCATTGGTCTGTTTCCATGGTTCTTCCATGCCAAGAATCCTCACTTCTCTGGATGTACCTTTCAGGCAACATAGGCAAATATTTATAGAGAACTTGTTTGTCTGTTCAGAATTTTGACAGTCCCTACAGGAACTAAATTTCAATAGACATATGTTTGCTGCCAGATTTTGGCAACATAATTCTGAGCTTAGTTGTTTTGTTTTGTTTTTTTTCCACTAAGTTTCCAAATCCTTGATAATATGAATACAAAGGAGGCAGATAATCTTTAACAGACATGTCTCTTCTTTGTATATGTGGCTCGAAAGATACTGAGCGTGGCTTTTTAATGGTATATCTTTTGTAATTACTTACAGCTTTTGAAGGTCTTATGGTTGCCTGTCCTTTACAGGGCTTCACATGCTTTTCTTCTGTCACTATTTAAAGGAGTTTGAGTGATTAGCTTAGTGCTCCATGTCTGTGTGAAATCATACTTATTCTTGCACAACTAGGTACTCAGGAGCATGGACAGTGTCTGATTTGGCAAGTGTCTCATAAAAATCTAATCAGAGACTTGCATGTGATTCTCACAGATGAACAGTATTAAGACATTAATCTGCATTCAGCTCCAAAATGTAGTTGAAAACTTCACTATGGTCAGTCACTTGGGACAAAAAATATACTTAGGCACTTGTTACAAGTAGGAAATCACTAACGCTAGCCTCTCTTTATGAATAAAGACATGAGGGATGTGGCCCAAGGCTATTATCATGCAGTCTTCCTACTGCTGGTGTGCATGCCAAAGTCCCCTCCAGACACTTTCTTCCTCAGTATTTCTAGGATTGAGGAAAATACAATACCCTTATGCTACAAAAGGGCTGGGGCATTGACTCCACAATTATAGATTACTGTTTTTCAGCCCAAAGGTCCAGAAGCCAGAAAATCTGGTTCTGGTCCCTGGTTTTGAGTTAGCACATTTTGACTTTTGACAAGAAAGTTTTAACCTTTTATGCCTCAGTTTCATTATCTATAAAATGGGAATAACACCTCCAACTACTCAGGATGGTTATGGTTGTAAATGAGATCACAGTTTAAAGTTACCTTGTGCCCTGGGATCCACTAGATCGTTGTGAAGAGATCTAATTGAGTTTGCCATTAGTTTACCTGCTCCCTGATATACCATAGTTATAGGAAGTTAGAGCAGTTTTGGTTTTTTGTTTTTTGTTTTTGTTTTTTTTAATGGAGAACCTCTTGCAAAGGCATTGAATAGTGATGGTTTGGTTTAGAGATCTACTTTTAATAGGGCAAAATTCAGTGTTTGCAAACCGAAGTGGAAATTGTTTGCTGTGCTGCCTTTCCTTTTCAATCTCACACCCGAACCATCATCACTAGCTTATGAGCCCTAATTACTGTGGGTGGAGAACAGAGTGGCTCCATTCCACCATTGATTAGAATGAGATCCAATTACCAAATGACAGTTTATTAAAGTGTGTGTTTCTGGCTAGCTGCTTCTCGCCACCAGTAATTTGCCCTTGACAGAAACACTGCCCCTGGAAGCATGAGAGACCACTGTTAACTTCTTATGTGCATGGGGGCTGAACACAATTTCTAGCTGGCATGGGAAAAGGGCATGGGGAAGGAAAACACTGAAAGGAAATGAGCTTTCAGGCAGAAGACAGAGATTTCAGTGTGACAGGGGTACAATTTCTTGCCTTGAATGAAGGAACAGGGCCCTGATTCCATCTGAGTCGCAGGTGACCCCTACCTCTGATGGAGGATAAGAAAGCAATCGCCCTCCTCCACTGTGGAATGGACTCTTCATTTTGAAACCAAGCTGATGTGCTGATTAGTTCAGCTAAGTGACTCTGAAGAGACCCATTTGTTTAGCACCACGTGTAATTTTAAAGGAAAAGACGTGTCAGCAGCAGGGAGGAGAGTCAAATGAGGTCACTCATGAAATAGCAGGAGAGATTTTCCGGTGCCTCTGCCTTGTTTTATTCTTTTCCATCTTCACTGACCTACGCGCCGGAAAACTGATGCACCAACCAAATGGAATGTTCATTTTCTCATTCTGTGAATGACCAGGCCTGATCCCCGGTGCCCTCACAAATGGATCTTCATTTCTCTGTTGGTGGGGACACCGCATTTAACCCGGAATGTTAAGGCAGTTTTCACCTGCAGAGCCTCCATCGGTATAAGCTGGTCCTATTATGGAAGCCCCATATGTTCAAAAATCCCATCTCTGATACATGTTTGCTTTATGTGCATTGTAAAACAACTGTCATCCTTGCAGGAATTGGGGGTATCCTAAGCAGACAGTTTTGAGGTTCTGAACATCACAGTCCAAGAAAGTGACTGAGTGCTGTCTTTTTACCTATGGGTTATTCTCATTTAAATTAGTTTATGCCCTGGAAAAGTACCTGATGTTTCAAACCATGGCAACTGAATCTGATTTCACTTAAAAACAGCAGTGTAGTAAAGGTTACATTCTTAACTTTGATACTAACATTTTTTGTGAGGAAAAAAAAAATCTAAAAAAAAAAAAAAAAAAAAAAAAAAGCAAAGGGCAAGCGTCATCATTCCCTTCTCTTCTTACCAGAATATGGAAAATGTACACATATCATGGTGGTGATCACTTTGTATTAGAAGTCTTTTGATTAAGCTTTCTTCCCATCAATTCAGTGAGAATCTGTGCCTTGAGACCCTGACTTATTCATCTTGTTTCCCTGGGTCTTAGCAGAAGGTTGGAATATGGCAAGCCCTCAAAAGTTTGAATTGAATAAATATATAACAGCATATGAGTTTTCAAATTAAGAGCAAATGAATTAAATAGAAAACTGGAGTCGCCACTCGCATATTTTTCTTCATATGTTACAGCCTTATACTTTTCTGTATAAAACCCTTATCATCTTATACCCTACCTATTATTTACTGCTTCTGGTTATCAGTTTATAGAGCACTTCCTTATGGAGGTTTTGATAGGTCTTACTGACTCCAGCATTTCGGAGCCACTTAAAAGTGTTTAAGAAATGGAAGGGGTTGGGGGTAGGTTATTTTTGTTTTATTTTGCTCAGGGAATAGTAACCAGGAGCATATATATGAATTGACAGTTCAGTTCTATGTTTGTTTGCTTCTTTGTGGCATTTGATCTATTTCAACATTTCCCAGGCCATGTGGCTTTCAAAAATCAATTGTCAAAGGTTTGAGAATGGAAATACTCCCAAGATGAACACTGTCTGTGTAACTTCTGTGTGTACTCTGTGTGGGGTCCACTTTGTCTATTCGGAAAGCAAAACAAAGACATAGATAAGAAGTTGGTTTGCACGATGCTCTTGGTAATAGTCAAATCCAGCATCTGTGACTTGACAAGATTAATATCATCTTTCTGGGCCCCTCTTCCTTCACCTATAAAAATGGAGATAATATCTTCTTTGGGAAGAATATGTAAAAGTTAAATGTTGCCACGATTTATCCATTCATTCCTTCGTTCAGCAATGTGAGCATTTAGAACATTTCAAGCTTTTTTTGAGAGCAAAACAGGCCAAGAACCCACTCCTGTATAACTTATGGTCTAGCTGGAAAATCATTCAAATACTGTATAGTTACAACCCAAGACATCTTCTGGAGAAAAGAACTGGATTCTGTAGGAACATTAGCATTCCCTTAGAACAGTCTCCAAGGCGGCTGACCTGGATGACATGCCATTGCAGATCCCTTGTCTTCAGCCAAGATGAGATGTGAATAATGAAGAGAAGTTTTCCAGATGAAGGAGCGGTGGGGGAAGTGATTCAATTAAAGAGATCAGTGGGGCCTAGAGGGGCTGTGAAGGCAGGGTGAAGAACTGAATGGGCAGTGGGGCAGGAGGGTGTTGATGAATGGGTGCACTGGTGAGAGATGACACTGAAGAGCTAGGCAGGGGACAATCTTGTAAGCCCTGTACACCACGTTAAATATTTTAGTTTTTATATCAAAACCTTGTAACAAATGCTAACTCCCTCTCAAATGTATTGGCATTATGTTTCCTACGGTTAAACAGAAACAGAAATGTGTTTCTTGATTCATGTCCAATGGGATTGCTCAGCTCAGCTGGATGACCTACAGCCCAACCTTTCCATTCCAATCCTTGGTCTCTGGGATACTGTTGGCATAGCCACCCAAGGTAGTGTGCTCTAGTTAGTTATTTTAGAATCCTAGGATTGGCAAGGATGTCCACCATTCTCTACCAGATGTTCTTCTATCTGGTTGGCATATCCTGAACACAAGAGGACCATCCTATCATACGGATGTCCTGAGTTTAGTCTCTACCTCTGCCAATCCCTTCTCCATATATCTCCATCTTGGGTAGAGAAGTATCATGGGTATTGGAAACAAGTGAGATACCTGGAAAGGATGGAGGAATAAAAGGGAGTTTGTGGGGGGGGCAATAAAAATTTGAAAGCAGGGCTCAGAATAATTATTCTTTCAAAACCCCCAAATCCAGTTGGCCACAAAATCTAAAGGATTCTGTCATTAAATATATGTCTTTTTTAATGCCTCCTTGTCCCCATCCCCACTGTCATTAACTTGGATCAGACTAATTCTTTTTCCAATGATTTCTGCAATAGAACCTTGGCTCCTGTGTCTATTAAGTTAACCCATATCCCTTATGCTATCAGACCAATCCTTCTTCCATACATAACTGAATCCTGTCACTTTCCTAGCTAATGTCCCTCAATAACTTCCTTATAAAATGTGTGGCATTTAGTAGGTGTTCTCAAGCTGGTAGGTCTGCATAAAGGTATGCTCAGAGGGTGTGCATTCTGTGGTGTAGATGAACCAGGCATTTGCACTATACTGGTGACTCTGACCTTTTTTCCTTCTTCCCGTCAAACACTAGTGGATCATGGCATGGTGGTGGACAATTGCTGTTCCAGCTCACAGGATCCACTTAACAAATCATATTTCACCATAATGAGGGTGATGACACAGAACTGTGCTAGAAATCTTGATTAGCACTTTACATCCAATAATCTATTCAGTCCTTGTAATCATGCTTTGAGGTATGTGATGTTTTTATCTTTATTAAGTATGTTTAAAAACTGAAGTTCAGGACATTATTAAACTTTCTAGTCAGTAAGTGAAACAGTTTGAATTTAGACGTAGACAGGCTGTTGCCAGAATGGGCAATCTTAACCTCTGTTCTGTATTTCCAGTCAATATTATTTGGCTTGAATTAAGGTAGATATCACTAAATCCTTGATAACAGTGTGTTATACTGAAATTCCACTTAAAAATGCCTGCAATGGGGCACCTAAGTGATTCAGATAGTTAAGCACCTGCCTTCGGCTCAAGTCATGATCTCCGGGTCCTGGAATCAAGCCCCGTGTTTGGCTCGTCAGGGAGCCTGCTCTCCCTCTCCCTCACTGCCTCCCCCTGCTTGTGCTCGCTCCCTCTGTCTCTCTCTGTCTGTCTCAAATGAATAAATAAAATATATATTTTTTTTAATTCCTGCAATGACAGAATCTAAAATTCAGCCATGACCTACCCAGGGGTCAGGTTCTCAAAGTCTCTTGATTGGTTTGTGTCTTTCCAAAAGAATCTTGAGTTAACTCCCCTGCCCCATCCTCTTTCCTCCCCCCAGAAGAATCTTACCAGTCCTTTGAGATTTTGCTAAAAGCCCAACACACTATCCTCTGGGAGCATTATTATGTAGTCTTAGTAACATGAACTGAATAAAAATGGACACATTACACAGTCTTGGTTATTCCAACAGTGATTGGAAATAGATCGAAGAGCTGAGGCACTAACTCAACCAGCCATTCCATCATCAGCTTGTCTCAGGGTAGTAATAAACTTCTTGGTCTGCTAAATTTATGGAGTAGAAGTGCGAGCACAGCCTCCCAGTGGTATCCATGGCTTTGAACAGGTCAATAACAGTGGTCTGGAGGTCTGCACGCTGACCATTATAAGCACCATGTGGACTCACCAATGTGCTGTCACTAGCAATTGCTTCCACACTAGCTCCTTAGCTGGAAGGATAAATCAGGCTGCCTAAAGAAGGGGTTTTACATCGGATGGAAGGAGAGTATTTCTTATGTAGAAGTGTAAGATTAAGGGTCTAACTCCCAAATACTCTCTATATTTATACACTCCACTAGCTTAGCCAGCAACTCCGGACCATGAAAGAGATAGTGCAGCCATGAGTCACCTTCTCATCTGACTCCAGGCATGACATCTGTCTTTACAAGTACAGTGGTGCTGTGTGCTGCAATGGGAAAACATCCTTGTGTTATATGAGTTATGCAGTTATTAAGCATAGGACACCCAAGTCCCATTCTAAGCTTACATTGGATATCATAATAAGGATGACTTCATATCAAATTTGAGGGCCAGTTGGTCCTTGAAGGATCATGCTTGCTCTGCCACAAGATCTTCACAGGTGCCATTTCATCTACCTTGGTTGCATTGCCCTCCACCTTGCCTAGTGAACTCATGCTCTTCTTTCAAATGGCTGTGTAGAAACATCTCCTCAGGAAAGCCTTCTCAGATTTTCCTGACTAAATCTCTATCCCCAGCACTCCATATGAATACTGATTCCAGTGCAGTAAATAAATGTGGTGAATCTTGCATTCATGTCTATCTCCCTCACTAAGCTGGAAGCTCTGGGACCCTTGTGCTTTCGTTCAGTTACATCCTCAGTAGCAAGAACAGCCTTCAGCACACAGTAGAAAAGCAACAGCTATTGCAACCAAAAATATAATGAGAAAAATACTTTTAAAAAGTATAGGCTACCTTATAAAAATTCATGAGAATTATTCATCTTAAATCCTATAATCATTTATTTATTTGTTGTTGTTGTTGTTTTTCTTTTTTTTTTTTTTTTTAATGATTTTTTATTATGTTAGTCACCATACAGTACATCCCCGGTTTCCGATGTAAGGCTCGATGATTCATTAGTTGTGTATAACACCCAGTGCACCATGCAATACGTGCCCTCCTTACTACCCATCACCGGTCTATCCCATTCCCCCACCCCCCTCCCCTCTGAGGCCCTCAGTTTGTTTCTCATAGTCCATAGTCTCTCATGTTTCATTCCCCCTTCTGATTACCCCCCCTTTCTTTATCCCTTTCTTCCCCTACCGATCATCCTAGTTCTTATGTTCCATAGATGAGAGAAATCATATGATAGTTGTCTTTCTCTGCTTGACTTATTTCACTTAGCATTATCTCCTCCAGTGCCGTCCATGTTGTAGCAAATGTTGAGAACTCATTCTTTCTGATAGCTGAGTAATATTCCATTGTATATATGGACCATAACTTCTTAATCCAGTCATCTGTTGAAGGGCATCTCGGCTCCTTCCACGATTTAGCTATTGTGGACAATGCTGCTATGAACATTGGGGTGCATATGGCCCTTCTCTTCACTACGTCTGTATCTTTGGGGTAAACACCCAGTAGTGCAATGGCTGGATCATAGGGTAGCTCAATTTTTAACTTTTTAAGGGACCTCCACACTGTTTTCCAGAGTAGCTGTACCAACTTGCATTCCCACCAACAATGTAGGAGGGATCCCCTTTCTCCACATCCTCTCCAACAATTGTTGTTTCTTGCCTTGTCTATTTTTGCCATTCTAACTGGCGTAAGGTGGTATCTCAGTGTGGTTTTGATTTGAATTTCCTTGATGGCTAATGATTTTGAACATTTTTTCATGTGTCTGTTAGCCATTTGTATGACTTCATTGGAAAAGTGTCTGTTCATATCTTCTGCCCATTTTTTGATTTGTTTATTTGTTTCTCGTGTATTGAGTTTGAGAAGTTCTTTGTAGATCTTGGATACCAGTCCTTTATCTGTAGTGTCATTTGCAAATATCTTCTCCCATTCCGTGGGCTGCCTCTTAGTTTTTCTGACTGTTTCCTTGGATGTGCAGAAACTTTTAATCTTGATGAAGTCCCATAAATTCATTTTATCTTTTGTTTCTCTTGCCTTTGGGGATGTGTCATGAAAAAGGTTGCTTTGGCTGATGTCGTAGATGTTGCTGCCTATGTTCTCCTCTAGAATTTTGATTGATTTCTGTCTCACATCGAGGTCTTTCATCCATTTGGAGTTTATTTTTGTGTATGGTGTGAGAGAGTGGTCAAGTTTCATTCTTTTGCATGTAGCTGTCCAATTTTCCCAGCACCATTTATTGAAGAGACTGTCTTTTTCCCACCGGATGTTTTTTCCTGCTTTATCAAATATTAGTTGCCCAAAGAGCCGAGGGTCCATTTCTGGGCTCTCTATTCTGTTCCATTGGTCTATGTGTCTGTTTTTGTGCCAGTACCATGCTGTCTTTGTGATCACAGCTTTGTAGTACAGCTCGAAATCCGGCATTGTGATGCCTCCAGCTTTGTTTTTCCTTTTCAACAGTTCCTTGGAGATTCGGGGCCTTTTCTGTTTCCATACAAATTTAAGGACTGTTTGTTCCAGTTCTTTGAAAAATGTCCTTGGTATTTTGATCGGGATAGCATTGAAAGTGTAGATTGCTCTGGGTAGCATGGACATTTTAACTATGTTAATTCTTCCGATCCATGAGCATGGAATATCTTTCCATCTTTTTATGTCTTCCTCAATGTCTTTCAAGAGTGATTTATAGTTTCTAGAATATAGGTCCTTTACGTCTCTGGTTAAGTTAATTCCAAGGTAACGTATGGTTTTTGGTGCTATTGTAAATGGGATGGATTCCCTAATTTCTCTTTCTTCGGTCTCGTTATTCGTGTATAGAAATGCAACTGATTTCTGAGCATTGATTTTGTATCCCGCCACGTTACTGAATTGCTCTATAACTTCTAATAGTTTGGGAGTGGCTTCTTTTGGGTTTTCCATATAGAGTATCATGTCATCTGCAAAGAGAGACATTTTGACTTCTTCTTTGCCAATTTGAATACCTTTGATCCCTTTTTGTCGTCTGATTGCTGTTGCAAGGACTTCTAGTACTATGTTGAATAATAGTGGCGAGAGTGGGCATCCTTGTCGAGTTCCTGATCTTAAGGGAAAGGCTTCCAGCTTTTCCCCATTGAGAATAATATTTGCAGTAGGCTTTTCATAGATGGCTTTTATGAGATTGAGAAATGTACCTTCTATTCCTACACTCTGAAGGGTTTTAATCAGGAAAGGATGCTGTATTTTGTCAAATGCTTTTTCGGCATCGATTGAGAGGATCATATGGTTCCTGAGTCTTTTCTTGTTGATATGATGTATCACGCTGATTGATTTGCGAATATTGAACCACGCTTGCATCCCAGGTATGAATCCCACTTGATCGTGATGGATAATCCTTTTAATGTACTGTTGGATTCTATTAGCAAGTATCTTGTTGAGGATTTTGGCGTCCATATTCATTAGGGAAATCGGTCTGTAATTCTCCTTTTTGATGGGGTCTTTGCCTGGTTTGGGGATCAAGGTAATATTGGCCTCATAGAATGAGTTTGGTAGCTTTCCTTCTGTTTCTATTTTTTGAAATAGCTTTAGGAGAATAGGTATTATTTCTTCTTTGAATGTTTGGTAGAATTCCCCAGGAAAACCGTCCGGGCCTGGAGTTTTGTTATTTGGAAGGTTGTTTATCACTGACTCAATTTCTTCATAATTAATTGGCCTGTTTAAGGAATCAATTTCTTCCGGTTTCAATCTTGGTAGTTTATAGGTTTCCAGGAAGGATTCCATCTCTTCCAGATTGCTTAGTTTATTGGCATATAGCTGTTGATAAAAATTTCTAATAATCCTTCCAATTTCAATGGTGTTCGTCGTGACCTCTCCTTTTTCATTCATAATTTTAATAATCTGGGTCCTTTCTCTTTTCTTTTGGATAAGTCTTGCCAGTGGTCTGTCAATTTTATTGATTCTCTCAAAGAACCAGCTTCTAGTCCTGTTGATCTGCTCTACTGTACTTCTGGTTTCTGCTTGATTGATTTCAGCTCTAATTTTGGTCAACTGCTTCCTCGTGCGTGGATTAGGCCTGTCCCTCTGTTGCTGTTCCAGCTTCTTGAGGTGAGAATATAAAAACTGCATTTTAGATTTTTCTATTCTTTTGAGTGAGGCTTGGATGGCTATGTATTTCCCCCTTAGGACTGCCTTTGCAGTATCCCATAGGTTTTGGACTGTTGTATTTTCATTCTCATTGGTCTCCATAAATTGTTTAATTTGATTTTTGATTTCCTGGTTTATCGAGTCATTCCTGAGCAGGATGGTTCTTAGTCTCCAAGTGTTTGAGTTTCTTCCAAATTTTTCCTTGTGGTTGAGTTCCAATTTCAGAGCGTTGTGGTCTGAGAATATGCAGGGGATAATTTCAATCTTTTGGTATCGGTTGAGACCTGTTTTGTGTCCCAGAACATGGTCTATTCTTGAGAATGTTCCATGGGCATTAGAATAGAATGAGTATTCTTTGGTTCTGGGGTGTAGTGTTCTATATATATCTATGAGGTCCAACTCGTCGAGTATGGCATTCAAAGCCTTTGATTCTTTGCTTAGTTTTTGCCAGGGTGTTCTGTCTATTTCTGATAGTGGAGTGTTGAGGTCCCCTACTATTAATGTATTTTTATTTATATGTCTCTTTATTCTGGTTAAGAGTTGGCTTGTGTATCTTGCTGCTCCCCTGTTGGGGGCATATATATTTATAATTGTCATATCCACTTGTTGAATACTTCCTTTAAGAATAATATAGTGCCCTTCTGCATCTCTAACTATAGTCTGTAGTTTAAAATCCAATTTATCTGATATGAGAATTGCTACCCCAGCTTTCTTTTGAGGTCCATTTGCGTGAAAGATGGTACTCCATCCCCTTACTCTCAGTCTGAATGCATCTTTGGGTTTGAAATGAGTCTCTTGTAGACAGCAAATGGATGGGTCATTTCTTTTTATCCAATCTGCAACCCTGTGGCGTTTTATGGGAGCATTTAGGCCATTTACATTGAGACTGATTATTGAGAGATATGATTTTAATGATGCCATGTTGCCAGTAAAGTCTTTGTTTCTATAGATTGTGACTTTCTGTTCTGTATCACTCTTGGGGCCTTTTTACTTTTATAGAACCCCCCGTAATATCTCCTGTAGGGCTGGTTTCGTGGTTACAAAATTGGTTAGTGACTGGCGATTCTGAAATGTCTTTATTTCTCCATCAATTCTGAATGACAGCCTTGCTGGATAAAGGATCCTTGGCTGCATGTTTTTCTCTGAAAGAGCTTTAAATATGCTCCCCCAACCCTTTCTCTCATTCCAGGTCTGTGTAGACAGGTCTGACGTAATTCTGATGCTTTTGCCTTGGTACGTGAGAAATTTCTTTGCCCTGGCCGCTTTCAATACTGTATCCTTGCATCTAATATTTGCGAATTGCACTATGACGTGACGTGGCGTAGGTTTGTCATGGTTGAGCTTGGGAGGGGTCCTCTCTGCCTCTTGGACACGAATGTTTGTTTCCCTTGCTAGATTAGGGAAGTTTTCAGCTACAATTTGTTCAAATATCTCTTCTAGACCTCTGTTTTTCTCCACCCCCTCGGGGATGCCGATGATTCTAACATTGGATCGTTTCATTGAGTCAGTAATCTCCCGTAACCTACATTCGTGGGCTTGGATTTTTTTAAGAGCAGCTATATTTTGGGGCGTGGATTTTTTTAAGACCATCTTCTATTTTCATTTTTTCCTCTATTAACCCATCCTCCAATTCACTAACCCGTTCCTCTGCTTCTGCGACCCTGGCCGTCAGAGCCTCTAGTTTTGCCTGCATTTGGCTCATAGAATTTTTAATTTCTGTCAGATTCGCTCTCATTTCTGTCCTTAGGGATTCTATATTCTCAGTAACCTTTTCGTTAATAGTTTTTTCAATTCTACTCATCATTTTGACCATCGTTACTCTGAATTCCATTTCTGATAATTTGGTTACATCCATATCCATTATTTCTGTGGCAGAGGCCACAGACTCACTGTCTTTTCTTTGCTGGGGGGGGCTTCTCCTTCTTGTCATTCTGATGAAGAGAGGTTGCGGGGTTTCCAGAGCCCAAATTATTGACTGGGTCCCAGGCCGTGCCCCTTGTTTTATAGGGATCTTAGGGATGTGGGCTTCTTCTTTAAAGATTTTATTTATTTATTTATGTGGCAGCCAACCAGCGAGAGAGGGAACAGAAGCAGGGGAGTGGGAGAGGAAGAAGCAGGCTCCCAGTGGAGGAGCCCGATGAGGGACTCCTTTCCGGAACGCCGGGATCACGCCCTAAGCCGAAGGCAGGCGCTCAATGACTGCGCCACCCAGGCACCTGGGTTGTGGGCTTCTTGATTTTTCAGCCCACCTTCTGGGGGAGGGGCCTGCCCCGCCGATACTCAGGCAACCCTGTTTGGGTAGAGTCTTCGTGTCCCCTGCGAGGGGGGATGGGGATGGGCACTCTCTGAGCCGGTATTTCCAGGCTTTTGTTCTCTGGCGGCTTTCCCTGGCGGTCTGTTGTGCCTCTTCTGAGAGAGCAGCAGCGGCCAAATTTCAGCCTCTGTCACAGAACAGAGGGATTGCGGCCCGTTCTCTACTAATGTTCTGGTCACTTTAACTCTGTTACTGTTGGTGTTACTCAACCCTGCAGCGTCCCGGGATGTGCGCCCCACACCTGGCGTCCCAGCCCTCACTTCCAGGGCCAGCGCGTCTCTGTCCTTGGTGTTTCTAATGCCGCCAGCTGCCAGCCGCCCCGCGCACGCTCCAGAAGCTCCCGGTCTCTGTCTGGATCCAGTGAGCGCACCGGGATTCTGGTGTTCTGCGAGATGCCTTGTGGCGCGCGCACCCAGCTCACGGTCTCGGGTGCCGTCCGCAAGCCCCGTGCAAGTGGCTACCGCTTCCCGGCGCCCGAACACGGTGGCTCCCTCCCCTTCCGTTTATCTTCTGATATCTGTGCACGGTTTCATGGCTCCCCGCTTCATACCTCAACACTCAGTGCTGGAGATGTTCATTTGTAGAGATCCAGATGCATCTTCCTTCGTCTCAGGCTGGTTCCGTGGTTGTTTAGGCTGGTCTGGTACCTATCCAGCTCGACTCGGGGGGACCGGCTGAAAAAGGTGTCTCCTACTCCTCTGCCATCTTAACTCCTCCCCACAACATAAACTTCTAATAGAGTGATTATGTAGGCTAGCAAAGCAGGTCTGAAATCTGAAGAGCGGGATGGACCCCCTCAGCAAGTGGTAAAGCTGACACCCACAAGCAGAATTTCTTTGGGGCAGCCTCAGTTCTTCACAGAGGATGTTAAGGCCTGGTGAGCGCCTGCAGCCCGTTCTTTCCCGCCGCCTCAGGACGTCATGGGGAAGGCCCTCTCTCATTCGCCACAGCTTTTGAGTTAGGGGCTTCCAGACTTATCTGAGTGCTTCTTTCTCTGGACTCTGTTGTTGTTTTTCTAACATGTATTTCTCAATCTTCCACTATTTTCCTGGTGTTTGCTAAGACCTGGGTCTACAATAGTAAATAAAGCAAACATAACTTAAAAACCTTTAATTTGTCTCATTCCCTCTTTTTCTCTGAAAGAATATATATTTATCCAGTAAAAATCAAATGGTATACATCCTTATCCCCTATTTGCATATCAGTGTTTGATGGCAACCTTTGTGTTTGCTGTATCTAAGAGTACAGAAAATTAATCCATAGAAAGTGATGTTTTACAATTGGTCAAAATTCCAGATACCTTTTTTTTTTTTTTTTTTTAAGGAACCCCTGGCTTTGTAATTGATTATCAGGATCCATGATGTCTAATGTATTTTCACAAAAACAACACAAACAAATGAACAAAAAGCCCATGTCTTTTGTAGACTAAGAATGATGTGTTTTTAATGACTTTATTTTTAGATGTTAAATAGGGATTTCTTACAAACTGAGGGCTACAGAGGGGAGGGGGGTGGGGGAATGGGATAGACCGGTGATGGGTAGTAAGGAGGGCACATATTGCATGGTGCACTGGGTGTTATACACAACTAATGAATCATCGAGCCTTACATCGAAAACCGGGGATGTACTGTATGGTGACTAACATAATATAATAAAAAATCATTATTAAAAAAAAAAAAAAAAGATGTTAAATAGGGATTTCTTCCCTCATGGGATCAGGGTCTTTGGAAACTACTGCCAGACAGTGGTGTATTGTAAGTAAAATAAGCATGTGCTAGTGAAAAATTAGGTATTTGGATACTCCGTGTATGCATGTTTTTCTTGTGTATGATGTATTAGTATATAACAGAGGGCAGTCTGGAGCGACAGTTGTGTGTCAGAGGAGAAAAACTTGGATTCTCACAGCAGTATGTTGAATAAAAGCCAAACGTAATAAAGTACATCTGGCTTGCTTTCTAGAGAGATCTAAAAAATTAATTTTTCTGCAAACTAGACCAAATCTGTATTGAATTCCTCTGTATAAGCAAGTTAAGATTGATTGTAGGTAGCTTTTACTCACATGATTTTTATTGGCCACTTGCTTGTTTAGGGGAAATAGAGAAACAGCACAGCACATCTCTAATAAGAGTTTACTGAGTTTGCACACCTTTAAACAAGAGCAAGATCCACCACGAGCACTATAGTAATGTGATTTTACATTGCAGCCTGGAACATTCACTCGTGGACAAAAATAGCTACACAAGAGCCTACATATGAAACAGGTATGTGTTGTTCAATCACAAATAACATCAGCTCAAAATTTTAGCAGGACACAGAGAATGGCACACATTTCACATTTGTTCAACAGGTGGGGCATAATGCAATGGCTTGCATATCCTAGATAAGAGATTTTCAAAGTGTGGTCCCTGGACCAGTAGCAGCAGCAGAACATGAAAACTTTTTAGAAATGTAGATTCTCAGGCCCCACCCTAAATCTATTGAATCAGGAAATTAAGGGGTGGGTTCTAGCAATCTGTGTGTGTGTGTGTGTGTGTGTTTTAATATCAAGTCTTACCGGTTTCTTTTCCAGTTTTACTGAGAAATAATTGACATAAATCAATTAAATCACTGTATATGTTTAAGGTATACAGCATGATGTGTCAGTCTGTGTTTTAACAGGTTTTCCTGATGATTCTGATAAATGTTCAAATTTAAGAACACTACCCTAGATTCAGGTAAACTGAGCTCAGTCCTGGCACATTCCATGGGAAACTATCTCTTCCCCTTAACTCTTCCAAAAAATACTTCTCCAACTGAGAAGTATCTCTTTAAATGAGATCTAGCTACTCCTTAATCTGGATCCCGGAGTTTCCATGTGATTCCCTCCAGTGGGATCTACTTATTCTTTCCCATCCTATGTTACTATACAGAATTACATGTGATTTCTCAGATCCCACTTCACGGTTCTGCCTCTGCACATTCTGCCTTCTCTGTCCACGCTGCCCTTTCTTACACATCCTTCAAATGCCAGTCTGGGTCAGGTACCCTCACCTCCAGTAAACTGTCCCAGTAAACTCTGTTCTGAAATAAGACACTGTTCTGTGCTTCCATGTGAGCTGACTTCCCTCATCAGTCTGGCTGTGTTTCGTCTCTACTATAAAAACAGCGAGCTTCAAGAGAACAGTCGGTGTCCCTTTCTCTCTCCTTTGGCTTTGAAATTACCAGAGTGTGTTGCATATAGTAGGCATACAAATGTTTGTTAGATGAAATGAATCTGTAAACACATTTAGTCTGCACCATGACCCTTGTGATAGAGGTAATATATTAGGCCATTTATTCTAATTATAACACAATACATGCTCACTACAGAAAATATGGAAAATATTAAATAGTATAAAATAAAATCAATTTATACTTTTACCATGCAGAGGTAATTCCTCTGTATGATAAGAGTATAACATGAGTTAATGTTTTGGTGCATTTCTTTCTAATCATTCTGTTTGCATTGAAAAAAAAGCGCTAAGATTTTAGTTGCATGCTATCTACTTTCCAGGCTTGTTTTCCATCACTTTCTTTTATGCAGCACAGGGTCTAAAGATAACCTTCTTTTGTTTCCATGTGTTTGAAATGCTCTCCTCTTTATACAAGGAAGTCACCCTTCCTCTTCTTGCAACATGGTCTTCTGTGCTTTTCCAGGCAATAATTCAACTGTTGTTCCCTTTGTGACTCTTTCTCTGAGACCATCAAGTTGACTTATTTATTACTTCTCTGTGCTGGTCCACTACCCGACACAAGTATCGCTTGTGTCGCTTAGATGCTTTTTAAGTATTTGCTCTTTGTATTTACCTGTTCAATACTGAGCATCTCACCTTTGCCTCTTCTCTGAATCTTTTACTCCCGTTTCCTTCTTGCCCCTTCCTACCCTTATTCTTCGGTTGTGATTTGACATATTGGTCCTATATCTGATACAGATGAGCAGAGAGAGGTATGTGTAAGTTACGTTAATTGCCCAAGGACACACTGGTATGCCTCTTTCATTTTTTTAAAGGAGAAAAAAATCAATAGTCTGCAGTGTCTTTCAAATAAATTAAATACACATGAAGCAGTTTTAGACCTAGAAGAGGTATTTTCAATATTGATGCTCCAAAATGAAATTGAGCATTACCCACCACCAGAATGTCTTAACAGCAATGAGTTAATGCTGCCTTCAGTCATGGGCTACAGTTGGAAATTCCCTGAAAATTGGTTTTGTTTCAGGCAAAGCCCTGCAGGCAACAACTCACCTCCTATCTACACATGGTCTACATAGAGGGCAGAGTAGATTGCATAAGTGGCCAGGTGTGTTAATTTTCTTAAGGCCAACAAAGAGGCAAAGGAGAAGAGACCTCTTGTCAGATGAAAGTTTTGTTCAGATTATTCTCCTCACCCTCCTCCCCTGTCTCCTGAGTTTGCATTGCTGAATCGTAATTGTACTATCTTCTCCTTGAGGAAGACAGGGAAATAAAGGTACTCACTTGTGCAGATAAAGAGCATGTGCTCCCTAAAGTCATTCTAGCAATGCACAATAGAGCTTGCTACAAATATGAGAGCAACGCAATCTGTTTATAAAGAACATTGTCCAGACACTGCCTTCTGTGCTTTTGGGCTGTTTCCTTGTTTGTTTATTTGAAAACAACAACAACAACAACAACAGAGTAATAAAGAAAAACAAGAGGTACATGTTTTTTTCTCACCTAATAATGATCAACAGATAATTGTAAATGAATTTTCCTAAAAGCAACCGGAGAGAGATTATGCAGTTTCATGAGCAAAGAGAAGGTGCAGTCTGACAGAGTCCATTATTAGAATCTGAGGGCTGGAATGTTTCATTTCCTCTTGTGACAAGGAGTCATTTTAACCCTTTGGCAGAAAATAAGCTCCTTGAATGATCTGTATTGTCAGTCCTGTTTGTCTGTTAGATCAGTCAGTGATGTTTTTTGAGTACCGACAGTGTACACAGATAGGAACGTCTAGGAGCATTCCATGAACATGATACTATAGTAGTTGTCCACAAACATGGGTCCAAGGGAGTCCTCTGAGACTGTGCTTCGGAGAGAACCGAATTAGAACCAGCAACATTCCCTCTTACCCCCGACATGCAATATAAAATAAAATAAGTGACAAAAAGGCCAATTCAAGATTCCCGTGGTTAGTTTCCCTGACTAGTACCAAGGAACTGGGAATGATTAAACCAGTGTTTCTCACATTTTGGATTGCCAAGGCCCCAAACCCCATATTTCTGACTCTAATACTTTTTCAATGAGCAGATGCTACTGATTCAGAACCCCGGTTTGAGAAATACTGTTCTATATCATTTCCCACAAAACATTATTTTACAATATATGAATAGTAACAACCAATGTTAACTTGCTTATGGACTTTTTTTTTTTTTTTTGGTCATTTATCGGAATGCCATGAAGGGCAATAAAACTTGAGTATAATATTTTCCTACTTAGCTCACCCATTCCTAGACATAAGTTCTCAGGAAAATTATATGGTTTAATTATAGTTAGCAAGATGGGATGAACAGTTGTGCCTTCATTTGCTCACGGGACCATTTATTTATTTAACATGTAATGTTGTAGTTGTAATTAGATCCTATGCTAGGGATTGGGGATAAAAAGATGAGAAAGGCCTGAAAAGTTCTTTTAGGGAATCAAAAGCTAGTGGGGATGGCAAGGAAATGTAAAACTACCAAATATGATTATACAATGATAGCAAGGAGCACACAGAAGGAGCTCCACCTTCAACCAGGTCAGAAGATGCTTCAAGAGTAGTTGATGTCCGTGCCGTGTTGGAGAGTATGGAAGCCCATTCATCTAAGGGAGCCAGGGTGTGGCTCCCAGAATAATGATATGACTAGAGATTGAACAGCTTCTTAGCAAGGGCCATGCTACAATGCTAATGAAGGGGTAAGATCCCCCACCTTAGGGATCAGCACTCTGAGTTTGAATCATGGCCTGGTCAGTTGATACTTGCATGACCTTAGGCATATCCCTCAACTTCTCTGAGCTCCATTTTCTCATTTGTAATATATGGATAACAATAATGTTTGGCTTGTTTTGAGGATCCACTTCAAGATAATGCATTTAACATCCCTAGTACACTAACTACCCTGTACCTAAACACTATTCTCTAAATAGGAGTGAAAATAGTAATGACTATCAAATGAATTAAGTACAAGAAGTTATAACCCTACACAGAAGGACTGGAAAGGTAAGATTTGTTCATTGGTAAAAGGGCTATAAAACAAATTTTTGCAGCAGCCTTGCTCTTCATAGTCCTAGAACATCTATACCATTTGATTGTAAACTAGAGATTCTATGCAGCCCTCCGAGTATTTGTTGAACTTTCTGTCCGAAAAGAGAACACAAGAAAATTTTACCTAACCCTTAGTAGAAGTAACCGAAGCCCCTAAGAGTATGAATTACCTGGCTGGCCATTTTCAATAGGCCATATGTTCATGAAAACCTGAGCCATGTTTAGTCACATCTGTAATCCTGGTTCTTAACACAAGCTCCAAACACAGAAGGTGGTCATACATAAATATTGAATGAATAAACAATCCAGGTTTTAGTTTTTGCTTTTTTTGTCCATTTGATTTTTATGGGTCACATTGTCAAAATACAAACCAACCTGAACCATGTATCTGAGAGAAAGATAAAACTTTTTATATATAAAGAATACATGTATTAAAATACCTTGTTCATTATGTGCATTTTTAATTATTTAATAGAGTTCCAAAAATCCCTATATAAAAAAAAAAAGACTTGTGTCCATAATTTTATTTAAATTACCAGCTTACAGTTAAGTCCCATGACAGGGTAAAATATTCCTCATATTTTCTGCATTATTTTTTCAAGAGCATTAAAGAATAGTTTGCTAAACTTTCAATTAACATTAAAGGAAGAAATGCATTTGGCTTTGCCTTCTTCAGTATTACACTTTACCTTATCATTCCTCACATGGAACTTAACAGCATTCATGAGCTCAGTTCTTGGCATTAAGAGTGGGCTCACCATGTGAAAGGAAATGCATGCCAGTCATGGTCAAAATATAATTACAGTCTCAAGCCCTTTCCTAATTGTATGCTTTCTCCTTCATGTTCCCTTCATATTTTTAGCTGTGAGAGTCCTTTCGTATGATCTTTGTCAGTAAGAGATGGTCTACAAACTGGTACTATCCCTAAATTAAATAATAATGGTATCTCATTATGAGATAAGTTTATGCATTTTCCTCAACATTTTTCAACAATAAAAGTTGGTACCATTGGGATAAAAATGTTTCTTTGACATTAGAAAATACATTTTGCTCTACAATGCATGTTACAATATTTTTGATTTTGCAAATATTTTTTGCGGTGTTTGATAATGTGTGTAAGATTTTATTTGACTGTAATTCAGGTGACATCAAAAGTATTAGATTTGGACAAGAATGCACCAGATTCTATGCCTTTATTCGCCCAGTGTATAACTTCCCCGTTAGTATATTCTTGGGTAAGACAATCTCTTTCACTACTGAGGTCAGTTCTGATTCAATAATAAGGATGAATATTCCTATATTTCACCTGAAAAAAAAATGGAATCTTCAGCCCACGGTTGCCCAATATCAAGATTCTGGGGTTCTAGGATCCTGTGAAAATATTTCACACACTTTGGAACTTATCATTATGTTCTGTATGGTGCATTTTTATTAGTAGGTAGACAGAGTGAAAGGATGAAATAGGTCAAAAAAGGAAAGTTCCATGAGTGACAGTAAAAGGATTTTAAATTAGGATTTGATAATTTTATTAATTTCATAAATGGGAAAGTAAGTGCTTATATCTTAATACATTCACTCAGAATTATCTAATGATATCCCTAGCTGCTGCAGAGTGAGTGATGGAGTCTCCTTTTTGTGGGTAAGCATAAGAGTCATTAATTTTAATGAGATTGTGTGTGTGTGTGTGTGTGTGTGTGTGTGTGTGTGTGTGAATGTGGAGATCATTGGAGTGAGCACCTTAAAAACTTGCACTGGTCTGAGCTGAACAATAAAGACATTATCTTCCAGGTCAACGATGCACAGTAATAAGGTCTCTGTTATAGACAATGGTTACCAAGGAGTTATTACGTCAATAAGTAAATCCCTAATTTACAAATGGTTGGTGTTGAAACTAAACAGCAGGTCATCTGTCACCATCTTCTGTATTTCAAAGACAATCATTATTCCCATAAGGAAAGTCATACTTCACTTTATACAGCAGGCAGAAAGGAAAAATTATTTTGTAAGGGTGGAAAATAACAGCATAAAATCATAGTGTCCTCTCATGAGGAGAGAGCATGCTCTATGGTCATTGTCCTTTTGGGCTCCTCCCTACACAGGGGTGCTCAGTTTTTTCCATAAAGCCTCTAGCTGTTTTGAGTCCAAATATCTGGGCTAAGGCCCAGGAATATGCAACTTAACAAGAACTTCAGGGGGTTTGGAAGTAAGTTTCCAAGGTTCCATACTATGAACACTACTTCCAGCTGTGCCAGAATTATTTTTATAAGGGTTTATTTATTTATTTTAGAGAGAGCACAAGTGGGAGGGGCAGAGGGAGAGAGAATCCCAAGCAGACTTAGCTGAGCGTGAAGCCTGTCGTGAGGCTTGTCCCCAAAACCCTGATATCACCACCTGAGTCCCAACCAAGAATTGGACACTCAACCAACTGCACCACCCAGGCACCCCCAGAAATATTTTTTTTTTTAATGCAATGCTTCTGGATGAAAATGGGCAACAAACCCTTGTCTTGGAAGTTACACATTGGAGGTCTGAAGGTCAAGCTATGCTTAGACCGAAATATATATATATTTTGTCAGTGTTTAAGAAAAGAAATTTCATAATAAACAGCAGATTGAAAGTTGCTCTTAAAATATTATTCCAACATGGCTTGTCCAGGTTAATGATAGTTCTCCTCAAATATAATGCACCTTATCTATTCCTTAGCCCCAGTCACTTCTGCTCAATGACACTAATCTGTCTTTATAGCTTTGCCTAATGGGAAACTTCAGATGTCTGATATTTTTGGACCCCTCTGCAAACTCCTCCCCATGTCCCTTAAAAGACTTCTTTCGGTGCTATCACAGAAATTTGATCTTCAGCCAAAACAAGCCCCCCCACCAAACCCATTTTGTTATTGTTGTTTAATTTTTAACTATGCGCTTTTGTGCAAGTTTTACATTGAATGACCAATCTCCATACTCCTAGCTAGGGTAAATTTTCTTTCCTTTAAAACTCAGCTCAGAGATGATTCAATTTAGAGTAATGTAAATTGTTTCTTCTCCTTTAACTTCCTATTACCATTGTTTACCAGTATTTAAGTCTGTTTCTTAAGGAAGTATATTATTTACTTACTTTAAAATGCTAAAGTTTGAACTCTACAAAGCTGGGGCCTAACTTAATTGTCTGTGTATTCCTCAGGAGTAACCTCCAGCCAGGCACATGGTAGTTGCACATAAAGATTGAAAATGGATCGATGAATCTACATTATGAACATGCTTGTTGCTAGGTCTAGCTTCTATGAGCTATTTTCTTTATTATTATTGAATATTGTCTGTACAGGATGCAGAAATCAAAGTTGTAGTTAATGATTAGAAAACAAAGATTAACATAAAAGACAACTTTGTCTAGCATGCTAGTAATTCATATCCATCCAGACACTTATTCAAGGAAACAAATTACAGCCAATTCTATGTAGAAACTGCAGCAATTGTATATAACCTACCATGTGAGGGACAAAGTATAGGGATCCACAATCTGGAAGAGTGACAAGCACAAAGTAGGTTCTCAGTAAATATTTGTGGAATAACTGAATGAGTGAGTGCACGAATTAATGAGTTTAAAGATGATGGTGATTCCAGATCTCACGGAACTTCCACACTAATGAGGACACAATTAGGGCTTCCAGGGCCAGTTAGAAAAAGGTGTACCTTTTTGGTTACATAAGTTATAAAATGCAACCTCTCCAGGCAGGTCAATTGTAAAACATGCTTCTTCTTATTGATCTAATTAGATCCAGTCCCATGCCAAGGAGCATTGACTAATAACCAGGGCTACATTTGAACATCCAGTCACTTGTCATGGGATCCCATCCAGGGCAAAACCTCTGTAGTATGTGGCAGCCCTGTATGTTCATGAAAACAACTGATGATGATATTTGGTGGTGAGCACAGGTAGTAAAGTGTGTCCCAGAGGGAAGGGGAAGCTCAGATGAAGAGCTCTCCCTAGGGGCCAAGGAATTAGTAAAGGGGCAGAGGTAGAGCTGACATCTGAAAGTTGTTGCAGAGAATGGGGAACGACTAGGCAATCCCAGGTCACAGGTAAGGGCAATTTGGGCATAGAGGTTGAGCATGCACTCACACACAGGGGCTGTTCAGAGCACTCTCGTAGAATAAGTGGGTGAGGACAGACAGGTCCAGTGAATTGTAAATTGATGTTACAGGAAGTGAAAGAAAGCATACAACCAGGAGTTAGGTACAATCCAATAACAATAGCAGCCTATAATTAACTCCTATTGAGCAGTTATAGATGCCAGGAACTATTCTAAGTCCTTTATATACATCAGCTAATTTGCTCCTCTCCACAACCCCACGAGAGAGATATTATGGAAAGTACCCCAAATCTACGCACTTTCTATGCATCATAATTTTTACACACCTGCAAGTCAAGTTCTGTTGTTATCTTTATTTTGCAAAGGGACAAATTTAGCACATTTTGATTCTATCCATTCCCAATCGGTTGCTCATGGTAGTTAAGTGACTTGACTAATATTACACATCTATTTAGTGGTAGAATTTGGATATTTCTGAGCAGATCTCTCTTACTAACAAATAAGACAAGGAAATATACTCAAAAGGTAAAGCATTAAGAGGGGCGCCTTGGTGGCTGAGTTGGTAAGCCTCTGCCTTCGGCTCAGGGCATGATCCCAGCGTTCTGGGATCGACAGGCTCCTTCGCTGGGAGCCTGCTTCTTCCTCTCCCACTCCCCCTGCTTGTGTTCCCTCTGTCACTGGCTGTCCCTCTCTCTGTCAAATAAATAAATAAAATCTTAAAAAAAAAAAAAAAAGGTAAAGCATCGAAAGGCCTGTGTGTTGGCTCCATTGAATGAAGCACCTTCCTTGGGTAACACCAGTGACAGCTTAGGTGAAGAATTCTCTGCTGCATTAGGCTTTCTAAGGAACACAGGCACTCATCATCAGAATCAGCAGGGGGGATATTTTGTACAGATTCCCAATGGATCTATGGTAAGGATGAGAAATCTGGTTTTTTTGTTGTTGTTTATTAACTCTGCTGATAATTCTGAGAACCAGCTGTATTTGAAAGCCATAACTTTAAAATACTATAATTCAGTACTACTAAAATGCCCTCTATTTGTATTTAAATGAGCAAGCCAATTAAATTTATTTTAAGTTGAAGTAACTCTTGGCATTTTACCAGAGGGCTCATAAGTTCAGTGAAATAAAAAGATACACACAGGGTAAATAATACATAAAAATTCAGTAGCTCATGTTTAGGACACCAATATCTAGATATAATTTGGAGTTATTTGGGAACTATAAGATATATTGATAGATAAATAGAGATATTGGAGTTCTTCCACATAGTATTAGCAGAGGTTATATTTCTTTTGAGTATTTCCAGATAGCATAGATATGAATAATAATGTATTTTGATCTTTGCAACAACCCCTTTAAGATGTAAAAGAAGGCACTGTTAGTTTCATTTTAGGGATGAGAAAATAAAAATTCTCAGAGTTTTTATGACAGTCTGTAAGTACAGCTCTCACAAATTCAAATGTGAAATCCCTACACTCTCCACCCCTTCATCATAGTACCTCCTTTGCAGAAGGAGAAATAGAAGTTGAAAGAGAAGTTCAAGAAGACGAAGAAGAATAGAGGGAGGAGGAGCAGGAAGAAGAGAGAGAAGAATCCTTTAATCTTCTTTTTGTTTCCCCAATGTGGAACAGAGCACCATTTGTAGACGAAATATTAGTGAATGTGCCAAAATTCAAAAGATGAGCAAACTTAGGTCCTTAGCACAACTGAGAGCTGAATGAACGATGTACAACTAAATGTCCAGAATATCTTGTTCAAACTGTTGGTGTGCAGGTGACTGAATTAATATGCTTATCTTGAACTTAGCAACACTTTAAAATAGTTATTTGTTTACTCAACAAAAGATTGACAAGTTGTGGTTCTAGGTACAATATAATAAAGAGGGAAGGTTTGTATCACCTGACTTTGAAAAGCAGAGAGGCTAATTGAAAGAGTAAATTAGCTATCACAGCCCAGTAAGAACAGAATTAGTACAGAGAGAGGTGTGAACATAGTCTTGCTTCAGAAGAATAGGGGGTATCCTTAGCTGAATCTCAAAAATTAGGTCAGGCCAAGTTAACTCAAAAGGAGAAGGAATGCTTTACTGTGTAACAAAGAAGTAAATACAAGTAAGAGAGAGGTGGATGCATTTGAACAACCTGAAAAGGGATAACCAATTGTTGCCTTCCTAAAAATCATATAAAGTTACATAGTTTCTTACACTCATTCTGTAAACATTTGATATTTACTACATACCTGTAATGTGTACAGCACTAGTCTGTAGGTCTCAGAAAAGCAGGAGGCAATATTCAAACACACTAGAAGTAGCACCTGTGATAAATAAATGGGTAAGCCTTGTTCCCACATATCAGACAAAGGAATTGCAATGTAGGACCTAAAATCAATGCAGCTCTTGGAGAGGGCACCAAATGCATTAACAGCAGCTTTCATTTCTCAACAGCTAGAGGTATAATGAATTATGTCAGGAAGAAACATCTGGGGATCCTTGGAAAACAAAATGTTGAATGAAGCAGAGTCAGGAGATTTGCAGCAAAGGGAGAAATCTATGATATGGAAGGGGCTTTGTGGACCCAGATCTGTACTCCCAGTGTTTCTGGCCTGAGGAAGTATTGGAATGTGCTCCTGGGACAAAAGTTTCTTCCATTCCATTGTTAATGCACTGCTGGTAATAAGGATAGTCACTGAGGAAAGTATGAGAACAAGGTGGAGGAAATATATGGATAGGAGAAAAAAAAAGGCATATGCTTTCATTCATTCTAGCATTTCCAGAAACACATCTAAGAGAACATCCCCATATCTTGAGTTCTGGCTTTATGGTCTAAAGGGCTCAGAGGATTTTACTCAAGAACTCAGTATACATCTAATGACCTGAGCAGTGGTTTAATGTATAGGGGGAGAGGTTGTATTGTTTCATTATTAATATGTACTTAGGAGACAGAGGGATGAGCCCAGTTTCAATTACTGGGGGTGTCCCTTATTGTCCCTCAGTTTTCTTCTCTATAAAATGAGAATGAGGGGTGCCAGGGTGGTGCCATTGGTTAAGTATCCATCTCTTGGTTTTGGCTTAGGTCATGATGTCAGGATTGGGAAATTGAGCCCCATGATGGGCTCCACACTCAGCGTGGAGTCTGCTTGAGATTCTCTCTCCCTCTCCCTCTGACCTTCACCACCCACTTGTGCTCTCTCTCTCTCTCTCTGAGATAAAGAAATCAATCTTTAAAAAATGAGAATGATACCTGTGCCTCTTACATACTGCTGATGTGAGGAGGAATTGACAGATGCTGGTGAAGTTCATGGTAGCATGCCGGGTACATAAGTGTTTCATGAATGTTAAATCTTCTCCTGCTACTATTCAGGATTTTTCTTTCCCACTTTTTTTTTTTTCCTCCTCATCTTCAAAACTCATTGGAAATAATCCATCATGAAAGCTGCTATTATGGAAAAGGAGAAGTAAATAATGCACACAGAGTTCAGGAAGAGTCCAAATTTTAGGGGGCCAAGGTGGGGGGGGGAGAGGAAAGGAGAAGAGGGAAGAGAGATTGCTATAAATCTTGTTCTCTGTAATTGTTCCATATAGTGAAACTCACTTTTTCTTCATCCATAAATACTTATTGAGATACTTCTATGTTCAGAATCTGTGATAAAGCCTTAATTTATGATGATGTATTTGTTGCAGTTTGTTCTTATGGAGTAATTGAGAAGACAGCTAAGGAGTTAAACTGTTCGGTACATTAGGAGGAATGTACAAGTTATAGTGTGATATGTATGCTGAAGGAAGGCCCATGAGCAATTCCTGGGCTTTCCAGGAAGGAGGTGGCAATCCATATGGCATCAGAGAACTGGTAGCTTTAGGCAAATAAATGAGCAGGTGGCAAAAAATGGATTGGATTTTGGGTGGCTGATGTTGCAGAGTTCAACAGACCAGAGAACGTGAGTTGCTTTCACAGGAGGGAAGAAGTTTGTTATAACTCAAGAGTCAAGGGACACCTGGGTGGCTCAGTTGGTTAAGTGTCTGCCTTCAGCTCAGGTCATGATCTTGAGGTCCTGGGATCAAGTCCCACATCAGGCTCCCTGTTTATCAGGGAGTCTGCTTCTCTCTCTCCCCACTGCTTCTGCTCACTCTCTCGCTCACACCTCTCTCTCAAATAAAATAAATAAAACCTTAAAAAAAAAAAAAAGAGTCAAGTGGACCATGAGGAGTTGTGAGTAATTGGAAAACAAGGCAACAGACTTCAGAGGAGAGCCTTCTAGAATAGCTTGGTAACCTTGGGGTTTACACTGACAGCTGGAGAATAGATAGAGAAGGTCCTAATCAGAGAAATGACAGGGTTGGATCACCCCATACAGTGGATCTTTTGTACTCTGTGAAGAAGGGAGAACTATGCAGGAAATGTTTTGGAGATTGTTATTCAGTTATTTAGAGGGGCCCACACCTAGAAGGAGGTGGTAGCTTAGATAAAGAGAAGTGTGCGGATTCAAGAGAAATTCAGTGGACAAAGTCATTAGTATTCAATAATGTGTTGAATATAGAAGTCAAAAGGAAGGAAGAAGGACAGGTGACACAAAATGGCTGCATGTGTTTCTAAGACAAATTTAGGGAGTAAAGAATCAAGGGATCACCTTTCGCTGGGGAGCTATGAATAACAACTGTTAAAATTAGAGTATAACAGAGGATCCATTTTCAGCATATGTGGTCTAATGATGGAAGAGACCTTTATAAAATAATAATAATTATCCCAGAATATCTAGACTATCATGAATAGAAATTTTGAGACTCAGACATAGAGCTTGGGATTCTTCCCCTTTCTCATTTCTTATTCCATGTTTCTGCCAGAAGTCTGGTGTATACCAAACTTTTTATCCTAGAATATATAAAACTTTTATAAGAGTTTTAACCAAACCTGTGATTTTTTTTAACCAAATTGGCAATGATCTCAATTTTCCTAATAGACCTTGAACATATCTAGAAATTTTCCCAAATTAGAGCTCTAGATAATCAATCTTGCACACTCTTAATTTAATTCAATGGAGCTCTGAATGAATACCAGTTCCTAAAATAATGAGCAATGCTGGGAGCTTTGACCTTACTTTAAAACTACAAATATAGTTTCTTTCTGATGTATTTGCAACACTATCAAGATTTCTCTGAAAAGTAGAATTTTTGGTATTTGGAAATGCTTCGTTCAGGTCTTTTACTATGTTTATTTAAATGTGGCTGGATAATACTTCTTTTGATTGCAGGCACAAATAACTGAACTTGCACTCTCCATGGCCCATAAAACTTATGAACAGAGAATAAAGGAAACGGTCATTCATCAAGCTACCTAGGGAAAGGGGGAGAAATTGCCAAATTACCTCTCCAGTCTATGTTAACGCTGACTGTCCAAACTATGAACTTTTAACTATGCTATTCTTGCGTTGAGAGGTCATTTTTATATAATGACCTCTAACTATTTGAAGAATAAATCTTAACTTATGGACTTTGTAGAGGACAGAGGCAAGAAAAATTAATGCCAATAGCATTTGCTAAAGTAAGTGCATGCTTTTCTCAAACAGATGTGTTACTCTGCTTCTTTGAATAAGGCCCTTGAGCTCTGCCTTAGATTTTCCCAAAGTATATTTTACAAAGAATTTATTATGGCCCTACTATGTGCAATATAGCAGAGGAATACAAGTTTAAGTGATACAGTTTCTCAAGGCTTTATTTTGTTTAAATCAATGCCAAAAGTAATGTGATGAGAAGCTGTGCCAGTGCTTTTTGAGAGCTAACAATTGAAATACTATATATGAAGGAGTAATGTCAGTGAAAGATACTATGTGAAAATGCCTAGCAGAATGTTTGCAATCTAATATTAAGAATGTAATACTAATAATACTAAAGATGAAAAAATTAATGATAATTATTATAAATAACGACTTATATTGGGGACTTAATTGTGATGACTTATATTATGTGTCAACTTGACTGGGCCCCTGTGTGCTCAGATAATTTGGTCAAACATTACTCTGGGAGTATTGGTGGTGTGTTTTTGGATGAAATTAACAGTTGAATAACAGTTGAATCAATAGACTAAAGCAGATTGCTAACCTGAATATGGGTGAACCTCATCAAATCAGTTGAAAGCCTAAATAGGAACAAAAGGGCTGATTCTCCCTAATGAGTAGAAGGGAAATCTTCCTGCCTTTGAGATGGGACAATGTATCTTTTTCCTACCTTTGGACTTAACCCAAAACATTAGCTTTTCCTGGATCTGGAGTCTGCTAGCCTTCAGACTGGAATATACACCACTGGTTCTCCTGCTTCTTAGGCCTTTACACAGTATCAACTCAGAGTCTCCAGCTTGTCAAATGTAGCTCTTGGGTTGTCTTAAATACCTTCTTAAATATCTTTATATATTATAAATATTTTTATGTATAAATATCTGTATATACATGTATACCTATGGATTCCTTTTATCTGGAGAACCCTAGCTAATGCATTATTATATAGGTACTTGTCCAAACATCCATTTCTTTAATTCTTAAAATTAGCAGTAAGGTATGTAATATTTTCCAAAAGAAATCGGAAATTTAGAATTTAAGTAATTTACCTTGAGATCCATTTGAACATCAATTGGTTATATACTGTTTATAGATAAGTAGATTAGAAACACACACACACACACACACACAAACACACTCCCAATTCACTAGGGCTGGTGAATGTGCCAAATTGGTGTCTAGTAAGCAAGTGCATTTAACAGACCTTCTATAATTACTGGCCAGTAAAATGAAGAATAATTATGGAACATTAGTTGCAATATTCCCTTAGAAAAATTCATTAAAATTAGTTAATACTCTCACTATAGATAGATAGATAGATGATATATGTTATATAGATAAATCAAGCTGCTTCCCTCTCCTTATAAAGAAGCCCATGTATGCTTTGTGAGTATCGTCATCTTATTATAGCTCCAGAAGAAACTATCCATGTATACATTCATTTTATTCAATCAACAAACAGCAGTTGGGCCTACTTCCATGTTGTAAACATGTTACTAGGCACTGGAACACAGCAGGTGGTATGTAGGTGAATGTTTAACAATCAGTTCTCCTGGGGAAAAAATGCGTGTGTGTGTGTGTGTGTGTGTGTGTGTGTGTGCGCGCGCGCACGCGTGTATTTGCAGCTTTCTCACATTTTTGGATGTGCTGGCAGATTTGATGCCTAGTGAGGATACTCTTCCTGGTTTGCAGAAGGCTATCTGCTTTTTGTATCCTCACATGATGAAGCGAAGACAGTGAGAACAAGCTTTCTGTCTCTTCTTAAAAGGGAACTATTCCCGTTGATGAGCGCTCCACCCTATGGCCTAATTTTCTCCCAAAACCTCCCTAATACCATCACATTTCAGCATACAAATTTTGAGAGGACACAAACTTTCAACCTATTATACCAAAATCATGTAAGGGATTGAGCTCTAGTGCCAGAATTCAAAACAGAAACACCTGTTTCCAGATCGAATGTTATTCTTAAGATACTAAGTTTACCTTACAAAAATGCTTTCACTTTTCCCTTTACTTCCCTCTGTCTTAAAATTAGACTCTTACATCCATTGCAAAATTAAGTTAGTTTGTATCTGCAAAAACTGTTCGGATGAACTAGAGTAAGTTGGTTTGGTGAAATGCCCACAGATAATTTATTTTCCCACCTTTGATTGGAAGAATCTTTGACCGTCCCTGAAAATTCATTTCCTATTGCCAGAGTTGCTTGTGTGAGAATCAGCTCAATGGCAAGTCAGTACACGCCTTTTGAAGAGGCTGGTGTTCTAGCTCAAACTGGATTATATATTTTAAACTGTTCTGCATTTTCTTTGATGCCATTGTCATTCTTGCATATCTCCCTTTGTTCCCGAGCTTCAGCTGTTCTGGTGGATGACGATTTAACACTGAGGTAAAACACAGAAACCTCAAAGTGAAATGCTCACTCTGTATATCCTATGTTTTACACTATCCCATCCCAAATACATTTTCCAAATGGGGTGAAGATCTTATGTGATTTAGGGGGAAAAAAAAAAAAACAGAAACAAGTAATATCAGATTAGAATTCTACCTCCAATCCTGCTATTCCCCAAATTTGAGATCCTATTCCCTTTCCTGTATTTATGCTTCAATCTTTTTTGCATCTACAGTAGATAAGTACTTGCAATAAGTATATATTGGAGATTCTGAACACCACAAATTAGACAGCAAATGTAAAAATAATGTAAAACTGAAAGTATTATCTTCAGTGAGATATCACCATAAGTAACTAAGGTTTCAACCAGAAATGGATGCGGTAAAATGATTCCATAGCCAGGCTGTCCTCTCTTCTGGTCCCCCAGCACTGTGTAGAGCTAGGGACAGCAGAGGTTAGAGTCATGTTAGTGCCATAGAACTAGTGACCTTAGCACCTGACATTTATTGTTTGTCATTACCATTATTGATTACTAAGTTTCACTAATTGATCATCCTGTCTCTGCCACTTACTAGCAGAGTCACCTTGAGCAATTTATACAATCTCTCAAAGTTTTACTTCTTCATCTATAAAATGGGGATAATAATAGTACCCACTGTGGGCACCTGGGTAGCTGAGTCGGTTAAGCCTCTGACTTAGTCTCAGGTCATGATCTCAGGGTCCTGGGATTGAGACTTGTGTTGTACTCCCTGCTCAGCAGGGAGTCTGCTTCTCCCTCTTCCCCTCCTCTTCCCCCTGCTCATGCTCTCTTTCTCTCTCTCAAATAAATAAATAAAATCTTAAAAAAAAAAAAAAAATAGTACCCACTGCATGAAGCTGACTTGATGGTTTAATCAGTTAATACATGTAAATAGTTAAAACAGTTTCAGCACATATGAGGTGTTCAATAAAGGGTAATTAAGAGAATGAAACCAGATCTCTGCTCAGAAGTTTTCTAAAGTATCTTGTTATCACAGTGACTTTCTTTGATATGCACATTCGGGGTTTTGTTGTTGTTGTTGTTTTAAACTGAATTGTTAAAAATCAGAGTGACTAAGGGGAAGAACTGGGATTCAACCCCAAATCTCTCTGAGAACAGAGCTGGAGTGCTAAATCCTTGAATGCTTCTGGCTGCATGGGCCACAAGAGTTATTCTCCTTGGCTCTAAGTCCACACGATGCAAGAATTATTGGAAGCAAAGATGATGGATCACGGTTGATTGCTTTATGCAGTATCATTAGTGATTTGGGGACACCTGACTTGAAAGCTGTGGACCAATAAAATGAAGAAACACGTTTTTAGGTTCACTCTCCCCTAAATGAATGCCTCCGAAGCCGACCAGTTGTTAATTTAAAGATCTGCTTGGCAAAATGAGCTCTGAGACAAGTCATATCATTTAGAATAAGCGTCATGCCAGAGGGCATATTTCTGCATGAATTCCCTCAATGGCTAGAGTCTGTAGTCCTCATTCTGCTTTTCATGCTCTTGCAGAATGAGAGCTTATTTTTATAGTTATACAGTATGCTGCTTTCTCCCATGGATGGTAAAAAACATGATTTCAATTGTTGGCTTTGTAAGCTATAATCATGTAATTGGAAACAGCTGTGCACACAAGAAATATAATTCAAAGCAGTTTAATTAATACATCTTCATTGACAAATTCCACTCATAATACTGATATTATTGTGTGATTCTATAATCAAAAAGGGAATTTCTGAACCCCTGGCTGTTTCCAGATTATCTACTCAACTTTTACTTTATTAAAAAAAAAAAAAAAAAAAACTGAAAAAAGATATTTTGAGGATGACTTCATCTGAGCTCTCAGCTGTCTTCCTGACGTTTGCTTCAATCTCCTCTCCTCAGAGCTACAGGGCAATACAATGAAGCTTCAGAGTTTGGTTTAATTGTGTTGTGGATGCTGTTACATGCACAAACTCTCCCCCTCAAGTCGGAAGCATCCATTCTTGTGGTGTTGGTGCCTCCCTTAAAATTGCCCTCAGCTGAAGAAAACTGCCTTCTGATGGGTAATTTGTATCCAAAGACGGTCAGTGCCTGGCAGGTATAAAGGCCCTTCCTGCTTGCCCTGAGGTGGGCCAGCTTGGATGGGCCCTCTTGGCTGTGGGTGGTGGTGACCTTTGTTGTAGCTGTGCTACAGCTCAAATGCAGCCTTTTCCCAACCCCACTCCCGTCACTGCCCCACAGATGTGCATCCAGATGTACCCACACTTCTGAATGAACGTCCTGCTAGAAAACTCCAACTCAGCACTCATTTCTTGGGAAACCCAAGCTAAGATAGGTTTTGTACTTGTTTTTACTTTATGCTATCCCTCTTGCCCTGAAATGTTGATTACATTCCCATTTCTAGGAATCCCTAATACAAGTCTATTCTTCATTTATTGTTTCTTGACGCTAGCTGAAAATCTGCCTTCTGATTCTCTTGAAATCTTATTAACCCAACCTAGTAAATGTAATTTGAGTTAGAAAGCACCTATTCTGGCTCCAACTTATTAGCTTGTGGATGTCCTTTTACTTGAATGAAGAATCTTCTTCCATCTGCATTTCAACACACACTCACACACTCACACACACACACACACACACACACACAGTTCCATGAGGTAGGGGTTCAAACAGGATTCCTTAAATAAATCTTACTGTCCAAAAGTTTGAATAAAATTAATTTTAGAAGATAAAAATTTGGTTATTGGAAAATAAAACAGTGACAAAACAAGCAGCTATCTTTCATTAAGCACTGACTGTATTCTTTGTGTTGTAGCAACTGAACCACATGTATTAATTCATTTTAATCCTCATACCTACCCCAAGAAGTATACACCATTACTTTACCCATTTTACACACAAAGGGTACTTAGAGAGATGTCCTTAATTGCCATAGTTCACCAGAAGAAAAAGACTATTCAGGATATTTTAACTTTCTTAAAAATAGAGATAACTTAGACATGGTAGCAACAGATTTCTTTTGTAAAACATTTGTTTCAAAATGCTGTTGGACTATTTTAAATTCTATAAAGCAACATGATTAGCATACACTTCTCTGCAAAAAGTTAACAATATTGAAAGCATATGCTTCTAAACGAACATTTGTCAAGTAAGCCTTTATGTTTTTGATCTTTTACATTGCAGATATTTTTAATGGATGACAATATATCTGCATCATAAACTTTGTCATTAGCTAATACTACAGTTCAATTTCAATTATGATTTCCAATCAGTTACCCAAAGTTAGAATGTTTATTTGAATACTTGGGAGGTTACTATCCTGAAACCCTTAACAAACCCAGCTCTCAATTATAATAGTCTCACATAAAGGAATCATTATTTTACTTTTAAAAAAGGACATAGAATTTTTGTATATCATTCTTTCTGGTTTTAGTGCAACCACTTATACTAATCTTCATATTCCCAGCCCTAGTAGACTACTATGAACATACTGGCTCTAGGCTGGATTTATAAAAATGTTGAGAAAATTTAACAGAAACACGTTTATTACCAATACTTAAGGGTCAGGGAAAAAGAGGCATCAGAGTGAATGCAAATCAGAATTCCTCATGCTAATATTTTAACTGTGGCAGCTTTTCAGTTCAAGAAAATTTTATTCACCTCCAGAGATAACATTTTATTCAGTATTGTCTTGAGTGGTCTGATTTAGATATTCTGATCGACATCTCATCTAGTCAGTGACAAGAGTGGCAGAAAGTCATATCTCAAGTGCCTTCTGATGATGACAAAATTAGCTAATATTGCATTCTATATTACCTCAGTGCTTTCAAAGTTGTTTCCAATCCACACTTTGAGGGTGCATAGCCAGGGCAATCGTATATTGAGAATTTCTTGGTATAGTTCTGATTTCAAATATTCTTCCCCTTTCTTCTTGTATTAGTGAGTCCATGTGTTCCAGTTTTTGACTGAGCAAATCCCAGCAGTTATGCCTAGTCCGTACCTAACCCAAATCCTAAAGCAAAATTAAAAAGGAAAGGAAAAGGCTTCTCATAAAAATAATTGTGGAGAAATTGACAAAAATCAAGTCTATAGGTGCGCTCATGTTGCAATCCATCTGATGCAAATTGTGGTCATAGGTTGTACATGAAATAACATTCATCATTGACAGAAGTGGGGAATAATTTATAAGGCCCATTCCATGTTTCCAAAGAAGTGTACACTAAAGAACATGGGGCAGAGGCGGATTTCCACAGGCTAAAGTGTGTATGTATTTACTCAAAAGCATTAAGAATGCAATAAAGAGGGGCGCCTGGGTGGCTCTGTCGGTGAAGTGTCTGCCCTCAGCTCAGGTCATGATCTCGGGGTCCTGAGATCGAGCCTGTTGTGTCGGAGTCCCTGCTCGGTGGGAAATCTGTTTCTCCCCCTGCCTCTGACCCCTCTGCCCCCCCCACTTCTGTGCTCTCTCTTGTTCTCTCTCTCTCAAGTAAATAAATAAAAGCTTTAAAAAAAATAATAATGGAATAAAGAACTGTAAGATGAATGTTAATGCTTTTGCTCAACCACAGGCACGTGTATGTAGACTAACAGAAATGGTAAACACAAGCAATATTTCTAATTGAAAAATTATAAAATTGCCTTATTATACATACTGTCTTAAATAACTGTGTACCCACAATTTGAGGTAAATGTGAATGAAGTTATTATTTATCTCCAGATAGTATTTCTATCTTTGTAATATATATTAGATTTCAGAGCATCAAACCTAACTGTTAAGATAGATCAAAGTTTAGATGCTGAATTAGACATGCATATTTTTTCTATCCTACGTATTGTGGGATATTATGATTGACTTGTGCTCCCCCCAAAATTTGTATGTTCAAGTCTTAACCCCCAGTACTTAAGAATGTACTTTTATTTGAAGATAGAGCCTTTATAGACATAATCAAGTTTAAATGAGGTTTTTAGGATAGGCCCTAATCCAATATGACTAGTGTCCTTATAAAAAGGGGAAGTTGGGCACAGAGACACATACATAGAGAGAACGCCCATGTGAGCATGAAAATAGCCATCTACAAGCCAAGTGGAGAGGTTTGGAGTAGATACTTCCTCTCAGCCGTCCAAAGAAACCGACACTGCTAACACCTTGATCTCAGACTTCTAGCCTCCAAAACCGTAAGATAATACAATTCTGTTGTTCAAGCCCCTCAATTAGTGGTACTTTGTTATGCAAAGTCTGGCAAAGTAACTGAAGGAGGATAGATCCATGTACAGATTTTGATACTAGGAAGTAGGGTGCTTCTTTAAGAAATAACTGAAAATGTGGGATGGCTCTGGGATTGAGTAACTGGTGGAAGGTAATTTGAGGTGCTGGATAGTAAAGGCCTAGGTTGATTTATAGAGACCAGTGTTGAAAGTATGCATAGGAAAGGCAATCCCTATGAGAGCTCAGAAAGAGGAGAGCTATAGAGAATGTTTCTGTTGTCTTAGAGAATACATATATTGTCATGAACTGAATGTTACACTACTTCTGGTAAAATGCCACATGGAAATGAGTGTTTTATTGGAAACTAGAGGAAAGGCAATCCTTGTTATGATGTGTCAGGGAACTTGGCCCAGTTGTGTTCTAGTGTTTTGTAGAATGTAAAATTTGTAAGCAGTGATCTTAGATATTTACCTGAGGGTATTTTTAAGCAAAATGTTGAAAGTGTGTCCTAGTTTGTCCTTGCTACTTATAGTAAAATGTGAGAGGAGAGATGAATGGAAGAGGAAATGTGTAAGCAAAAGGGAAGCAAAACTTGAAGGTTTTGAAAATTCTCAGCCTATCCAGGTATTGTACTCTATAAAAGGGCTGAGAATGTGGCTGGACGAGGGTTTTCTGAAGAGATTAGACAAATGAATCATTGATCTAATGAAGCATCTCAAGTAGAAGCCAGAAATGGAGATGAGGTCATCAAGGAAAAAACTGTGGAAGACCTTCTTGTTTAATGGCTGGACCTCCAGGAATCACACTGGGGGCTTACAAGGTTTTTAAGAATTTTATATCAGCAAAAAACCAGTCATATTGGATGTAAGGGGACAAAGATGAGTTATCCTGAAGGAAGGCTGTCAGACTTCTGGTATTCTACAGGCAGGAAATAGGCTAATGTATCCAGTTGCAAATGTGCATTCTCTTTCAAGGAAAAGGGAAAATAATCTGGAAGCATTTCAAAGGCCAGCAAGGTTGCCACTGCCACCATGGGCCCAGAGGGTACAGGCCAAGGGAGCTGGGCCACCATTCTGGTGGTCCTGGAGGACAGACCATAAAAAGCCAAAGAGGATTCTTATCAAGCCTTAAAATCAAATGGAATTTGCCATGCTAGGTTTAGGATTTATTTGGGATCCATCACCCTTTCTTCCTTGTAATTTCTCCCTTTTGGAGTGAGAATGTCTAACTTATGTCTGTCCCATCACTGTATTTTGGAAGCAGATAAGTTGTTGTCCAGTTTCATAGGTCCACAGATGGAAAGCGATTTCAACCCAGAGAGAACCAGGGTGAATTATACTGAGTCACCTATGCATGCTTTTTTTTTTTTTTTTTAAGTAGGCTCCATTCCCAGGGTGGAGCCCAATGTGGGGCCTGAACTCATGACCCTGAGATCATGACCTGAGCTGAAATCAGGAGTCGAACACTCAACTGACTGAGACACCCAGGCACCCCACCCATACATGATTTAAGTGATACTGAGATGAGGTTTTAGACAAAGTTGATGCTGATAGATTATGACTTTTGGGGATGTTAGGATGGGGTATATACCTTTTGCATGGAGACAGAAATGCCTCAGTTGTTCCAGCTCTCAGGTGTCAAGTCTTCCCAGCTCAAATGCTAGAAACATGAATGAGTGAGCCTTTGTAGGATTCCAGTCCAGTCTACAAAGTGTTGATAGCAGTGTGGTTGTTTTCTCATTTCCTTCAAAAGATCCTCCTCAACATTGAATCTTCATCCAACTTTAACTTTCTCCCTTGGAGCATGATGATCAGAAAAGCCCAGATTTGTTCTCAATTAATTTACAACTTTGTTATACTTAACACAGTTCTAAATGGGATAATTTGTTCTCTCAATTAGCTGTGTCTAAATATTCTTCTGTCACCAAAATAATTTTTAGAATATTTTATTTTAGTGTAATATAGTTTTTAATAGGATCTAAATCACAGAATGTTTAATGTGTTAACTTTGCAGAAAGTGAATTAACATCATTAAAATAAAATATGTATACACTTTAATTGCATTTCCTACTTTCTTTTAAATGTGTTTTTGGAGAGAATTATGTTCAGATTTTACTATGACCCCTGACTTCTCCCCACATTTGCACTAGGCTTTCTCATATATAACAAGATCTGTCCCCAAATTATCTTAAGACTAACCCAAAGCTATTTTTTCTGAGTATTCTTTAAATTTCCCAGCTATCCTGATGTAGGTTTTAATCTGTTTCTTATATCTTTTCTGTGGTGATTTATATGAAGTATCATATTTCCATGCCCTTGGATAAGAAAAATAAGTCTCTTATTTCTCAGAGTATAGGTTCCATATACATACATTTGAAAATGATACTGCCTGCTTTTTCAGTTTGGTCTTTGCTACACAGGAGGACTTTAGGATGGTGGGAAGAGACCTCCTTGCTACCTACATGCACATGCATACACACACACACACACACACACACACACACAATAAGACTGGATTGTTATGGAATTTCTTTTTTTTTTTTTTTAAAGATTTTACTTATTTATTTGAGAGAAAGCACAAGCAGGGGGAGGGGCAGAGGAAGAGAGAGAAGCAGACTCCCTGCTGAGCACGGTGCCTGACGCAGGGCTCAATCCCAGGACCCTAAGATCAAGACTTGAGCCAAAATCAGATGCTTATCTAACTGAGCCACCCAGGAGCCCTGTGGAATTTCTTAATAAATAATTCAGAAATTTAGGGTAAGTGAATGATCTCCTAGTCTAGGAGCACAACCAGCATACCTAATGTTGGTACAAGGATGATTTCCCCTCTCTCAACAAGAGAGTTCCCAATAACCCTGCAACAGGATGCTATTGTAACTGATGTTTAATATGTTGTCATGACAATCCTTTTACACTTGGATTTTTATCATCACCCAAGAAGCAATTATACAAAAATCTATCCCAGTTGTAGGACGTGTTTAAGTTCCTAGTAGTTATCAAACCACATTCAGCCTCAGTTAAGATATGTCTTGTGTAAGGAAAAGCAAGCTGGTATCCTGCTGTCCCTCAGATGTAGCTCTACTTTCACATTAATGGGGAGCCAGAAAGCCCATTTCCTGGAAGAAAAGTTTAGGTCATAAAGTATATGTTTGGGGAAAAAAAAAAACTATGTTAGATGCTCATTTAGACCTTAAACAGTTCAGGGAAGTTGGTTCAATGCATTGCGTTAAGTGAATCCTTTGAATAATGAATAGTCTAGGGGAGTACACAAAGATTAATATGAAATGATATTGTCGAGACAGTTTCTTAGTAATTATGATTATTGTGGGAATTTGTTAGATTCTGTAATAATTTGCAACTTAGCTTAAATATGGTTATTCCTAGGATCTGCCACTTAAAACCTCCAGTTCTGGTGAAGTAGGTGAATCTTGAGATTTCCTCTTCATGACTTCGTGAAAAAACACAATAAAGTCTGCAGAGTTATGTTTGTAGCATTAAGCTAGTACCATCCCCGGTTTCATGTTTATTGTAAACAGGTAAATGGCTAAATAAATGACTGATTTTAACACAAATATAAATGAGTTTACATACGTATTTAATTAGTATAGTTAATTAGACTAAAGATTTTCAACAGTTTATCACAGTCACAGCTCCAAAAAATGAAATCGTTTAATTGGTGCATGTTCTTTATTTTTTTCTTTTAAAATTAAGCTTATGAAGGTTTAAAAAATAGGAAGTGGAAAGAGATAATTATTTTACTTATCCAGGGGTGGGAAGTGTTTAACAATTTTGTGATATATTTTAAAAAGACTGGTGTGAATAACTCCATTAGTTTTATGTGTTTATTATGTTTATTATAAAACTTAATAGTGTTCTACAATTACTACTTTCCTGATCACAGGATGGGAAATGTTCAAAGATCTTGGGATATATCCTAAGGAGTGATATTGGCATGAATAAACCAGTATCTGTGTTACTATTTTTTTTAATAAAACTTCAGTGTTGTTCTAAAATAAAGTGTATTTCGTATAAAGTTATTCAACTGAAAAAAAAAAAAAAAGCAGAAATGACAGTAGTAAAGCTGAATCCCCTGAAAAAAAATGTACCTCAATTAGTACCTTTACCAAAAGTCTTCATTCCTCTCTCTGTGTCCATAGGTCTCTTCCTGTCACTCTCTTTAACACTCTGTTGCATTCCCCTCCGATGACCATCTGTCTGTCTCTCTGTATGTCCTGTCTACCTAACTACCTCTCTTTCTCGCTGCCCCTCTCTCACTTCCTTAAATATCTGTGTGTGTGTGTGTGTGTGTGTGTGTGTGTGTGTGTAAATACAATTATATCCTACATATTTTAGCAACTTTCATTTTCCATTTGATGGTATTCCATGGACATATTTAAAATCTAATTTATATACACATCACCCTTAAAAATTAAACAAATATAAACTACTTTAGAAAAAGTGTACTCACTGCAACATACTATACACATACAGAAAATTCTAGAGACTATGTGAGCACCTACTCACCACACAGCCCAATCAAATGCAAAAATTTTCTATAGTTTTCATACATTTGTAAGTCATCAAAAATATGTACTTGATAGTTTCTGAATATCCCAACCTGATATGCATAGCATTGGCTCTCATTGTAGTTTTAATATTTCCCTGATCATTAGTGAAATCAAGCATCATCTCACATATGCTGTTATTCAGTTTTCATCTGCTATGGTTTGCCTGTTTATATGGTGGAAGTTAACTCATTATCAGTCCCAAATAAATTAAATTCATCCTTAATTAAAATTAATTTAAGATCTTAGGCCAACGACTTCAAAAGCTTTGAGAGAAAGAGAATTGTTGAGTTGCTGACAGAAATGCTTGAGAATTCAAACTACAGAACCAACCTTTAACCCTGTGTTCTAAAGAGGAAAAAGAGGACCGAGGATATTTACTAGTTAGAGGGACATTACAGCCATTGAAAAGAATATAGTCATTAGACAGGTTGTGTTAGAAGGGCTTTCCTTTTCAGGTGTACATGTATTCTGGTCCTTACAAAGCATTGTGTTGGCTGTTTTCTTCTTTTTCCCTCTGTTGTCATTTGTTTGTTTGTTTGTTTTGTGGAAGTTTTTTTGGCAAAGGATTTTGCTGTGAACTGCTGACCAAGGACAAAACAAACAAAAGGAAAAAGAGGCAGTGATTTACTGTTTTATAGGTCCTAAACTCAAGGCTGTGGTGGCTAATTGTATTTTCCCCTTCATGTTTATTGTAGATAGTTGAATTTATTTACTAAACATTATTTACTCATATTTAACTTAATGATTATATTCCTTTGGTCTATTATAATTAACTCACTGATTATAAGAGACTAGTCCTATTGCTTTGGCATTACAACACTAATGTGTTTTAGTTTCATTCATCGTAAATATTATTATTTTTTCCTTTGTGTGACTTGTCTTTCACTTTGATCATAAGGTCTTTCCTTGAATGGAAGATTTTTATTTTAATGAAGTTTAATTTATCATATCTTTATATTTTGTGTGAGTGTGTGTGTGTATGTTAAAAAATTTCTTCTGTACTGGGGCGCCTGGGTGGCACAGCGGTTAAACGTCTGCCTTCGGCTCAGGGCGTGATCCCGGCGTTGTGGGATCGAGCCCCACATCAGGCTCCTCCGCTGTGAGCCTGCTTCTTCCTCTTCCATTCCCCCTGCTTGTGTTCCCTCTCTCGCTGGCTGTTTCTATCTCTGTCAAATAAATAAATAAAATCTTTAAAAAAAAAAATTTCTTCTGTACTATACATTCAGTTCACAAATATTCTCTTATACTTATGTCTAATGATTTTTTAAGAATTTGATTTTCAAAAGTTGGTATTGAATCCACTCTGAAGTGGTTTTGAGTGATGGATGGGGTAAGAATCTAATTTTATTTTTTTATTCCATATGGATAGCCACTTTATCCCTGTGCCATTTATTAAATAATCCATCTTTCTTTACAGGCTTGTAATACCAACTTGTTAGATATTGATTTTCCATACATGCATTGTCTTTCTCTAGACTCTACTACTGTAGACTTCTGGATAGTACTTTTGTGCTTTTTTTTTTTTTTTTTTAATCCTTGCATAAGAACTATACTATGACTTCATAATAAATCTTGGCACAACATTGGGCAAGAATCCATAACACAACACATCCATATATTTTTTTTTAATTATGTTAGTGTTATTGGCCCTTTTATGCTCCATGTACACTTTAGTTATAACCTCTCATCTTCAGGAAAAAAAAAAAACCTGTTGAGATTTTGATTGAAATTATGTTCAATTATTCGATTACTTTGGGGGAAGATTTTCATTATACTAGTAAATTACCCCATTAATGAACTTGCTTATGCATTTGGTTGATTTTTAATGACTTTCAATATTATTTTATAAATTTCTTAGTAAAATCTTGTCCTAATTTGTGTTTACCATTTTTTTTTAGTTTTGTATTACCTAAGAAAAGTATTTTTAATCTATATTTTCTAGATGGTTAGCTATTAGTATATTGTAATATAATTGATTTTTACATTGATATTATATATGATTCATTTTAATTTGTACAGATATATTTTATGTAGATTCTCTTGATTTCTATTTAAATGTTATATAATTGCAAAAAATGGCTTTTTTCTCTTTTCTGCTCCTTATCATCTTCCTTTTAAATTTTTTTCTATGACATTGTGATTTTCCTTGGTCTCCTATATAAAGTTCGATAAAATTTTGTTCTCGATTTAATGAATATATTTCTAAAAAATTTATACATAGGAAATTTGTTCTAAGCTTTATTATTTTAAACATTTAAGGAAATACACATTTCTTCCATGTTTGCTAAGACTTAATGTGAATGATGTTGAATTTTATTGAGTACCTTTTTTATCTATTCAAACAATCTACTGTAGCTACAGTATTTGGGTATTTGTTTTTTTTTTTTCTAGTTTATGTGATGCATTGCATCAGAATATTTTCAGATACTTAGGCAATCTTCTTCCTTGGATAAACTCTATACATGCATAACTCAATATATATTTTTATACTGATGAATTTAAAGAGCTATTTTTTCTTATTAAATGCATAGTAACCTATGGAGAGGAAGTCTATAATTTTCCTAGTTTGTATTATTCTTTTCCTCGTTTTCATAAGAATGTTCTACTGCTGCCTTAAAATTAGATGGGTATCTTCATTTCATTTTTTGTGAAATATTTTATAGAGCATACGGATTACCTCTTCCTTGAATGTTTTGTAGAAATTACCTATGCACTGTCTGAGTTGTGTGTGTATGTGTGTGTGTGTTAAACCACATGAATGTATTTCTTTGTTTTTAAAAATGTGTATTTTCTATTCCTTCTGAGTAAATTTTGGTTATATATATAATATGCATATTATATAATATATATATATTTAAATAGCCATTTTATCTAAATTTTTAAATTTAGATAAAAGTGTTTTACTCACACTAATGTTATAGTTTTATCATTTATACTACATTTGTGTACATCTATATATCTAAATACAGCTATTTTGTTTCTTACTTATTTGTACTTTTTTGTCCTTTTTTGTCTTGATCAACTTGGCAAAAGATTTATATTTTATTGGATACTTTGATGAGTTATTTTTTGTATTGTTCATCCTCTTTTGTTTCTTTATATACCATTTGTTAAACTTTGTTTATATTTTTATTATTTTCTTTCTTACACTTTCTTCAATTATACTATCGATATTGAATAATCGGTAAGCCGAACATTTATATTATTTATTTTCAATCATTTCCATTTTAATAAATGTGTTAAGGACTATAGATATTCCTACGCTTTCATTTTAGCTGTGTTCTACACATTTTGACATATAATAATGTCATGTTTCAAGTTTAAAATATTTTATAATTTTTATTATGTTTATAAGGAAAAAAATTATTTTCTTATTGCTACTTTTAATGAGATTGCACGTGGTCAGAGAAGATTTTAATCTAATTGAATAGTCTCTTTCTATTACAAGAGGAGTTAAATATCATGTAGTGGACCAAGCAATACTTGGACTTTTTTTCTTTTTCTTTTTTCTTTTGTTTTCCTTTTTTTATTTCTTTCAGCCTTCTGATAGATCAATAAATTATGCCAAAGCATAATTTAGTTCCCTCTGAGTTTTTTTCCCCAGAAATTAAGGATTTGATTTTAATTTTATTTTGGTAACGACTTTATTTATCACGTGCTACTTGCAATTATATTTTCTAGAATGTTTAAGGTGATTTGGCAACTATCCCTCTCTTGAACATAACACGTCTTGACATATTTAAATGTCTTCTAAACAAACCAGTCATTTGGGGGGGAAGTATTGATATCTACAATTTTATTTTAAATTTTTAATGAAAATTAAAAATATTATTCATACAATGGTTGTGTACAGTCAGTTGTAATTTTACCAAGCAACGGTGACAGTTTTTAGAGCCTGTCTAATGTAAGGGCTCATAGTGGTAAATTCAATTTCTCTATCCCCTTCTCCTTCTCCATCTTCTTTTTCATTTTTTTCCAGAACTTCCTTAATTTCAACTTATTCTGGTGTCTTTATTTTTTAACTTTATCTTTGTATCTATGGTTTTATTACTTGTTTTTGATGCACACTAAGTTGTAGTCATCTTCCTGCTATTCGGAGTGTGGTTTTACTTCAGTCATGCATGTTTTTCTTCATCTCTGGAAAAAAATAAATCAACTTTTCAAATATCACATCTTTTAGTTTCTTCTATTCTCTTGTAGAACAATAGAATTTCTTTAGGAACCTCTTAATCTCTCTTCCATGTGTCCTTAGTTTCAGTCCTGCATAGAGGGCTCTTTCTACTTTGTTTTTAGTTCATTAATTCTTTTTTTTTTAAAGATTTTATTTATTTACTTGACAGAGATAGAGACAGCCAGCGAGAGAGGGAACACAAGCAGGGGGAGTGGGAGAGGAAGAAGCAGGCTCCTAGTAGAGGAGCCTGATGTGGGGCTCGATCCCAGAACGCCAGGATCACGCCCTGAGCCGAAGACAGACGCTTAACCGCTGTGCCACCCAGGCGCCCCTAGTTCATTAATTCTGTCCTCAACTGTGTCCTATGTTGACGTCAGTTTTGTCTTTTATTTCAATTACTCCAGCATTTATCAGCTTTTATTGGAGTCTTTTTCATATCACCTTATTCCTGTTCTTCTATAAGTTCAAATTCTGTTTTTTTTTAAATCAATGTTACTTCTTCCTTTATATCTCTGAAGATCCTGAATTACATTGATTTTCAATTATTTTATATTGTTCTATTACTTTCAACTTTTTGTGGGATTTGTTTTGTCTGTTTACTTAATATTTGTGGTTATTTGCATTGGTATGCTCTTTTTTTTAAAGGGGCTGGCTTATTTTGACTGAGGTTGTTTCTCTCCCTTGCCCTCCCTCTGTCTATCTGCCTGTCTCTTTCACTCTCCTTATTGTCTCCAGCGGGTTATCTGGACCTCCTCCTGCCTACCTCACCCTACTATTTTAAGACAGCACTACGATTTGGATCACAGTCATGGAGTTCCCAGTCCTCTTTGACAGTGGTGTTGTGACATTCTGTCACTCTGCCATCTGTAGATTGGCTCAGCTCCTGGATGTGGAACAGCTGTAGTTCCTCTGTCCTCTCATTTTTTTTCTGCGTCATGTGAACCTTTCTGCAGCAAATCTCAGACTTCATCTTTGCTTGTTCACAATCAGACATGTGTTCTTCCAGTCTCAGGTCTGAAGCCAGAAGTCTGGCACCAGTCTGACCATGTGTATGTAGGTCACTTTATTCTGTATTGCATGTTGGGAGCCAGCAATCTCTGCCATGACTTCTTCTGCACCAGGAGACCAGCAGGACCATGAGTTTAGCTGTGGGCTTACCATCTTGCCTTTCTGTTCTAGTCTGCTCTATGGAAATGTTCACTTTGCTTTTCAGTGCTACAGTGTCTTTTCAGACTTCTGTATATTTATTATTTAATTGCTACAATGTGATTAGTGCAAGGTGGAGTGGGAAGCAGAAAATGTGAATTTGCGATCTTTTCCTAATTGAATATATAAATGTTCTTTGAATACACTAGCCATGTCATTGATCCCATTATTTTTTTTTCTATTGAGTTTAATTTGTTGTTGTTTTGTTTAAGTATTTGAAGGTGTAGTGTACTTTCTCCACTATAAATGGTAAAGTTTCCTTTGTCATATGTGTTTTATTTTTCTGTATCTCATTTTATATAAAGACAGATGGCATATTTTTAAATGATTTTAATATTGTCAGATTTTCCAAGATTCACCTTTGTGGTTTCTTGGTTTCATGATATGGAGAGGAAAACTTATCATGAGCAGAAAATGAAAAAGAAAAAAAAAATCATCTAAGCCTTTTTCTAGATATTTTGTTTATATAAATATCTGTTGCCTCTGAAATTTATTTTGATTGAATGGAGTGACATAGGGCTCTAATTCTCCCCACAAGGACTTATGGGTTTACCAATATTATTTATGAATAATCTGTATTTCTTTCCCCTTATTTAAATTGTCATTGTCCCACATATTAAGTTCACAATTATACTAACGTATTTCAGGCTTTATTATCTTCTATTGATGTGTATATTTGCATTAATATCATGGTTTTAATTGATACATTATGATGCATTTAAATATTTGGAAGAGGTGTCACCTTTCTGTTATTTTCTGCATCCTTTTTTTTTTTTCCTGATTAGTTATGCAGTCTTGGCCTTTTGAATTAAATTTTTAGAACTAGATTAATACTTTTCATGTTTTCCTTCAATTTTTTTAGGAAATTTATGGTAACCTCAATACATTAAATATCAATGTATGGATTTAAGTTGAGTGTTCTTATAAAGAAAGATTATGTGTTTAAATGGTTCTTTTTGTCTGTCATTCCATAAAGGCCTTAGACAATTTTTGATGAGCTAAGCATTAATTATTTAATGATATTTGTCATTATGAGAGTTTTATTTCTTATTTTATATTTTTAATCAGTTATTATTTCTATATAAGACAACTTTTGATTTATTTTTTTTTTAAGATTTTGTTTATTTGACACATAGGGAGAGAGAGTGAGCAAGCATACAAGCAGGGGAGAGGGAGGAGGTGTGGGGGAAGCAGGCTCTCTGATGAGCAAGGAGCTGAATGCAGGGCGTTCAGTTGCATTGGTATGGGAGCCAAGGGAGTTGCTTAACCAACTGAGCCACCCAGGCACCCCCAACCTTTGATTTTTATCACTCATTTTATACTCAGCAATTTCAATTCAGTCTCTAATTAGCTATACTTTATTTTCATTAGCCCATGGTTTCTCTATAATAATTTATATAATTTCATAATGATTAAAAAATTCCCTATTTCCAAAACTTCCAAAAGCACTTTCCAGAAATACTGTTGTACTACCCTTATTTCATTCTCTTTTCCTAATTTTATTGTCTAATACTAATTGTCTGGTACTAATTTTATTGTCTAGTACTAAATTATGGTTGTGATCACATACACTCATATCTTTATTTTTAACTGTGATAGAAACGTTTCAATATTTTAATGAAGGATTAGGTAGACTATTGACCTTTGAAATTTATTAAATGCCTTCTTAATGCCTATTGAAATGACTGAAGTAATTATACTAATTGAACTAATATCACATGATTCTTACACTTTTTAATTGACCGTCAATTGGTTATGGTGTGTTACTCCATTACCATGTTACTGGATTCAAATGCTGACAGTTATTTTTTTGTTTGGTATTCAAAAATGAGATTGGACTGTGGTTTTCTACTTTTGTGTTATATTTGGCAGGGGTTGGTGTTTCAGAGAATATACCTTCTTTAAATGTTATTTCTGCTGCCCTACTTAGGGATTGACTTCGATTTTGAAAAAAGCTTTATTTATTTATTTATTTATTTATTTATTTATTTATTTTTAAAGATTTTATGTATTTATTTGATGAAGAGAGACACAGCGAGAGAGGGAACACAAACAGGGGGAGAGGGAGAGTGAGAAGCAGGCTTCCCGCTGAGCAGGGAGTCCAATGCGGGGCTTGGTCCCAGGACCCCGAGATCATGACCTGAGCCGAAGGCAGATGCTTAACAACTGAGCCACCTAGGTACCTGATAATAGCTTTATTTAGAATGGAAAGATATGAAAATGTGACCCACTATTTTAATTTTATAGTTATTCATGTAATAATTCCCACTAAATGTCAGAGGAAAAAGGAAATTGCTGCACAGAAAAACTTTATTTACCCAATTATTCATTCAACAAATATTTATAAGAATCTTCCATGTGCCAAGCACTGTCTAGAATCTAGGAATGGAATAAAGTAGTCTCTTTAGACAGGCAAAGTTTCTACTTTCATGAAACTTCATTCCAGTTGGAGTGAAGATAGGTATTAAACATTAGGTGAACTAACATCACTATTTTGAAGTGATTGTGTTTATGTATGAGTTGTTAAGATAGAAAATATGCCATGTAAAGTGAGCGAAGGTGAAGAATGGAAGACACATCCATCCATGTCCAGGAGAGGCCTCCAGAGATGATACGTGAGCTAATACATACAAGACCCAAAGCTCAGTTACTCAAATGGTATTTTTACGATAGATAAAGGACAAAGAGGGCACTTCCAATCATCTCTCCTTACAATCTTTTGATATATACAATACATTTTATGTTCCTTTGATAAATATAGGAAAGAAAAAAGGAGGGAAAAAAACTACTTTCACGTATAGGACACGGAGAAACGAATGTTTCTGGTATTTATGTCAGAATCTGCATGCAAAGAAATCCTTCAGAGTGACTCCCTTAGCGAAGTTTACACATATTTTAAGAATGCAGCTATGATTCAATATATTTAGGGACTTGTTACTGGCTATTACTCCCACAGACGGTTTGTGAGACACAAGAAATTCTGTCTCCCTATTTTGTATTCATTCTGGGTTGGGACTGCACATTAGCTTGACAACAAACCCAATTCACTAACTTTGGCTCTGAATAAGTAATTTTAGATGTTCACAAAAGTAAGTGGTGTTGCGCTTGAATAATAGTAGTTTATGTAATTGTCCAGGCACTATTGTGTAAAATAGATACTCTTTACTTTTCCCACTGCAGGTACCAAAAGAATTATTTTCAAAAGCTTTCAGGAATACCCCAGTGAAATTCTTTCTCTAAAATAATAATAACAACAACAACAACAACAATTCCAGTTTTTAGCTTCTTCAAGAAAAATGCTTGGATTCTCTTACTCATTTTTTTAACCCTTAGTGCCTGGAAAATATCTGATATGTTGTTTGATTCTTGGTTAATATGTATTCAATGAACAGGGGCGCCTGGGTGGCACAGCGGTTGAGCATCTGCCTTCATGCTCAGGGCGTGATCCCGGCATTATGGGATCGAGCCCCACATCGGGCTCTTCCGCTATGAGCCTGCTTCTTTCTCTCCCACTCCCCCTGCTTGTGTTCACTCTCTCGCTGGCTGTCTCTATCTCTGTGGAATAAATAAATAAAATCTTTAAAAAAAAATATGTATTCAATGAACAAAATAGTTTTAATTCAATGCTTACTGACAACCAAATATTTGTTGAGAAGAACTTACTGCACCCTGCGGAGTGAACTATGTTTAGTTTTCTGCCCCCTAATCTAATGAATAAATATTTATTCCAATTATAAATAAAGCAAGACAGAACAATGCAAAGAGAGGTATAGTTGTTAACTCTCTTTATTTTTTAACTAGAGTAATATTGATGCATTCCTTTGGTAGGAGGTGCATTGTGAGTCAACCGACATTTAAAAACATCTATCAGGCCTTGTGCTAATACAAAAAAGTCATTGCCTTCAAGTAACTTCCTCACATTCTGGTGGCATTACTGCTTTTTTTCTTTCGTTCGTTCTCAGTGGTCATGTTTGTTCGTTTGTTTGTTCTTCATCCACCTCCTTCTGTTTTTCTGCCTGATGTGATTACTTCTACTTTCAGAAATAGACGGGAGGCTTCCAGAAATATGAGTTGAAGCAGACCCAATATAAGAATAATTGCAGAGATCTCATTGTCATTGCCAGCTACTGCTCATAGTTCAGTCTTTAAGGTAAAGAAGTATTTTCAGCAGAGCATACAGCATTTATAGCTGTTTTGCTATGGCACTTTTGGTGCTACTTCAAATTCTGCAGACACAGAAGATGCTATTAAATGAACAATTTATGCAAATCTGAGGATTTGCATATGCCGTCTGTTAGAAAGTTTTGATGAGAGAGATTCTGATAATCCTCCTGCCTGAGTAGGGTGAGAGGAAGTGGACACGAGAACTGAGAATTATCTTTTGAGCAAAGAAAGGTCGCAGGGAAGCCATGGCTCTGTTAGTTTACAACTTTCCTTTCCTTGTGGTTTTCTGGAGCCTGGCCTCACATACCCATTCAGTTCAAGAGTTATCACTAAAGGTTCCCTCTTGTGACAGCTGCTTCATTGTGATATTTCTAATTTCTACTGTCTACTACACATGGGTTTCAGAAATACTAAATCTTAACTCTGATAATAAATTTTTGTGAGTTATTAGAATATTAATAGGGTAGTTCAACTGAAGTCCTAAAAATAGCTCCCTCAAAATGTCTGATTATCTTGACCAATAGCATCATCCGTCAACCAAACATCCTTCTACCCATTTATGTGTCCTCTTTTTGAAACAATATTTGAGTGCCTCTCATACACTGGGCATCATGTTGATAGTTCGAAGAGCCTTGTGGAATTGATTATTCATTAATTTGTTACCCAAATCCAAATTTGTATATCTCTTAAATGGAATCTCTTCAATCTACCACACTTACTAATGTGCCTTTATGTATCTCTTAAATGGAATCTCTTCAATCTACCACACTTACTAATGTGCTGTGCTCTTCTGCAGTTCATTTCTTTTATTTGCTATAAACTTGGATTTTTTTTTTTGCACATTTAGAACTGACATCTACATATAAAGGCAATTTCTTTCACATTATCACTCACCATTATGGAAACGTATAATTGAAGACACATTCACGCAAAGTATTGGAGAATTACATCAGTTTTGAGTCTCTGGAAACTGTATTCGACATTGTAAGCATGGCTTCCTTACATTTATTTGTGAGAGATAACTTTGTATAGTGGATAAAACACTGGGCTGAGTGAAAGGTGTATGATAATTGAGTTTTCATCTAGGGGTGATCCATTGGTTTGCAAACACCCTGAGGGAAGAGAAAACACCTTATTAAAGGACATTTATCCCCACAATGCATATGGTGCTCACCAACATTTTTTAATTGAATTATATTAAAGAAAATTGCTATAAATTTCACCATGTCTGTCTCACTCACTATCTATAAAATCAGAAAGCTGTCCTTGATGATCAGAGATATATTGTTCCATTGCTTTCTTATCCAAATTTGTTCCTAGTCTCCTAAATGCAGACCTTAAGTTAAAGTGATGATGCAAATAATCATAAGCAGTCATTCATTTGCTTCCTAAGCTAATGCATAACATATAATTAAGTGTGGGAGATTTAATAAACACAATTGCATTCCCTTCATGCTTGAGTTTTCAATATTTTGTTCCTTCCAATTTTATTTGAGTTGCCTTGCCCATATTCTTTCCTCAATGTTTTTGAGGAATCATGAAAACAAAGACAACCAAAACTGAATTCAGGGAGCCTAGAAATAAAACTGTTCTCACACCCAAGAGTCCTAGATGCAGTACAGATATAAGTCATTTCAGGCTTGGAAAACGCAGACTTACCTTGACTTACTGATCTTTTCCCCTTGATTCCCCTATATTTTTTTTTTTGGTGAGATTATGTAAATTCTGTTACATAAATTATACTCAGGGAAAAGTCCTCTGTTTATGCAAACAGGCTTTCAAAGACAAAATTATTTTATCCCACTGGCTAACAAGCTTATAAAAAGAGGCCTGATTTTGGCCCAAATATTAGACTTCTTAGGCTCAGGTATAAATTGGAGTTTGAAAAGAATGTTAATTAATATAACAAAAGTTCATACCAGCACAAGAATTTAAAAAAAATAAATAAATAAATAAAGAACTCTCACCCTCACCGTATTAACAAACTCATAACCATTCAGGTTGAATTCCACGTCAGGTTAATTGCATTTTTGAATGCACGTCTGATTAGGAGAGATGCAAATTAGACTTTTTATTGTTCTGATTTTGTATCTAGGGAGTATTCTGTTTGGATGAAAGAAGCTTCCATTTGATTTTAAAATTTTTGGAGCTGTTCTGAAGCATCAGAATTGTTAGGTTTGTGTATGCTGCTCGAGATCCAGACAGGAAACAGCATGAAATGATTGCTTAATATTCTAATGTCCTTAAATTACAGTCTTTATAAAGCTGCTTCATTGAACTGGTAGATTTTTTTCATCATTTTATTAGACAAATTGACTTACATTGAAAATGTATAGTATATTAAGTGCACAGAGCTAAAATACTCAACTAGAGTTTGTACAATGATTATGAATATCCCAGTATCTAATTTAAACTGTTATCATTATAAATAAATCATTGAAATACCCCAACAACTCTTGTTTATTATTCAAATTGTTATTTTTCTGTGCACTTGCCACATTATTTATTCATTTAATAACTGGAACTTCTAAGCTCATGCATGTTTTTATGAACAATCATAAAATGTTGCTTTTGTGATACACAGAGCCAAAAATGTATTTCAAGGTTACTGCCTCTCAAGAGCTAGTAGATCTTAATTACTAGTTGTGTGAAACAATGTCTTAGATATGCAAGTTTTTTCTCAAAATTACCCTATATGTATTCAGTGATTCAGACTTCTAGCCAAGTGTTCTTATAAAAAGATGTAAATTAGTTTTTATGAGCATTACGGGGGAAGAAACTGATCTATCTTTGCAGAAGATCTCTGTGATGAATAAAGCTTCGATGTTAGAAGAGTATGCTATGGCAATTTGCGTTTATTACATACAAATTATTCCATCCAATATACATTTATTTTTACTCGTCGGATATGGACTAATTATCTACTAATAGCCAAGCACTGTTGTGGTCACATATATAATCACATTCAAATCTCCAGACAACCCTGTGAGAAAGATGCTATTATTTGCAACTAGGGACACACAGTTTATGATTAAAAGGAGCATCTGCTTTGAGGTCAAATACACATGATTTTGAAACAGTTTTATCACTTGCACTCCATTTGATTTGTAAATAGCAGTCAGCCTCACTGAGTTATGGATTCTTACATGTAAAAGAAAGAATGGTACTGCTCATGGTGTGGCAAAGATGATTTCAAATAAAATTGTCCAACAAATGTAGAGCACTTTGGAGAATTTGACACATATAGGAGGTTATCAATAAATGCTAGCTTCCTTTTCTCCTTCTTCCCACCCCGGACTGCAATTTGCCCCAAATCACATGGTGAGTAAGTGCAAATCTGCAACTGAACTTTTTATTCCATGCTCAGTGCTTTCTTCACTGAAATCAACCACCTGCCTAATTTAAGACTGCTTAGTTTCATTTTTCAACATTTTAAATTTAAATATTTTTTAACATTTTAAATTTGAATATTTTTTATCCCTTCTATCCTTTATTGAAATGATGGCAATGATGGAATTGATAGCTTTTTCAGTAGAAATGCATCTCTTAAATAAAGAAAATTTCTATTTACCTATCTATTCTATCAGTAGAAAATAGTATTGAAATAAAATAATACCATTAGTGTGCCATGTTTTGCACTGTTGATACATAACATAATGCCTTCAAACTCATGAGAGTCTGACTATTATAGAGTTTACAATCTCATTGGGAAGACGGTTTGTAATCAAATAATAATACACTTGAAATAATAATACAAAGTTGCATAGGAGAAGTTCCACAAGTAGAAATACAATGAGCTATGAATATGAATATAGTGGCAACCCAATCTGGACTGATTATTAGGGAAGACTTCTGGAAGAGAATTTTGGAGAGGCTTTGAAAAGATAAGTACAAAATAAGTAGACAAAGAGGTTGGGGTGCGGGGTAAAATGAGGCAGAGATCACGCAGGTGTAAAGACCTAGAAACAAGGGTTAGTTTGTCAGAAAAAAAAAAAAAAAAAAGAGAGAACTGAAATAAGGCTGACATGGTTGAAGTTGAAACAGCAAGAGTGGATAGTTGTGTGATGAAACTAAAAAATAGATGAGCAGGACCCAATCTCACAGAGCCTTGCAGGCTATGATGAGGAGTTATCCTGAAAATATTTCATAGCCAGCAGATAAAGAGTTTTAACCAAGGAGATGACTTAACTGTATTTTTTTTTTAAATGTCATATTTAAGGGTTTTTTGGCTATTGTGTGGAGAAGGGTTCAAGAAGATGGATACAAGAAAGTCAGTTTGGAGGTTCATAAGATAGGCTAGGCACTAAAAAGTGGTAACTTAGAATTGGTGGTGAAACAGTTTGCTCATGGAAAAAAGTGAACAGATCTGACAGATTTGTAAGGTGTTCAAACAAAATCAAAGGAGCAGTGCATTTTGCTTACTTTCTTCATCTAATTAACTTCCAATTACATCTCTTATTGGAAATCATGGTAAATTGCTCACTTGACTTATACACCTTAATAAATCCAGTCTTAGAATCCTTGGAATGTTCACCACCATTGTGTATATTTGTAAAAATGTGCAAATAAATAAGAAAAATATAGTTATGTGCATTTAATGATATAGCATGGCAGCATTGAAATATTTGTCCGAACAACATAATGACATGGAAAAATATGCAAGTTATATTCTTAAATGAATCAACAATTTTTAAAAGGAGTACTTGCAATATGATCCCTCTTCCATTTTTTACCCCACCCCCACCCCACACATACACACATTGAAGAAAAACAAAACTGGAAGCATATACCACTGTTGTGATGGTGGTTTACTGGGGAGTGATGAGATAGAGGTGATTTCTGCATTGTGAGTTTTCCACTTTTTTGTACTTTCCACATGTTAGACATTGAGTACATATTACCTTTTAAAATTAGGAAAATATATAGTATAATGGGCTGTTAGTTATTTAGAAGCCTATACACCTAGGACAAGAATAAAGGACATTTGAATTCTCCCTATATATATCTTATTGGTCCAACAGTTATCTTTAAATAGTACAGTCTAAAAATAACAAACTAACTAAATAGATAAATAAATAAATAGTACAGGCTAATATCCTATCCCTCTTTGGCAAGGAGTGGATAAGATTACTTTTTCCAAGCTTCACGTATTTGATGATGATAACGAATTGGTTGTTGCAGGATGCATATGAACAGATTTAATTTTCACAGAGCCCAAAAATGCAAATCAGAAATGAAATGTGAACCTGAAAGTTTTTCTTGCTCAGTTAATTATTGCTACTACAGGAGGTGCTAGTGAGTGATACCTTTAATTCATCTGGAAAACATTTAAAAACATTTCATATACCTGAGTAAGTGTATACAGTTGTTTCTTATATAATTAGATGTGTAATTATTGAACAGTTTTCAGGAGGCATTGGCTTACATTTTGGATCACCTACATTTCATGGTTGAAAATGCAAGTCTATCAATGCCTAAAATCATGCCATTAATCTTCATTATTGTCAGCATTGTTCCATTATTTTGATGCATGAAGGTGCCATGCCCTGGCTAGTGTGGGAACCTCCATGCATGAATATCAGATCCCAGAGCTTCAATCCTCATTGCATAATAGCATTCTTACCCTTGAACTGATTTAATATCCACTTACCAGCCTGAAAAGGAAGGTATGAGAAGCCATTTTTCCAGTTTTTCTGAACACCTCTAAATACACAACCTCTAAATAAATAAAGTAATAATGATCTGTTACGTTTGTGCTGTACAGTATTTTATACTTATCAAAGTATTTCTTCACTCATTTATTCAACATGATCTTTTAAAGCATAAATGCAGTGGCACTCACCATGTTAGACACTGGGGTCGCAATGTGAAATCATGCTTTCACAAGCTTTTCTTAATTGATATCCATTGGACAAACAGGGAAAGCATTGGTTACTCTCATTTTACAGATGGAGAAAGAGATATCTAGGGAAATTTTCCAGCCTACCCAAGGACACACATAGAAATAAATTATCCTGATTCTTCATGTTCTACGTCTTCTATTCCATCTCACATCTTAACCACACATTGACTTAATGTATTACAATCCATTCGCACTGGATGACCTTGCTCACTAGAGAACAGTTAAAACAAAACAAAAAAAAAAAAAAAAAAACAAAGAAACAAACAAACAAAAAAAGCAAAAACCATAAACTGGGGGAAATAAAATTCAGGAAGAATGGACTACTATTCTAAAACTCCTAGTCCTTTACCCGATGGTCACAGAAAACAACAACTATTTTTTTTTAGAACAATGAAGAAGAACCGTAGGTGCAATTAGACAAAATACAGAAATTTCATGGGATAAATTCAGTGGAGTATATGATAGCAGTACCTCAAAGAGAAGCTTGGGCTATGTTCTGTTGAGTGAAGTTAACAGATTCTCAAGGTAACAAGGTAAAAGCCAGTGTTGCTGAATTTATTGCATAGTTACAAAGAAATTGATTCTTATTCCTATGTCCACCCAGTCCATTATAGAGACTATACTTACCATCACTCCCCATATCTAACACAGCTCTGGCTATTTGGCAGGGATGTATAAATGTCTGATGAATTCAGGCAAGAGTAAGAGCAAGTGAGGGAGAATGGATGACAGAAGAAAAATGTTGATTCAAAGAACATTTTGTCAGCCTGAGAAATAAAGACTAGTGAGTCCTAAAGTACCCCCCAATTCATTTCTCTTGTGATCTGATCACACTCCTTCAGCATCTCATATTTATCATGATGTCTGTCCCCACTGCCAGAAACAGAAGTGGACATTTCTTGCTACCCAATGATCTTAAAAAAAAAAAAAAAAAGCATACTGACAACAACCTTGGAGCCTGCAATATTTGGCACTAAACTTTAACAATGAGCACAGTGGATTATCCACAATTAATAGGAAAAAAAAAAAAGCCAAAATGCACTGAGGATTGAAACTAGAGAGGATGACAGAGGTCTTCTACTGGGTAGTGGCCAATTCAGAATTTGTCCCAGCCCAACCTTGCCCTTTGTGCTGTAGATATTTCTGATTCAACCGTTTCTTTCTCAAGAGTCTTGATTCCCCATTTATCATTTAATCATTATGATTATATATAAAAGCACACACTCTGTGAGAAAGAAAGCTAAATCAATTATGTCCCAATAAGCCCATCCTAAGTTGAAAACATTGTAAATCGAAAATGCATTTAAGGGGCGCCTGGGTGGCTCAGTGGGTAAGCGTCAGACTCAATTTGGGCTCAGGTCATTATCTCAGAATCACGAGGTAGAGCCCTGAGTCTGGCTCTGCACTGAGTCTGGCTCTGCACTGAGTGTTTAGCCTGCTTCAGATTCTCTCTCTCCCCCTGCCCCTCCTCCCCACCACCACCACTGCTCATGTACGCATGCATGCTCTCCCTCCCTCTGTCTCAAAAAGAAAGGAAGGAAGGAAAGAAGGAAGGAAGGAAGGAAGGAAGGAAGGAAGGAAGGAAGGAAGGAAGGAAGAAAGAAAGAAAGAAAGAAAGAAAGAAAGAAAGAAAGAAAGAAAGGAAAGAAAGAAAGAAGGAAAGAAAGAAAAGGAAAGAAAAGAGAAAAGAAAAAAGAAAGAGAAAAGGAAAATGCATTTAATACACCTAACCTAACCAGACATCATAGCTTAGCCTAGCTTGACTTAACCTTGCTTAGAACATTACATTAGCTTATAGTTGGGTAAAATCATCTAACACAAAGCCTACTTTATAATAAAGTGTTGAATATCTCATATATTAAATATTGTACTGAAAATGAAAAACAGAGTGGTTGTATGGTTATGCAATGGTTGTAAATAAGTTGTTTACCTTCATGACCATGTGACTGACTGAGAGCTGCCCAGTATCACCAGAGGGTATAGTATAGCATATCACTAGCCTGGGAAAAGACCAAAATTCAACATTCGAAGTATGGAGTCTACTGAATTCATGTTACTTGCACACCATCATAATGTCGATCATCATAAGTAAAATCATAGTAAGTTTGGGACCATCTGCATTTCTTTAGTATCTCTCTGTCTCAATCAGTTTCTGAAACGATTCATGTGAAATGTTAGGGCTTTTAAACAGCAAGTGCTTAAAACCTTGAATCCAGTCAACATTTATTTCATAAGTGAACATTACATTGTTTTGTCTGCTGAAAATAAAAATTCAACTAAAATGTGTTCTCCAGTATTGAGGAAGCCATTGTCTAAGAGACTATGGGTGTACATGGTCTCTGAAGATCTTTCTAGATACACACTTCTTTGGTTCGGTGCAGCTTTAATAGTAAGGAGAAACGTTAAGCATATCTGTTAAAGCTTAGATTGAATTTGTTTCCAGGTAAGAAATTGGTGTCAAATCAATTTCACAAAGAGTAAACCACCAAGAACTGGTGCTTAACTGATTAAATACTCTAATCACTCTGCAGAATAAAATAAAAAATCTCAAATCACTTCAAAAGAAATATAATGCCGTCTACAGTTTGCCATTAATGCACATCATAGACTGAGGTCCAATTTTTTTCTCCTTGATGTCTTAGCACCCTTTCCTAGTATCTCATACCCATTATTTATTTAATAATGTTCTTATTCCTCTTTCGCATTTAGAAAACGTAAGAATCAGTATTGAGCCACAGTATTTCCAACCCCAGGACACCATCTCATACTACCCCAACAAACTGATGCCCTGTGATCCTCCCCCAGCTCTGTACTCATAAAAATTCAAAATCCTTATATTAAAATGTGATTTATACATCCTATTCATCCTATAAGCTAGTACAATCTTAAATGATAATGATTATCACATATTTCCATGCACTTGTAACATGATGAATATAAGTCTAAACTTTCTTATGTGTATATATACACAAACACATATATGCGTCTACATATCTACATCTGGAAAATTAATGTACATATATGTCTCTGTTTTAGAGATTATTATACAATCACATACACACATATATGGCTAATTAAGTATAATCCTGTGTAATCATGTAATATGGATTATCATATATATGAAGAACCATATACAGATATATACAGATATAGAGACAATAAATAAGCATAATATCAAGTATTATACATAAAATTACCCCTATTTTACAAATGAAGAACTAAGACTAAATTATTTAATATATTTAAAAGAGGATCTAATAACTAAAGTAACAAAGATAATAAATAATTTCTCCTTAGTCACAATGGCAGAGCATATGACAGAACCAGACTGTAAATTCAGGCTTCTGCCTCCTAGATTTTAGACCTACATCACTCTGCCTCGCATAGGTGTTGTATCCTGTCTCTCGTTGATTAATCAGTGTCTACCACCGTCTTACCTAGAGTAAAATAATCAATGCATATGTGTTGAATGAATATTATCATGTGAATTTTAATATTCTGTGGGTCCAGTTTCATATGGATGAATCTTAATAAAATGGTTTGCTTGTGAATTGGTTTAATATGGACTTTCACTGAAAATAAATTATTTAGAGGTAACTTATATTTCATTGGTTTCAGTGTTCTTTCCAGATAAAGTCAAGACGTTTATGCTCCAATGGCCTCCAATATGCACTAATATTTCAATATTAAAATATTATTTTATGCTTTATGGTAATAATTTACTTTCCACAATTTATTCCTGTTTGTATAGTAAATTTTCTTCAAAAGTGTGCCTTTTCTGAATTCAAAGACTCATTTCTATTATAGAACCTTGTCACAAGTCTTAGGGTACCCCTCATCCTCCAGCCCTCTCAAACCTTGTCACTCGTTTTAAATTAAGGTGTTGTCTATCCTATCCTACTGAAGCCTGTAATCAGAATGGGTGTAGTGTTGAGCAGAGCTGGCTCAGACATCATCAATTCTTCTTTCTTCTAATTTAGACGATCATGTTGCCTTTTCTCTGGGCCATCATTTCTTTATGATGTATGATAATTTCATGAAGCCCTGATTTTCTATGCTTCTAAAAATGACACATCCCTAAAACGAACTTCGAGTCCCAGCCTATCAGTTACAAAAGTGTATTTGTCTTCTGAGTACCTACCTCCCTTGCCCTTATTTTCAAGGTTTTGTTTCTTGGATTTTGTTCTTTTGTTTACTTCTGTTGTTGAGAAGAGATATCTAGATGAATAAATTTTAGCACTGGACCCCAGATGCAGATTCCCCTTTATCTGCTTGCTTTTCGGAACTGTGGAGAAAACTGCAGCCCTCCTCTTTCAGGCTCGACTTGTAGAGTACAAATTACTAGAGAACCAAACAGATAAAGATTTAAAGCATGTTCTGTATCCACCTTATCCTATTATGCTTTATCTGTGAGGGTTGCATATTCTTTAAGCATGAGTAACTGCCAACCTCAACAAAGCCACTTTATTTCTCTCTGAATGTTGATTGAATACTGAAGAGTTTAACAAAATGTAGGGCAAAGGACTTCCTTGTTGTAATTTTCTTTTTGCTTATCTGTATTGTCTTTACATTGAGTTGAAAATCATCTCAGATTTAAGAATGAGCTGCTCACAACTTTTGCATATAATGTTATGTTGTAGAGTGTGTTGGCTTCCCCCCACCCCCAGGATTTTTTCATTTATAGTTTTGAGGTTGAAGGAGTATTTTCAGATTCTTCATGTAAGATTCAGTTTTAAGCTTGTAGTGCCCCAAAACAGTTTTAAGTTCATAAAATATTTTATTGCCTAATAGGAAACAAAAGTAAGCTTTCTAATACTTCTTTTAAACGATCTAATATTTTGATAATCTAATTCAGGAGAATATTTGCTGTCTTAGAAACTCTCATTATCTTTCTTCTAACCAACAGCCCATGCTATCTAATCATCTCATTTAGAAATTAATAGATAACGGATGGTACAATAGAAATTGTGAAGGTATTGAATTGTGTTGGTTTGACTAACAAGGCTTATATGTAATAGCTGATATCTCCCATTTAAATGCCTTAGCTGGCTGATTTTGGAAATCAGTAAAGTAACTATTAAATCAGGTCTTTCAACTTAGGCATAAAATATGTTTCTGTAAGTCATAAAAACTTAGAAATCCCATTAATACTAGACATTATGTTAAATAAAAATGTTTTAGGCAATACCAAACTTTTGCAGTTTAGAAAGTAACAAATTGATTCAGGTTTGCTATTCTGAGACCCAAAAGGTAAGGAAATGTATCTGGACGTGTCTGGATTAGCTTTCATAAACAAAACAACCAAAAAGCAACAGACAAATAGGTATGCAGCCACAATCTCTTTCTAGAAAATATTTTTAATACGTCTCTTTTTATAATTAGTTTAAAAATAGGTCCTCTTCTGGTGAAGAGTGGCTGCTATGGACAGAAAAATTTTGGAAGGGCAAGAGTAATCAGATGGGTGTTAACAGACAGTGTGGGCATGTGAAGTAGCTTGATATCTGGGTATTCCAAATGGAAAGTCAAGATACTTGACCTTCTGACTCTAGGAAGATGGAGATATACTTTTCCTTATTCCTCCCAGGAGGTGTAACCAAAACCCTGCATATTATTTATAAAACACATGGTAAAAAGATTCCAAAAGGTAGAAAGAAGGCAAACGGGAGGGATTTTAGGACTAAAGTCATGACAAGCTGATGAGTTCCCTGGGTTTTATTTTGCATTATGCACCCAAGACATGGAACTAAAGATACTAGTGACATGGAAATGCACAGACACACACACATACACACACACCTGGAAATGGAAACAAAAGAAAGGAAGGAAATAGGATTCAACTGACTTCCAGCCAGTGGACCAAGAAAGGGACACAACCTAGCAAGACAGAAAACATTCAGATGCTGCTGTACTACACAAGCACACACACACACACACACACACACACACACACACACACACACACACTGTGGTTCTACCTCCATCCCCCCCCCAAAGCAAAATGAAAGCCTAGACTTCCACTCTTCTCAGACTGAAGGGAGTTGCCCCAATCCTTCTGCTGGGGTGATGACAGAGAAAGCTGCTGAAAATGTTGCCAGTATTTTCATCTTTGTCTAGCAGTAATGACACCTTCACCCGCATGTTGGCAGTCGAGACTATGTGGGGGAGCCTAGAGTTCCGCTCCCACCTTGGCAGTACTGAGGCACCCTTTCTCCCCATGAGGTTGGCATCAGAGGAGGCCTGGTGGAGAGGCAGGGTATTCACACTGTCCAGCACTGAGTGAGGCCACCTCCCTCCCCCGCCCCAGGTCATCTGAATCCTGGAAGGAGAAGACAGAAGTCCTAAAAATACACATATAGACATATTTCAACCCTGCAATGTCATACCAATTTTCTATGAATGCAGATTTTATAATTTATAATTTTATTTATTTACTATTTAGTAATATTTCATAATGTCAACAAAACAAGATTTATCCATCCATGTACTCACTGTTGAAGGTTAATCCATTTCAACTTTTTAAGCTTTTTTTTTTTTTTAAAGAGGCTTGGCAGTGAACATATCTGTGCCCAAATACCTATAACGTGTGTGTTTGCACGTGCTCATGTGTGTTTTGTTGAAATTTGAATCTAGATTGCCTGGTTCTTAATCTAGAAATAAGAAAATGAAAAAAAAAAAAAAGGAGTATTGTTCACCTTGACATGATCATGAATGGTACATCCTGATTGTAACATCATGGAATAATTTCTCTAATTTTAATTATAGGATTTTAGTCAGAGGGTAATAGTTAAGACATTTTAGTTTTCAATCACCACAGACCAAAAAAATCTTCATTTGAAAGAAATGTTAAATTTCCTGCAAATCTTCCAATTTTTCTTGTTCCAGATAACAGGGTTTCTTCCCATTAAACCCCAGCTTTTCTCAGATAAACATGTTCACACAAATTCCCCATTAATAAGGAGGCTTATATATTGGCTCATCTACATAGAAATATGTTTACAATATCTAGAAAACCACATCTCCTATTGCATAATATTTTTGTTTGGCCTTGGACAAAAAATTCAGATTACCAAATCTAAGATATAAGTAATACCAGCCATGCCAATTGTAGCTGTCGACTTATTTGTCAAATTTCTGAGAGAAATATCAGCTTGTTTAGAGTACAACTTTTTATCCAATTGTACTGTGGTTCTTTAAAGTGATATATAGCCATCTAAAATGACAAATGTGTATTATTTGACATTAGCGACAAACATTCAAGTGTCCTATATACCTAAGTTTATTCAGTGAAAATGTTTAAGGCCTAAAGACCACTTTACTGAGAACATTTAAAATGAACCAAGTAGGAAAAAACAACAACAACAACAAATGAATTACCTTGGTCCCTTTGAAATTATTTAAGAGTAAAAACACTGAAAGGCTGCAAGCATATATGCACCACAATTTACAGGCATGCATTTTGGGAAATGTGCAAGCTAGATTGAAATTATGGAAATGAAAGAACAAAATACCAGTTTCTAGGGGACATAAAGCAAGACAAATTGCAAAGGAAAATATGAATAACCAAGTCAGGCAGAAAGTGGAAGAAAGGTAAGAGCAACTAGTAAATAATTACTTTGGATACAATATTCCCAGATGATTATTTCATTTCTGCACAAAGGTCAGAGTTGCATATAATGGGTACCATTAGTATTTGGCTATGCCCAAATTAAGTAACAAGTTCCACAACAACATTTTCAAGTGCTTGGGAATTTTAAGGTTTTAAATTATTCATTTTTTGTACTTACGTATTGTTACCTATACTTTAGTTCACAAAAGCTGTCATGAATTAAATTCTCATTAAAACTCATTATCAATGCAAATTCTGCATAAGTGTCAAAAGAGGAAGAGTTATGTAATAATTTGAGAAGAAGAGAAAAATTCTTATACCAGAAATTTAGACAGAATGAATGATTCAATTGAACACAATAGGACTTCTAGTTTTTAAAAGCCAAATATAGGAAACATGGCAGATATATAACTTTTGAAACCATTAGTAATCATATTTATAATTTGTCTGTAGGAAACTGGGGCCTTGAAAAAATGTGAATAATAGCGATATTCAAAACATGAATATCGTGATGAAATTATAAATGCATGCAAATTGATTACACAACGTGAGGCTCATTATTGAAATTTGCTATTGGACGTCCAGTAGGGGTTAGATGTTAAAATCTACAGAGATGACATTGAAAAGACACCATCCAGAATCCTATAAAAAGATATTTTTCAAAAATACAGAAAAAAAGAAGAAGAAGAAGAAGGAAAGGACCGCATTGAGATGAACAGATCAGTTTTTGCTTTGTTTTGTTTGTGCTGTGTTGGAACGTGCTTATCTGAAAATAAATGAACGTTATTGAAATGAGTTTAAAAGAGAAGATATTTATACAAAGTTAGGTTCAGATGTATTAGGTCACAAGATGCATGTCTGTGGATATTTTACACCTCCCTGGCCTATATATTATACTCTCTAACACTTCCTGTTTTCTTCCTGGCATGCCAAGGGCCTCAAATTAAGAAGGATAGATCACTAGATGGGATACACTGAGAACAGTTTTGGTTGCTGTTGTTCTGATTTTTCAATGCATTTAGAGGAAAGTTCACGTTTTTGTTGTCAGTACCCTTATAATTCATCATAAATTGTCATTGTTATAGGATGTAAATTGTTAATGCAATACAAAGTTCTGAACTTAGAATTAATAGGGTGGAATGGTATAACCAATAAAAACACTGAGGGTCTGTTAAAAAAATTTGATCACTAACTTCTTGAATATGCGTGGTTTCTAAATTTGACATAAGAGAAGAACAGAAGGTGTGTGAACAGTAAAAGTCATTGAAATAGAAAGGCAAAAATATTAATATCTAGGAGAATAAAATCAGGAAGAACTGAACATCCAGGGCTGGCCATAAAGGAGTAACTTGAAGTCTACTTACCCTACCATTGGAATTAATGCATATGTTGGGCACAGTTCAATTTTCAAATAAACTTGCCTGAACATGTTAGAGAATAACCATTTGAGGCAGGACATGAGGAGGTGAAATTCTTGAGAAAAAAATACAACATAAGCTCCACATTTATTTATCTTTCTTCTAAAGTTTGTGCCAATGCACAGTAAGGTGAAATGAAACTAGGACTAATGAACTAGGACTAAAGTGGCAAAATTTTTGAGAGAAGATGGGAAAGAAGTGAGCCAAAAAATTATTTGTCTAGGGGCACCTGGGTGGCTCAGTCGTTAAGCGTCTGCCTTCGGCTCAGAGCGTGATCCCAGGGTCCTGGGATCGAGCCACATCGGGCTCCATCTCCGCTGGGAGCCTGCTTCTTCCTCTCCCACTCTCCCTGCTTGTGCTCCCTCTCTCTGGTTGTGTCTCTCTCTCTGTCAAATAAATAAATAAAATCTTAAAAAATATATTTGTCTAATATTCCCTTAGGGAATTGTCCAATTCCAGAGGTGCTCGAGCCCAAGGCAAGACCAAGAAACCCAGAATAAAACAGCACCTGGGAGGTTTCAGCAGGTGTATGTTGCTGAGAAGGGAAAGGTGGGAGTTCAAGCACTCCAAATGTGAAAGGGATGTGGCAGATCCAGCCAACCCTAGAAATGAGGGCAGAATTGAAGTCCACCATCCTGAATAAAGCCAGAGACCACCCACAGCAGCATCAAAATATGTAACTGGTACTCTATCTGCCAGCCAGAAAAGAAGTGTGGTCTTCTTTGGAGTGGATAATACCATCCAGAGTCTCTATACTTTTTAATTAAAAGTATATGGCATTCCATTAAAAAACTCATAAAGCATGTAGAACAAAAATACAGAATCAAATGATGGAATACAGATGATTCATATGTTGATATAATTAGAAGATGGTGAAGAGACAATAAAGTATCCCCCCAGTTGAGAAAGCATTTTGAGACCAGAAGACAAAGCAAGCCACTCCATACAGTTTTACAGTTTTATTTAGAGTATCTTACTGATGGGGCAATAGGGTGGGTCGTGATCCAGGCACCAGCTCTTCTCTCCCAAGTCTAGACCTTGGTCCACAAATTTTATAGAGCAAGAGGATGTGCAGAAGGGCACTATAGTGAGATCAAAGGATTTGCATGCACCCCCAAATGGTTTGCATGCACCCAATTGACAGCTAACCTTTAACTTGATCCTGTAGTACCACCTGTGCATCAGGAAGGAAAAGACTATATTATCCCTAACAGATTCATGGGATGCCAAAGCAAGTGTTCCCCACCCGGATCTTGGTGGGCATTTCAAAAGCATTTTATAAATCTCTAAGGGGGCTAGAACATATGGCCCCAAGATAGGTCATGAAGTGAACATGACAGATGGAAGAACAAAAATGAAGTCAGTATTGTCAGCAATCCTACAGAAAATGATTTTATAATAAATTAATTAATAAATTTGAGATAGTAGAGGAAAATGTGAATTCCATAGTGGAGTCTTCTCTCTCTCTCCCTCCCTCTCTCCTCTCTCTCTCTCTCACATATATGTATTTGTTCTCCTTGAATTCCATTTCACTTGCTGTGAATTGACACAAGAGAAAGATGGTAAATGCAGAGCTTGTGTGTGTGTGTGTGTGTGTGTGTGTGTGTGTGTGTATAATGTACAGAGTACTATTTTTTGCTGGTTTGAGAAAAAGAAGCAGGGTGGGGTGAGACAAGAGTAGAAGCACAGAGACTTATAAGTTGGTTATTGCAGAAACCCGTGCATCTAAACGTGGTTGGTACCACAGTGGTGACAGTGAAGGTGAGGAAAATTGTTTGGTTCTGGTTATTTCTTGAAGATGAGCCAACAGAATTTCCTGCTGGGTTGTTTATGGGGTCTAAGAGAAGAAAAAAAAAAAAATAGAGGAGCCAAAAAGGAATCCAGTTCTTTTGAAAGGAGCTGCCTAGGACCAACTTAAGAAACACTGCAGGAAAAGCAAGTTCAGGGAGGAAAATCTAAAGTTGTCTTTTGGGCATGTTATAATAAAAAATATTAACTGAAATGGATGGTAAACTCAACCCATTTATCATTTATTTCGACATAAAATGATGGAATACATTGATTGCTCTCATTTTGCCTTTCCTAACAATTCCCTGGAGTAATATAGGAGGTAAACTTAATAGAATCAGTGATATTTACTACTTTTTGAGCATAAATCTTCACTTGTTCTTTCTCAAGTGAGTAGTGTGGTCTCTTACAATTACTTTTTTCCTCCAACCTGTTCAAATGTTTGGCAGGAAAATGGCCTTATCGGGTCATCATGGAGCCTCTGCTATTGCTGAGCTAATAATACATTTTTGGAAAACTCCATTTAAACGTTGCAGATGAAAATCTATGCCCACTCTCTATGTCACTCCCAAACACATTGGAAGATGAGCCACAGGGGAAGCCCATATGTTAGAAAGGCATGCTTCATTTAGCTATTGCAACACGATGGCTGAAGGGTGCTATAGATGGAGTTGCTCAGAAAAGATTACATCTCTTGGCTTCTGGCAAAGAAAAAAAAAAGCATAAAAAAGGCTGTGCTAAGGGCTAAGAGCTTTATTGAAATTCTACAGGAGCCTTACAGAAACTGTGAGCTTCTGACTTGTTATCAGGTACCTGCATTTGGGCATCCTGACACTCTATAATTGAAATTCATTGCTGGACCTTTAGTCTATAAAAATGGTATGCTGTCATTAGCGCTGACTGCTTGCTATATTCTCCTGTCACTCCTTAGGCCAGCTTAAACCATCTCAGATGAAATAGCCTATTTCATGTCAGACCTCAGCACTTGCCACTATTAAAGTGGAAAGCTAAAGCAATGTTTAGCAATGTGGTAAAGACTAATGCAGTAGGATTGCTAGAGAAGTAGGAGTCTTTCTTTCTTTTTTTAATTCCCTTAAAATTTAATGTTCTCATATGGTACCATCTCTGTTACACTATTCCTGTCAGAATGAGAATTATTACATTTTTAATTGCATTTTAATTTAACCTGCTAAAGCCACACAGCTACCTTACATTTTAAGAAGTATTAGAATGTTAGTTCAACAATAAGACAAGTTAATGTAAGAATTACAAGGTAATATTTCATACTCATGATGTGAAGAATTGAGGCAATTATGTGGATAATTCAGCCAAAAAAAAAAGCCATGTTACTATACATATATATATATATATATACACATATATATATATATATTTGCTTATATAAGAGAGGAAATCCTGGATTTGGGAGATTTAACCTTTAGTTCATTCTGGAATAACTGTATTTATCACTCGATGTCAAGTTATACAGTCAGATGGTCAGAGAGAACTTTGTTGTTCCAGTTACTCATGTTATGAGAGGCGTCACCTCATTAACCAAAGAAATCGAAGAGCCTAGCTGTTGACAGTTAGAATTGTTAAGCTGTCCCAAATTACCTAAGCACACAGACCTAATATGGATGAACCTTCTCAATGAATTAAGAAACTAAATAAAAATACCACTGAAAATGATTCTGCTTCCCTATCCCACTGGCCTCAGTTTTTGTTCATGGATATGGAGTAAACAAAAGAAACACCTTTTTCTTTTTAACCACCACCATGAAATGAGTTTTTATAAAACCAGATAATAGTATTTAAGGGTGATGGAAATGTTTTTCTCAAATTAATACTGGGTTCTGTTCCAGGGCACTCAAACTTAGCACGTGCTTAGCTAGTAAACATTGTTTTTGGCGGCCTCCTCCTCCTCCTCCTCCCCCTCCTCCTCCCCCTCCTCCTTTCTTCTTCTTCTTTTTTTTTAAACCTTTAAAAGTCCAATAGTTTGTGTGTGTGTGTGTGTGTGTGTGTGTGTGTGTGTGTTTATTTTAATCACAACGTAGTCAAACAGCATTGAATGCTAGAATACCCAGATTCATGTCTTGGCTTCATTACTAATGAGCATAGTGATCCTAATATGGGTCCCTTCCCATATCGAGCACCAGAATCTTTTCTTTAAAATGACTAGTTTGAGGGGCACCTGGGTGGCTCAGTTGGATAAGGGTCTGCCTTTGGCTCAGGTTAAAATCTCTGGATCCTGGAATTGAACCCTGTGTCGAGTTCCCTGCTCAACGGGGGAGTCTGTTTCTTCCTCTCCCTTTGCCTCTACCCACCCCCCCAGCCACTCACTCTCTCAAATAAATAAAATCTTTAAAGTAAAATAAAATAAAATAACTAGTTTGTATTTGGTGACCAAGCTTTATAATTAAGATATGATACAGTCATTGGATTTTTCTATTAGGGAAGAAGTAAAGAAGTTGTCATGCTCTGTGGATGAGATGATTAGAGGGGCTCCCGGGAGACACAGATGAGACTGTACCTTAGAGACTGTGCCTACATGTATTTCACTACTGCAAGGTAAACACCTTGAGTGCAGTAAAATCACACCTTTTCATCTCATTGTTCCTAGAGCCTGAAAAACGCTTATACCTTGATATAACTCAATGTGGAAAAAACAAATAATCCAATTAAAAATGGGCAGAACACATGAACAGACATGTCTTTGTAAGAAGATGTGCAGATGGCCAAAATGAAAAGCTGCTCAACATCACTCATCATCACGCAAATCAAAACTACAATGAAATACCACTTCACACCTGTCAAAATGGCTAAAGTCAACAACACAAGAAACAACAAGTGTTGGTGAAGATTTGCAGAAAAAAGAATCCTTGTGTACTGTTGGTGGGAATGCAAACTGGTGCAGCCACTGTGGAAAACAGTATGGAGTTCCCTCAAAAAGCTAAAAATAGAATAACTTTACAACTCAGTAATCCCACTACTGGGTATTTATCCAAAAAATACAAAAACACTAATTCAAAGGGATGCATGCACCCCTATGTCTGTTGCAGTATTATTTACAAGGGGGAAAAAGAGGATGGGAATTAAAGAATACACTTATCATGATGAAAAAATAAAATAACTGTATAGGAACAAGTGTTCAATGATTATTTGGAGAAAGCACAGAAACCGAGAGAAAGGAAGAAAAAAAAAATCTTGGAAGTGAAAATAATAGAATGAGAAGAGAAGAGAAGGAAACAGCACAAGTCATCACATATTCTTTTTTTGGTAATTGTGTTGGACTGAATGTGTCAATCCAAAATTTACATATTGAAGTCCTGTCCCTCATGACTGTATTTGGAGATGGGGCTACTAAAGACATAATTAAGGTTAAATGTGGGGCCTTGATCTGATAGAATCGGTGCCCTTATAAGAAGAAAAGTCAGAGAACTAACGTATTCTCTCACTCTCTTTCTCTCTCTCTTTCTCCCATCTCTCTCTCTCTCTCTCTCTCCTCTCCCACCCCCTCACTGCACACACCAAGGAAAAGGCCATGTGATCACACAACAAGATGATGGCCATCTGCTACTCAAGGGGATAATCCTCATCTGGAACAAATTGGCTGGCATCTTGATCATAAATTTATAGCCTCTAGAACTCTGAGAAAATAAAATTCTGTGGCTTACGACACTCAATCCATGGTATTTTGTCATGGCAGCCTGATCAGATTAATACAGTAATCCATCCAAAAACTGGAAGATTTTAACTTTGCTGGACTCAGTGGAAGACTATTCTTTTACTGTCTGTCCTCTTATCAAAGTCATCCTTCAAACTGCTGTGCAAGTAACCATTCTTCATTAAAGCTTTTCCTAACTCCTAAACCCCAACCAGTCTCCTTTCTTTCTGATTTCCTTTAGTTTTCGTTTTTGGTAGTGGTTTTTATCCATATCTCATTTGTGTGTTGTTTTTCAAAATTCTGACACCCCCCCTATACTCTAGAACAATTAGGTTAGAAACTCTGATGGTGAGAACCAGACATCATGTTTTAAATCATCTTTTCATGATTTATTTTAGAATTGTTGTAGGTAATTAAATTGATGTTCTAATCATCCTGTAGACTTTTCTGGGAACAAGATCTTAATTGTGCTATGTCTATATCTCTATGTCATGAGATAAAAAGTTGAATACCAATTCATTATACTCTTAGTTTATGCAAAACTAAAGTTTTATCTAATAGACGCAGTGCAATGTGCTATTGATCAACATGTTGTAGAGAAAATAGATGATTTTACATCCCAGGGGAAAAAGCCACCAGTCTTAAACAACACTCTTTGAATTGTCTTTATAAACTAAGTGAGTTAGGATACATTTAAAAGATGTGAAAGAAAGCTGTATCCCCCCATAAAATTCCTATACTAGTGCCATGGTCAAGAAAGTCTATAAAATGGTCTTTTATAAATCAGTTAAATGCCCCCCAAAGGCAGAAATTAGGTAGGCCGATTTTACAATGCATACTTCTATTTGCTCTCTTTTCGTAGTTACTATAACTGATCTCTATTGCAACAAACATTTACCATTTGTAAATGAGAATAAACATTTTTAACCAAAAATAGAAACAAAAACTGTCTGTGATCCTTCTGCCTAGGGAAGACTCTGGTTAGATACATGTAAGAGTGAAGACAGAGTTAACTTTCCAGGTCCACTGAAGAAATGAAGAGAATATATTTTAGAGGATGGTGGTGGGCATGGTTTGAATGTGGGGAGGGGGCAGAAAGCAAACAAAAGTCATTAATCTTAAGTGAAAACCTGTAAGGTTAAATACCCTACTCACTCACACATCAACAGAAGTCAGACCTCCATGTGAATACAGATATAAATATACACATAGATTTAAAAATAATCAATTGGCGGGGCGCCTGGGTGGCACAGTGGTTAAGCGTCTGTCTTCGGCTCAGGGCGTGATCCCTGAGTTATGGGATCAAGCCCCACATCAGGCTCCTCTGCTAGGAGCCTGCTTCTTCCTCTCCCACTCCCCCTGCTTGTGTTCCCTCTCTCGCTGGCTGTCTCTATCTCTGTCGAATAAATAAATAAAATCTTAAAAAAAAAAAAAAAAACAATTGGCTAATAGCACTTCAATGGACTAGTGGATTCATAAAGAAAAAAAACAGGCAAAAGGAATAACCAGACTGCAAGAAAACATTTTGAAGATTCAAAATGATTTTATGCTCGCCATAAATGGGTGGAGGAGTTCCCAGGGAGGAGTTAAATAAAAGAACAAGTGGGCCTAAATGAAATGAAAGTTAAGAGACAAGAAAGACAGATTTTGAATTTTTGGTATCTGCCTACTGGCAGCCCAAATGCAAAATAATAGTAATAGCAATAACAATAATTATGCGAGGGGTGCCTGGGTGACTCAATCGGTTAAGCGTCCTGCTCTTGATTTCAGCTCAGGTCATGATCTTGGGGTCTTGAGATGGAGCCCTGTGTCAGGCACCATGCCGAAAACTGCTAAAGATTCTCTCTCTCCCTCTGCCTCTCCTCACTCTATCTCTAAAAAAAAAAAAAAAAAAAAAAATTATGTAAGGGGGAGGATAAATGCAGAATAGTAAAGATGAAGAACAGCAAAACGAAATTGAAAATAAAAATGAAAACAACTAATCTTTATATTAGGTAAGCATGATTTCAGCCAACTCTCTAAGCATGTAAGTGTGCAAATAGATGCACATTCAAAAAAAAAAAATAATGATGAGATCACATTTTATTAAAAATGTGTTAAAATGTATTAAATTCAAGTTCACTTGAATTATAAGAACAAACTATCCAATGAAAAGATGAAGAGGTGAATTGTTATCCATGCTTATATATCTGAATTTAACTTTTCTTTCCATCTTGGAGAAGGAGGGACAACCTCATAGAGTCCACCTGTACCAGATGAGGACACTGATAGTAGCAGTGGTGGTGGTGGTGGTGAGGATGTTGGTAATAATGATAAGAAATTGCAACAACCATTTATGGCTGCCAAGAGTATGAGTGTGACAGGAACATTGATGGGAATTTGTCTCTGGCAGCCCCACCTCAACCCTTGTGAAGCTAGTGTTACAATTTCCATTGGAAATGGAGTTTTAAAACTTGTCCAGTTTCATCCATCTACCAAATAATTGAACAGGATGGAAACCTGGATCTGTGTGATTCAGAGATCACGTTTGTCCAGTGTCTCACACTGGCTACTGAAGGGGTGCTCCCCCCTGCATGATTAACCTCCTGTGGGTTTTTTTTTTTTTGGGGGGGGGGTAAAATGCTACTTGAGTTTCCAACTTCCTGTGTCAAGTTATAAACAATTTGTCATGCCTGCAGTCACACTTTTGGCTCCTGTCAGCTCTGTGAAACAGCCATATCATCGGTATGGTTTTCCACTCCCTAAGCAACTTGTGGATCTCATCCTCCCATGCAAGCAACTTGTCACATCTTCAGTTTTCTCACACATTTCAGTTCAAGAGTATCATCATTCTGTTCTTATTTAATTCTTCTTTTCATTGAAAATGTCCATGTTCTCACAGTGTGTCCAAACTCCCACCATTAAATCGTCTCTCTGCTGTGACATAAAAGATCTTCCAGCCTTATCAATTACCTTTTTTTCTTAATTTCTACGACAAATTTCTTTTAGAATTATGTATCACAGGGGTACTGTAACTACTGCTTGAGTCATTGACTATGTCCTTGGTGTTGTAAAGGAAGACTCCCCCCTCCCTTTTTTCTCACTGTACTCCAATGTCAAAGGAATAAGAATGGGAAAACCAACCAACCAAACAAACATACAAAAAACTACTAAACTAGAGAGGTGGTAGGGTATATCTCTGACACTCTTCCCCCCACAACCTCCCACAGCGTCTCCCTGTGTACTCTTAGCTAAGTTACTCAGTTAATCTGAATCCCAGATTCTTCTTCTGTGGAGATGCTAACATGCCCTACTTGCCTCATAAGATAGATTAAAAAGAAAAAAAAATTAAAATTGCTGTGAACTCTATTTTTGTACTAAAATTTTATATAAATGATTTATTAAAATGAATTCTCTATAAAAGATTGAATTTTATACTAAAACAAATATTTTCTTTTTATTATAATTGCTAATTCATTTAAGCAACCTATTTTCTGACTGCCAAAATTCTTTAAACTGAAATCCACTTGGACAGATATTCCAAACTAGTTTAGAAATGACAAACGTGTTAGTGGTAACTCTCTCGGTTGGTATTAACTCTCCTAAATAAATCTGTAACTACAGAACTCTTTTTAAGATTATAAACAAATTTTCCTGGGGGGATATTTTGCAACCCTTCAAATACAACTCTTTATAAGGAATAAAGTTGCATGATACACACACAGGAAAATGAGTCTCTACTTTAAAAAATAGCTATGTTATTCATGAGAAGTGTACACATACACACAGATACAGGGGGAAAATTATGGGCATTTGGAGGCCTCTGACAGAACATCTAGCATAGACACAATCTTTGCATTGAAATCATCTGCACACTAAAAAATAATAATAATAAGAGGAAATACAGAGAATTTTCATCAAACTTTACAGAGAGGAAAGGAAATACAACATACTCTAATGAAGACATCTTTTATCTGACCAGAAGACCTATTGCATTCTTAGCTAGAGTATTATTCACTGTGAATCCATGTTCAACTCTCTAGCTTCAATTTAGTCATCTATTAAATTGGTGGGGGCCTGCCTGGGTGGCTCAGTCAGTTGAGCATCTGACTTTTTATTTCAGCTCAGGCCGTGATCTCAGGGTCATGAGATCAAGCCCCATGCCATGTTCCACACTCAGCACAGAGTCTTCTTGAGATTCTCTCTCTTCCTCTCCTTCTGCTCCTCCCTCTGCTCACACCCTTTCTCTAGATAGATAGATAGATAGATAGATAGATAGATAGATAGATAGATAGATAGACTCTTTAAAAACATTAGTAGGGATACAGGGAAGAAGTTACAATCAAATCTAGCCTTAGAAAACTTTAAAATTAAAAAAAAATGATTGGAAAACAACAAATATTCTTGAAATCCTGGGTGAAACTAGTAAACCAAATTGTATGTTCTTTTTACAATCTTTGTTTCTAGGAAAAGAATTAGATAAGTTTCCAAGTTGCAAAAAAAAGTATGTTCCAAAGTGCCAAACTTATGGGCAGCTTCTGATTTTACCAAATAGCATTCAATTTTCACTGAAAAAGGAGTGTGACCAAAAGGGACTAATGTTTCTAGCTTACCTGTCAATCAAATGTAAGGACACCATGGAAGCGATCTAAATCAGAAAATTATTCAAGATCAACTCTTCAAACACCCAGAAGTTATTACATTGCCCCATGAAATGTTGAAGTGCTTTTAAAATCTCATTGCCTTTTATAGAAGTTAGTAAATCACAATCTGTAGAGTGGGGTATATTCTTGGTTAATTAACACAACTTTAAAACAATTATATTTCAGCTCTAACATGAATGGGTTAAAAAAGACAACAAATATTTACTGAAGCTGCTTACCTGTCACCTACTTTTTATTCATTGTGTCATCTACCCTTAAGATAATTCTAGGCTTATCTTTGTTTTACAGATAAGGACTTTGAAGATCAGAGATAGTAAATCATTTGTTCTTGGGCATGCAAGTTGTGGGTAAATGCCTGAAGTCTTTGAAGACAGCTCCATCTACCACAAAATATCAAATTTATTTCTCTACACCCCACTTTTTAAGGTAAGAACTGAAACTTGGCCTGACTGTCTTTCATTTTTTTACCATTGTCTCGGCCATTTGTGATTTCAAAGGGGTGATGCTTTCTCAGATCTTTTTAATCTCCTAGGAGTGAGACTCTGATGTTGGCAATGTATTCAACTCCTCGCCACCATAAACTTCTCTGCAATTTTCTGTAGCTTTTATCTTTATCCAATTTTTAAAGCAGATGCCAGTTGCATAAGCAGTATCTACAGCCATTGCTCAGCAAATTCTTCCTCAGTGATATAGCCTTGGGTACTTTCCATGTGTCTTACTTATGGTCAATTTTTCAGGAACCATAATGTTGAATTTAGTCCAGAAGAATGTTCATCCACCCCCTTGCACTTCTGTGCTTGAAGAAAAGTTGCAGCAGGGATATATCGCCCCGTATGTTGGAGTTTCTTCTGGCAGGAAGGATACAGATAACTTTATTGGAAATATAAAGCTTCATTGAGTTCCCTCCCTCTGAGGGGCTAACAACATTCTTTCCCTGAGACAATTGGATGCACCCCACTTATAATCCTTCTTCACATAATGTTAGAAAAAGAGGCTTTAACCTAGGAAAATATTGTCAATAAGTATTATTAGACCAGTTTATTGTTGGTTCAGACGAACAGCCCCAGTCCCTTGAGATGTCTCATGAATCTTTAGCACATAACATAATGCATTATAGATATATCTCTAAAGAAGGAACTAATGAATGGTGAGTGTTATATTATCTTCCATGGCTCCCCTAAACTACTATTCCTCTCCAATGATATGTGTAAATACTTTATTGAACCTAATCTTCAAATTAACACTTGAACCCAATCTTACACCATAGCATACTCTTAAAATCTCAATATCAACTTTCATAGTTATTCTCTTGTTTCTGTCCTTCCCTTTTATTTTGGCCTTTATTTTTATCTCTTTCGTTATAACCCCCTAAATGTAGTAATTGAGCTATTTTTTCCTATCTACTCATTCTTATTGGAGAAAATTCCCTAAAAGTGCATGTGTGTGTGTGTCTCTCCGTGTCTGTGTGTGTGTGTGTGTGTGTGTGTGTGTGTGTGTGTATCTGCATGTCTGTTTTTTTCTCCAGGAGGCAGGTAGGTGAGATATAAAGGCTACACAGAATTCCTTCCAGAGATTTTCTTCTTATTACTTCTTCATAACAAAACTTGACAGATAATCCTTTATCTAAAAGCAAAGCCATAATTGAAAATATGGACACTATCAGAAGGGTCATTTGCAGCATCACACTATAAAGAGAGAGAAAGAAAACTTCACTTCTGACTCTTAGGGAGGAAAAAGCATAACAAAGTGGTTTGATGACATCTGGTCAGAGTTTCTTCAGTGCTCTTTCATCTTCTGCCTTGAAGGTTTCATGGATACAGTTTTTATTTATCAGTGGAGTTTCTCTGAGAAGCAAGACTGCATTGATAGGCATTTTTTGATCCCAGCCCACAACCTGAGTAAGTTGGAGGTTGTTTTGGAAAGTCGATGGGGCTATACTGGCCAATAGAGGGTTGCCCAATAAAATTCTGGGCATCTTGTCAAATTTGAATTTCAGATAACAAAAGTGAGTACTTTGAGTATATGTGTATACTATCCATATATGCATGGGATATGCTAACATGTCATTTGTCATTTATCTGAAATTCAGATTTAATTGACCATTCTGCATTTTTATTTGCTAAATCTGACAACTAACAACAACTTTATTTGTTCTAATCTTCTCCTCTTTAAAATGTAACCTGGGAACCTGAGGCATTTGAAACAATTTAAAAAATTTTAAACTCTCATTATTTTATGTCTAAATAATTCACAATGGGCCCCCTTTTCAAACATGTGTGTTTTGTCTGTAGGTCATTCCATGTGGTCTTTTGGTTACTAGTAACAAACAAATCAAAGAGGAATTTCTTGTAGGAGTAAAAAGGAACTTAATATAGAAAAACTGAAGTTACTTAGAAAATCAAAAGTGTGGCTATAAAAGCAACTTTTAGGAAGAAAAGTTATTAGGACAACACTGGAAATCTCTAAATTCTGTAGTTACTTCTTCAACTGCTCAGTTCCCTGTGAGTTTTTATTCCTGTTCCAAGTTCTCAAGAGTACATAACTGGTCCACCCGGGGTCGCGTTGCTGTCCCTGTGCAGTGGATATGTATGGCAGATTTAAAAAGTTGGGGAAGTTTGGTGGACAAGCAATACATAAGCTATGATGACATAGTTTAAGTGTAGGGAAAAATCTACCTTGGGCCCTTTCTTGTCTTCTGAAGCAAACTAGTAGAAATGCATTAACTCTTTACTAGTGGAAAATACAAATTAATGACAGAATCCCTATGGCTGCCTCATTCTCAGCATATTTTGAAAGGTTTAACATTTAATGCCTAAGAATAAAGGTAGGCATTTCATATTCTTCGCAATTAGATTTGGATAAGCAGTGGGAAAACAGTTCAGTGGAAATATGAATCTTTTATACCACCCTTATCAAGTAAAGATGATCTGAAGAATAAGAAGGGAAAATATAAATGCACTACAACAAAGTCATAAAAAAGAGAAGTAAATCAGGGAGCTTGCTTTTGCCTTTGCCTTTGTTTTTGGTTTTGTTATTTTTGGTTTTGTTGTTGTTTCTCAGTAATTTGCCGTAATATCAGAGCAGAGCACCTAATGGATGGAGCTTCCCTATCCCAGAAATGGCAGAAGAAGCTTTTAAGCAGTAGGCTGGCAGGTGATGCAATGAAAGCAGCGTGATTACACAGTCCATCCAGATCTAGGTTTCAATTCTGTTTCTGCATCTTATAACTTTTTTTTTTTTTTAAGATTTATTTATTTATTTTGGAGAGAGATGGAGAAAACACGAGTCAGGGGAGGGGCAGAGTCTTTAAGCCAACTCCCTGTTGAGTGCAGAACCTAGAGATGGGGTTGGGGTTCGATCTCACAACCTATGAGATCAGACCTGGACAGAAACCTAGAATCAGTTGTTCTATCACCTGAGCCACCCAGGCACCCCACTGCATCCTGTGTTCTATGAGACTTTGGTTAGTGTCTTTCTCTCTCTGATCTCCAGTTCCTTGATCTATAATTGGATACAGTAAAACTCAGCTGTGATTGTGAGGATTAAAGAAGATGGTTTTTGTAGAAAATTATAATACAGGGCCTCCCAAAAAGAGAGTAAAAAAAACACCCAAAACCCAAAACTGATTATTTGGTGGTTACACTCATGATAATATCCAAATGGCTCCAATCAAAACAATCTTTCTTCAAATGACAGTAAACTCTGGACAAAACAAATAATGCCAGCAGAGTGAAGGGACGGGAGAGCAAATAAAAGCAGAGTATGATGAAAGAGACATGGCACTTCAGAAAAAAAGAGACTAGCACTTAATGAGTTTTGAATTTGTATGGCTTTAATACCAACAATATGCCTAAGTCTACAACTTGCTGGGTGGCCAAAGTTGTATAGAAAAACTGAAGATGAATGTCTGGATGACCCCTAAAGTAATTTAAAATAACTTAACTAAAATTTTAACTGCCCCCCTCCTGCAGAAAACATAAATTTATCAGCTTGATTTAATCCAAATTAACTGTCTACTAAAACATAAAAAATATTCTTTTGAGTCCTCTATGAAATATCTTTCACAATGACAAGGATGCAGTCCCAAGTTACTAAACACATAAAGAAATAAGAAAATAAACCTCTTTTCATAAGAAAATAATCAATAGAGACTAAACCTAAGATTATCCTGACCCTTATAATTAGCAGATAAGGATTTTATAGGAACTACTATGAGTAAGCTCAATGTAAAAGAAAATATGTCCATAATGAATGAAAAGATAGAAAAATGTGCGGAGAAATATAAATGATCAAAAACACCAAGCAAATAGTCTAGAATTATTCCCATCTCAGACGTGATCTTCAAGTAAATCTTCTTTAAGAAGAATCTTATATACTCAAATGTCAATAGGAGCCCAGCTGGAAACATAAATGAATGAAATACTCAGAGTACTACACAAAAGATACTGACAGGGCTTGTGGTGATCTAGAAAACAGTGCCTCTATATAAAGGAAATATTCGCTATTTGATTTCAGCCAATTATTGCTTCAAGTAGGAATTAGCTTTGTGTGTGTGTGTGTGTGTGTGTGTGTGTGTGTGTGTGTGAAGAGCTAGATAGTAAGTATTATAGGCTTTGTGGACCATATGATCTCTGTTACAACTACTCAACTCTGCTTTCGTACTGTAAGAGTAGCCATGGATAATACATACCTGAAAGATCGTGGCTATGTTCCAATAATACTTTATTTACACAACATGTAGTGGGTCAGAGTTGGCCTGTGTGATAACAGTTTGCAGAACATGGTCTCATAGAAATTTAGGTTCAAGTTTACCTAACGTTCTCTATTCCAAGAAAAGGTGAGCCACCAGGTCTGGAGTCCTGTCCTAGAACAAATATGCATAAAGTTCTGAGAGATAAATAATTGTTTTCCAGTCCACAGAAATGAGAATGGGATGTTAACCCATGCAAAAGAATGTGGTTGTGAAAGATTGAAATATATGGACAGTGCAAGTAATTTGGTTTAGGTGCAGGACAAAAATTGTGTGGGGTTAAGTTACGAAAGCCAGATGGAATTTGGTGTAACCAATAAGTGACACTTTTTTCTCGCTGAGTTAGACAACAACTAAGACATGTGACCACAACAGTAACAACAACTACTAGGGGCAAAGAATGCATTCAGATGGATCCCTATATACTGGCATTTTATCCAGTAAATGCTGGGCTAGAAGACTTAGCTTATAAACTCAACATTGGGCATTTTAATATTTCTTTCACTTTTTAAAAAAGATTTTATTTATTTGTCAGAGAGAGAGAGAGGGCATAAACAGGGGGAGCAGTAGGCAGAGGGAGAAGCAGGCTCCCTGCTGAGCAGGGTGCCCCAATGCGGGGCTCAGTCCCAGGACCCTGGGATCATGACCTGAGCCAAAGGCAGCCACTTAACCCACTGAGCCACCCAGGTGTCCCTATTTCTTTCACTTTTATAATCACCTGGGCACCCTACCTCATACCCCCCCAACACACACACACACACACACACACACACACACACACACACACACACACATTAATCTAGACTTTGAAATGTTTGGGATGCAGAGCAGAAAGCTCAGAATCTCTACCTCCCAGTTGTCAGGGAGGGATAGAACATAGAGAACATAGCTGTAAACCAAATCCCCTGCCTTTGGTATTTGGGACTATCTCTGCCTATCAGAGAAAGATGCACAGTGACTACCTACCAACAGGGTGATTTCTTTTCTCTTTGGGAAGGAGAAACAGGTGGAACAATAGGACAGAAATGTTTAGGGAAAATCTTTCTTTCATACTCAGAAGAGAAAATAAGTATCCCTTACACTCAACAGCACACAGATTCCAAATATGAAATCCCTTAAGTATACTGAAGAACTTATTTCTTGCTATACTCAACATAGCAATAATCCTGAAGTAGAACATCAATTACAGTAAATGATTTGTATTGCTAATTCCTTGTAGCATGGCTCTCATGACTTTGTTTTAAATCTACTACAGAACTTGCCTGACTTATGATGAAAAACTTACCATAAGTTGAAAATACCATGTCTATAATATACTTAATACACCTAACCTACCAAGTATAGCTTAGCCTAGCCTTCCTTAAACATGCTCAGAACACTTAAATTAGCCCACAGTTGAGCAAATCATCTCACACAAAAGCCTATTTTATAATAAAGCGTTAACTGTCTCATGCAACTTATTGAATATTGTGCAGGCAGTGAAAAGCAGAATGGATGCGTGGATGCAGAATGGTTGTATGTTTTGGTTCTTTAACCTCATGATCGGGTGACTGATTGGGAGCTGTGGTTTGCTGTAGCTGACCAGCATTACAGGAAATGATCATAACACATATCACTAGCCTGGAAAAAGATCAAAATTCAAAATTTTGAAGTATGGTTTCTACCGAATGCATATCACTTTCTCACCATCATAAATTCAAAAAATTCTAAGTTGAGCCATCCTAAGTCAGGGACCATCTGTAATACAATCCACATTACTAAATATCTATCCAAGCTGTATGAGCAGTAGAAAATGCCTTACAAAAGTTCCACACCATCTAAAATGATTTAAAAACAAGCAGAATCATCATAAAAGATCTGAGAGTTACTATTCTCTTAGACGTCCATTTAAAGTCCCCAAGGGAAGCTTTTAATTTAATGCTTCACATTAAAAACTAGCTTTGAATTGTACATTTGCCTCTGAGCCACGGCAAATAAATAAAAAAAAACATATGCCATGCATCTTACTCAAATTTTCTCCATTACCAAATGGACCCAATACCTCAGCCTTTTTGTTTGTCCCCTGGATTCCAGAAGTATTTGTTATATCTACTTCCAATAATCTGATTGAAATTCTGGAGGACTGCAGCAAAGTATACATCATAAATTACTATATATATATTGTTTTTTGCTAGATTAAAATCTTCTGCCAGTCAACAAATTCTAGTGATGAGTTTCCCTCAAAATGCTAAACTTTCCAAATCCTTACCTTCTGATACAAAGCTAATCAGAGAATCTAACAGCTCTGCATGGCTAAAGTGCAACAGAGAAATCACATATCTGACATTTTGCAATAGGCAACAAAAGTGTTTATTATAAAATGATGATCCATTGTATAGGAAATGTGAGCATAAATACACTAGTGCTTGTACATTTACTTGTTCATTTACCCATTCATCAAATAATTTTTTGGTGCTCAAATAATAACAGACGATGTTATTCATATATGTTTATTTTAAAAATATGTTTCATTTATCAAGCAAAATCAAGCAATAGTTGATTTAAAGCCTAATGAATTTTGGAAATATTCATTAAAAGAAAACTATATTTCCCAGGTTTATTCCTTTTATTCTATCTCTTTTTTTGTAGTGTGTATATGTGTGTGTGTATATATATATGTGTGTGTGTATATGTGTAATTATAATATATATGTATTTTATGTATAATATATATGTTATAATATATATGTTTATTCCTTTTATTCTATCTCTTTTTTTGTAGTGTGTGTATATGTGTGTGTGTATATATATATGTGTGTATATATATGTGTAATTATAATATATATGTATATATATATAAGCTTTTAGCACATACTGTTTACAGGAACAAAATCTCATAAGAGTACTTTTAAACATTTGGTTTTAGTTTACTTTCCCCAGCCTGAATTCCTTTCTAAAAGCATTGGATTCCTCACTTATTGTTTAAAATATGCCCTTTATTTTAAGAGACCTTGAAATCCTCCCCAGAGGTCCCTATCTTGGCCTCAGCTTCTCTGCATCCTTGTGTAGGGCTACAAATTATCCTCCAGGGACAGGGGAGATAGGTCATGTGATCCAGAAGAGAGGAAGAGCAGAGTCTTTGAGGAAATCTGTAGCAATAGAAAAGGAGTTCTATGACAAAGTGTCATCTCAGGAGAGAGGATTGTCTGTGATGTTGTGGGAAAGCAGTTTCCAGAAGCTGGAGCTGCGGGGTAGAGCTTTAAAGTGGGCAGTCAACACTTGGAATGGGAAGTGAAGTAATCCTCAGAACTTGGGATTCCAGGCAGAAGAAAATATCCCCCCCAGAATATTCAGGGAGCTGGTATTCCATATGCTGAAATGATAGGGGACATCCTCAGGTTATACTCCCCATGCAAAAGTGAATTCTTGATGCCAGAAGCAGACTCAAGGCATCATTTCCCTCAAGACAGCTTCAGTGCCCACAGGTTTACCGCATTGCCCTACCTCTTTGTTCTTCTGGATTCTACTAACTTTGCCCTTTTTTCCTTGTATTGCAATTATCTATGTGTTTTCCTTTTCCAGATAAATGAGGACTTTCTTGGGGTCTAGGTCTGGGTGTAATTCTCATCAACTCCATTCTCTTATTCCATTAAGCAGGAAGAAATTCCAAAAATGTTTATAGAAGAGGTAAATACACTTTCATTGATAGTTTGGATTTCGAAGAGTTGAGCATAAGATACTATTCTTAAAGGTCATCAACTTTGAGGGTACTTCATCATTTATGACTCTTTTACACATTAGTGACAAACAACAATAACAACAATAACAACAAATTCACCCACACAAGCTTAAAAGAAAACAGGATTTTTATTGGCTCATGTAGCAGATAAGCCCAGGTCGAGGATGTGACTTGGTGTAGGAGTTCTCATAACATCGTCAAATCCAGTTTCTCCTTATTTCCCACTTAACTAGTTTTCAAGTTGGCTCTATTCTCTTTTCATTGTGTAAAAATGGCTGGAGAAGTTCCAATCTCACCTGCCCAAAATTGGAAATCAGATGATTGTATATCATGGGTTCACCATGAACCTATCACTGTAGGGAACCATCATTAGGTCAATGGGAGAAGGAATGCTGAGGAGGTAACCAGCATACCTTCCCATGGGTATAGAAAAATAACAACATTTCTAAATGGCATATACCATCAGAGCCCTCAAGCTTCTTTGCAATTTTCAAAAAATTCTTTCAACTTTCTGCAGTTGTGGGTGTTTTTCACTAATGATGTTTTACTGCCAAATTTGCCATATGTTGATCTTCTCTAACAACTACTGTTAAGAAAAGGAGACCCAAGGGGGGCAGGCAGGAGTCACTTAAACCCACTTACACAGAAACTGGATACTTTACTGTCACTCAGCTGACACTGACATATGTAGTAGAATTCCTTCCTGAAATGATGGAATTGTTTTGACAAGTCTTAAAGTTAAGAGTAATTTTAAGACTCCAATGGCTATTATTCCTAGAACCCATTATTATGTGCACCTTTCTGTATCTCTCTTGACAAAAACAGAAAAGCTCCAAAATTCAAAAAACAAAAACAAACCAACCAAACCTCTTCATCTGATTGTCTCTATCTCAAACTTTATATACTTACACTCAGACACTTTTGTTAACTCCAATCTTCAAATGCATACCAAGCTTTAATAAGCTATTTAACACAGATATTATAATGCCTTGTTCCTGTTGAGTACCTGCATTTTCTTCCTCCCTTTTCAGTTGCACACAATCCATGTAGTGGCTTCTCAAAGTGTTGAAGTTCTACTGTCTGCGGTCAACTCATGTGGTTGTCATCTTCTCTCAACTCATGTGGTCGACTCTAGGTCTTCGTGTGTCCATTGTGTTCATCTCTGTGTTCTTGATATTTGGAGAAGACTCTTGTAGTCATGGTTGGGAAATCTTTGTATCTGGTGTCTGATAGAGTTGGTTTCTATTTCCTGCCTTGTGATTTATTGAACCTATTTTGAGCCTTCAATAAAATAAAGCATCAGAGTATTAGTTTTCCTGTAGTAACAAGCTACAAAATCCTCTCAATGGCTTATCATAAGAGATGCTAACCACTTGATCCTACTATATGCCTATCCTGGGTTGGCTGGGACTGTTTCATGTTGTCTTCATTCTGAGAGCCAGGATGATGAAATAGCTTCCATCTAGATTTATTAGAAGGGAATAAAATAGGATAAATAATATGCTTTCTCTTAAAGCTTCAACCCGGAAGTGGCAGGTGGCATTTATGCTGCTATTTCCTTGACCGAAGCAAAGTACAGGACCAAACGTAGCATCAAGAGAGAAGTGCCCCAAATATATCCTTGGTAGAATTAAAAGTATCTGGTGAATTATGCTGATAAGTCAGCTATTTCTCTTAAAGGATTTTTGAAAATATAATTTAATTTTTACTAAAAGGACTGCCAAATGGCAAATACTCAGATTTATGAACCCTTAAAACATATTTTTCTGAGGACCAGTTTCCTTCTTTTTGAGATGAGATTAGTACTTCTCAGTTTGTCAGTTTCAGATGTTCTCCCTCCAAAATAAAAATAAACCTTTTCCTTCCCTGCCATCTTCATGTAAAATCATCTACTACAGGAGTTTCTGCAATGCATTTCTAAGTGGGCACCCATGTCTGGCTCTTGACCCTTGTTCTAACCTATTCTTCATACAGTGGCTAAAGGAACCATTTCTAAAAAGCAAATCTGATGACATCATTTGCCTGCTTAAAAGCATTTGGTGTCTTCTCATCCCTTTGACAATAACATTTAAAATCATTAGTTTGAGTTATACGGCTCTGAATAATCCGGGGTCTACTTTTCCTGCCAGCATCACTTCTAGTTGTTCTACTATCTCTTACTCTATCCTGGGTTTCCCTTTCTTTCTCAAACTAGAACAACTTATTTTGACTTCTGGGGCATTGTGTATTCTATTCCTTCTGTATAGGAAGCTTTAACCACACTCTCCATCTAGATTACTCCTTACCATCATTCAAGTTGCAGCTGAAAGAGTATGATTGTAGGGATGCCTTCCTTAGTGTTTCACTGCAGCATGAATTTTTCTTCCATCACGCATATTCAACTGTGATGACGTATTTATTTATGTAGCTTTACATGTTTGCTTGCTGCCACTGCCCTTGCCCAGTCTTCATGGTCACATCTATCTGGTCCAGTCTGAATCCCCAGTTGCTAATACAGTGCCCAGCATTTATTAAATGTTCAATAATTACTTATTATCTAAATGAATGAATATATGAATAAAATGAAAAAGCAAATGAAATAGTTTATTTGCAAGGGCTTTTTTAATGTAAAAGAAAATGTGGAAATATAAGGAAGAACTATGATTATACCAACAATAATTATAAGGTAAAACAGGTTTTGTTTTACATGAGATTTTTTAATTATTTTTTTTCTGAGCATGTTTAAATCTTTCTAAAGATAAGGGTAAGATAACTAGAAAGTACAGTTTTGAATTTTTCTCATGAATTAAGATGTTGAAATGTTTTTGTAGAAGAAATGGAAACCCTATTTTCATGAGAATGTCCTAAATAAAAGAAAGGGATCATGCAATTATATTTTTCCTTTCCCAAACAACAGGTTTATAGCTAACTTGTTATTTTTTTTTAATTGAGTGTCTACTATGTTCTAGATGCTAGACGAGGGTCTTTTATAAAAAGTGTAAACACATGTGACAAAGCACAGATGGGACAGAGAGAGCTTGGTAAGATGAGGACCCAAGAGACTTCCCTGTAGCAGGAGAGTAGAATATAAGACTTTTTTACAACAGGTCAGTGAACCACATGCTTCTTAAAAACATGAAGGAACAGAGAGGAAGCTGAGGGTGTTTCATAGTTTTATGGCTTGAGTTATCCTGTGTGATTAAAAATAGATCTGAAGGGGCAACCTAAATGCACAACCTACTTCGCATGGCAAGTGTCAGCCATATAAGACTGAAATGCACACCCCAGGATCTGGTGGTGTCTTGACTCATTTGTTAATCTTGATTGTGACTGACATCCTGGTAGGCTGGCAGCTACTATATCTGTATTCATTCATTCATTTATTCATTTATTCAACAATCATTTGTTGAGCATCTATCAAATTCCTGATTCTCCCATAGACTCTAGAGATAATCAGGGAATAAAGATGTGCTGGTTCTTGGCCCTTGTGCACTTTGAGATGAAGAATGGAAGAGCACATAAGGGAAGGAGACTGTCCAGGAGGACAGTCCATAGACTAGAATGGGGAAAAATGAAGGACTTCAGAGGAAAGATTCCTCTTGGCTCTTTCTAAAGATCTTTCAATGTTTGAACAGAACCCAGAGGATCTCCGTGCCCCAGGAGATGAAGGACCTAGTTTGCTATCTAAGAGTCTTGCAGCTTTATAGCCAACCAGCAATTAGTTCTTAAGAGACTAAGTGCTCTCTTGGAAAGGTACAGGACAGCAGCAGCAATGTCAAGGATGGTTCTCTGATTTTTTTGTGGGCAGCCAAGGTCACCTTGGGCAGGGTGGGGAGGAATAAAATGCCTGGGCATACTTTGCAGAGGACTTGTGTGGCACTCAGGATATTTCCCAGAATACTGGGAGAAGTCTTTGGAATGTGGGTGAAATTCCTGCAGTGAGAATGGGTCAAGGGATTTGGATTGCAGTTATTAACATTGTTAGAAATGTAAAGACACAGTGAGAGAGAAAGAGAGTAGTGATAATCCCCAGATCTTAAAGTCAGTGTTTGCATTTATAAATATTTCTCTCCATGTTTCTCAACATAAAAACACGTTTACTACCATGATAATTTTAGGGGCACCTGGGTGGCACAGTTGGTTGAGCATCCAACTCTTGGTTTTGGCTCAGGTTGTGATCTCAGAGTCGTGAGATCAAGCCACACTTGGGGGCTCTATGCTGAGCATGGAGTCTTCTTGAGATTCTCTCTCTCTCTCCCTCTTCCCCTGCTCGTGGTCTCAATCTTTCTCTCTCACTCAAATAAATAAATAGTTGAAACAAAACAAATCAAAAACACCATGATAATTTTGAATTGTGCCTTTTTGGCTCACCATTATACAAAAAAAAAAAAAATGTTTATGGTTTACTTGACTTCACAATTACGATACTGGATAGCTGCATTGTTTTCTCTTTTAAAACAAATAGTAACTCATTTAAGGAGTGCTGTACTCTGAGACATTTTAGCCACTTCTATTTTTCATCATTATAATCAATAACAAAGTAAAATTTAATGTGCATATTACTTCTTTTGCAATTACTTGTAGTAACCTTTCCTAGAATTTAATTCACTGGGTCAAGATATATATATATCTATATATATATATCTATCTATCTATATATATATAGATATATATATATATTTTTTTTTGTAAGGCAGATTGCTTGCCAATGATGTAGGCTATTTTTAATAGAGCATCTTTACCGATTAGATGTTAATTGTTTGAAGTTTGGCAATTGAATAGATGTTAAATGGAATTTGGTTATTGCTAAAAACCTTTATTATATAGCTTTGCTAGTGGTTACGGAATATAAGCTGTCTTTCTCTTAAACCTTTGGAACCTGATGAATCTCGAAGAAATCCCAATTTGTCCTTTTTCTGAAATTCCTAATCTGACAAAATTTAACTCTTTTCCCTGGTGGACTATGTAACACAGATCATTTCAACTCTCATTACTTTACCTCTGAGATCAACCCCATACTACCCCAATAAATGGAAAGATACTAGAGAGGATGAATCCCTCGAATATTTGTCTCTAGATTGTTTTTCTCCTTTCTTCATTTGGCACATTTGCTTTTACATGCACAGCAGATGGTCATGGTAGAAAGAATACCCAGCTGAGAAGGGAAATAAGCTATTACTGCTGTAGGCACCACCCCTACATCGTTGTGTTGTATTTGGCAACTAATAACCTCTTTGGGTCTACCTGGGTCTCAACTTATTTATCTATGAAATTAGATAGGAAATCTATTTGAATTTTTTTCTTTCTTGAAAATCCATATTTGCAGAAAGTTTTTTGATTCTGATGCTTTTTTTTTTTTTAGTGTTTAATATCTGTGAAATGAAGACAAATCTTTCCATAGATATCAAGAGCCAATACCAAGGAGTGAGGAGTTGATATTGCTAGCACACGAACCAGCTTAGTGTTGTATACAGGTATCTCATTAGCTGATCATCTACATGACTGAGACAAGATGTGGCATTTTTGTGGTGATGCCCCATGGAGATGAATTTTAATTTGATCTTAATTTTTTAATTGTCCCTTAAAATTCACTTTACCCTATTGTATTCATGATGTGAGATCGAAATGACAATCCTTTTGTGAATAGATCATTTTCAGTCACATGTCAGGCAATGTGATGGAAGAAAATAGAAACTGTCAAAGCTCTCAGAATAGGTTAGAGACTTCAAAGAGAAGACAAGTTGGTCTGAGCAATCCGTACCATCAAGATCTTACACTCATACTACTTTAAAAGCTTCCAGCTGATCTCAGAGAAAAGTTCTTCAGTTTTAAATGGCATATAATTCAACTGAAGAAAAGACTAAAACCATGGACTTAGTTACAAATGAAAAACAGATAAAAGCGCTGTCTCCTTCTGTATTCCTTAAAATGATACCATCAATGTAAGAGTTTTTGAAGATATAAGAAACAAGTCTATAAATACCACAGAGAGGTGTATCTACCTGCATATTAATGTATAATATAATCAAAAGTGAATCAGAAAAAATGGTGGTATAAATTAAAGGTGGTGTAAATATGATACTTAAGAGAAAAGTTAAGGGCAGTTCATGAATTAATCCATTCATGGTCAGTAACAACAATAAAAAATAATAATCAACAGTATTCTATTTTTTTTTTCTGAAAACTTACTTCCTTGATGTTGCATCTTAAAAAAGAAATACATGATTCTGTCTCCTCAAGCATTCTAAGTATAATTTAAATTCTTTTATTTTTTCAAGGATCTCAATTTATTTATTTTTGGTTTTGGTAAATATATAGAACACTTTTATAGAATCTAAATTCTTGCATTCCTTTTCCTGTGAAAAGAATATTCAAATATTCTGTGAAAATATTAAGAGATTAAGGACCTTCAAATTAATTGGGACAGATAACCATTTATGTTGTCTGGAAGTGATGATCAATAAGACCAGGGCAGAAGGTAATGCAGTGAAGGGTCCTAAATAAAGATTAGTTACTTCCAAGTGAACTTGTCTATAAAAGACCAATGGTAAATTGTTTTAATAAAAGAATATCACTGAACTATTTAATGACTCGTAAAGGGAAGTTGGGAAGTCCTTATAAATCTTATCGTTATTATGCTTTTCGTCCCACTTTATCCTTCTCTGAAACATAGGAAATGTTAAAATGAGTCTAAAAACATCACCCGGTTGTTTTTGCAATTTTCCCAGATCCACTGATCTTTTGACACCACGCCCAGTGCTCTGTAAGTGGCTGCCTCAGACCATGCTCAGTCTCCTGGCCACTATAGTTTACAAATTCCTACTCAAAAAAGTCTGGGTAAAGCTCACTCTTCTCCTCATTTGGCTTTTAATGTGAGGACCTCTCTCCAAGTTTCTCTGAGAAGATTCTCTGTGCTATGGTAATTAGAGTAGTGAATGTGCTAAATATATTTTTGGCAGGGAAGGACTCTGCCAGATAAATAAAACAGCCCAGGTGTAACAGAGGAAGGGAAGGAGATATTGTAAGAGGTGCTGCTGGCTTTGTCTCCCACCTTAGAATTTTAAGTCTGTTCAAACCTTTCCTTTACCTGGACAGTGACATTCACAGTGATTTGGAAAATTTAATTGGAGCAATCCCATGAAACTGAGAATGATTCAGAAGACTCACAAAGAAGTAAGTTTAGATTGGAGAAGTGTAAGCATGCCAATGCTACTCAATTACCTGAAAAATATATTGAAGACTAATTTAGCATTACATTTCCCCACAAGTATGGCTGTTAAGAAATTCACTTTAAATGTAACTATCCAAAAATGCTAAAATTGGGATTAATATTTAAAATGTAAAGCCACAAATTAATACAAAAAGATCCAAGGAAATGTTAAGATTAAACAAAATGTCTTATTGGATTTGAAAATGGCTTTAAATGTGTCCAGAGGGAAGCATCTTAATCTGCCATTCTATCATGACCTTTTTGAATCATGATTTGGTCTTCTTCACCTTTATAAACCTCTGGAGTGGGAACCTATGATATTATGTGCCCAAAGCTCCCTTCTTCCTACAAGTAGTCACTTTCTCTACCAGGCTCGTATCAAGTAGCCCCAACCCCTGGTTCAAAGATCAGCAGATAATCCAAGTTGAACCAAAAGATACTTTCCTAGATACTTGGAATGGATGAAAACAGCAACTCATTCTGACCACATTATTTTGAAGATCACACAGACAATGAAGTACGATAACAGTAAGAAGAAATGTGATGGTGTTTTTGTCCCAGGATCCAGGTTTTCCTGAAATAAAACAGTGAACTTACTGGGCTCTCTGAGACACTTGAGTACCTTTAGGGGAAAATGTTTAATTAACTTAATTTTGAAATATTCTGCTTTTTGGGGCACCTGAGTGGATCAGTTAGTTGAGCATCCAAGTCTTGGTTTCAGCTCAGGTCATCATCTCATGAGTTGTGAGATCCAGCCATGAGTCAGGCTCTGTACTCTGTGGGGAGTCTGCTTGGTGATCCCCTCCCTTTGCCCCTCTCCCAACTCGTTCTCTCTCTCTCAAATAAATAAATAAATCTTTAAAAAATACTGGCTTTTCTTTTAAAATTCAAATTCTAGGGTGTTGAATAAGCCCAAAGCATAGATGTGTATTAATAACTTGCAACTCTTTCTCATTGCAATTTAACCACATGTTCTAAATTATCTCTTAAATGAGTTTGAGTTTCTGTCATCTGAACCCCAGTTTACTAATTAATTTGCACTGACACCAAGTACATACTCATTTAACATTTGAAAATAATTGAATGAATCAAGTAAAGTGTTAATATGCTGAAACTTATGCCACATGTCTGAGTCTCAGAGGAGTACAGCTTTAGGAAATGGGCATAGTAAAAGGATATTTCAGATGAAGACATCCTGTCAGTCAAGATAAGAGAAGATGGATGTAGATCATGATGGCAAGAGGCAGTTTAAATGGAGAGTGAGATCAGATAAAAAGATGGTAGGATACAAGAATAGATAGGTCGTTGTGGGTTTTTTGTTGTTGTTTGTTTGCTTATCTCGGGGGGCGGATTATATTTAAGAGAAAAGGGAAAGCAAATGACAGTTCAGAGACTTGGGAATGATGGGGTCAAAACTGTAGTTTAGGACATTTTGGAACCTGTGTCTAGCATGGTAACTTGAACAGAGAGTAAGGACACCAAAACTAGTTAAGATTCTCTTTGAACTGAATAGTTCAGTTATAACTAACTCTGAATTGTTCTGAGCTAGCAATAAGAAATTAGATGGATAAATCTCTTTAGAAAAGGAATCTTTAAATTTGGTGACTGAAGGTGGAGAGAGAGAAAAACAGTAGATTTGTAGAGGATTCCAGAGTCTTATGGACAAGTTGTCAGTCCACAGAGGAAGTCAAAGCAAATGCCATTTTAGAAGAAATGTATGTATGTTGTAAGACCCATTTTAGACACATCAAGCTTGAAATGTCACATTGGAGGTGACTAATAGGCAGCAGTAACCCATAAATGATGTTTGATAAGAAGTTGTCGAAATATAAAATGACAACTAAAATTCTAGTATTGAATAAATTAGACAGCCATTAGTTATTCCATCATTTTCCAAGATACTGTAAACCTAGTACCTTTTTATAGGCTATGTTTCTGAACTTCAGAAATATATACATGTTTCATTTAGGTTTATTTTTACTGAAATATGACATAACAAATCCAAAATTTCCTTCACTGTAATAATGTTATTCATTACTGAAATGATAAAGAACAATAATTTTATTGTATAGGAGGTAAATTTATGCCTCTGGAGGTAGATTTTTCTTGAAGGGTTCTCTACAAATATTTGTCAGATGAATGAACAAAAGGCTAGAACTCTAGGAGAGGGGAGACTGGTATCTATTATGTAATCCAGAGTCTAACTCACAACCAACCTTTAGGAAATGCCCACTGTTATATATATTCTTCCATCAAACTCAGTCTTAGGCTCACCTAGGGCCAGACTAAGACTAATAAGTGCCCTGACTAGTTAATAATTTGGCATCTGATAGGAAAACACGCGTACACACAAACATGCCCATATAAATATTCATTCTCTATTTATAGAACTTTACCTGTTTCAGAATGTTTGTAATTCATTCATCTTTTTCAGCCACCTCTCCCCAAATGTCCTTTCCCCAAGAATATCACCAAAAGGATTACCAAAAAAAAAAAAAAAAAAAAAAAAAAAAAAAAAAAGATGATGAAGGAGGGAGTTCTCATCCAACAATGTATAAGAATTCACTTGAAAACCATTTGAGCTCCATCTGTCTTCTCTGTATGCCCCTCTTATAAGCCACTGTGTATCCCTAGATATTCTCTTCCAAGAGTTAGCCTTCTCACTCCTGGCCTCTCATCAGAAAATCCCCCACCTCCACCCATCCTTCTCACTTGCAGAACAAGTTAACTCTGTCCCCATTTCTATCACCAAAATTGCCTACTTCCTCTTACAACATAAAAAGTCTTCAAGTGTGACAATGACCAATACTCAGAAGATAATGATACTATGATCAGCAAAGCAAAGAACCTCTAGCTGGCAGGATCTGCTCTTCTTAAAAAATGAAAATTAAAAATGACAAATAACTGTTTTTCTCTTGACTAATATTCAAAATATTTCAAAGGATTTCTTTTATGGCATGAAGGAGATCGAACCAAGTTATTTTTCACCAGTTATGTTGGAGTTGTGTATAGAAACTTGAATCAATTGACACTATATTTCAGATTTATTCCAACAGTGTTTTATTTGCCCTACTAGCCCATCTCTCAGTCACACTATAGGTTCAGTTAATAAGCAATTCCGAATTGCAGAACATGTGGCTGAGGAACCCATAGTGTCAAATAGAAGGAATGTTGTTCTGATTCCTGAGTTTTTAATAGCATGCATTTATTTTAATGTACTTATCTTCTGCATCACAAATAAGCTAACAACTGTGTAGAATAGAACAGGGTTTACCAAATAGGTAGCAACATACCTCCATCAACTGATGAACTCTCATCAAATTAGGAAAAACATCCATTTCACAGTCTCAAAGCACAACTTCATCTTTAAAAAATATTTTCTCGGGGGGCACGTGGGTGGCACAGTCGGTTGAGCATTGGACTCTTGTTCTCGGCTCAGGCTGTGATCTCGGGGTCATGGGATGAAGCCCCCCATCAGGCTCCATGTTCAGTGCAGAGTCTGCTTACGTTTCTCTCTCCCTCTCCCTTCTGCCTGCCCCCCTTTAGGATAAGTAAATAAATCTTTAAAATTTTTTTTTCTTGGAAAATATGTACTTCTAGTAGTTGGCATCCTCCTTTTCCCCCCTTCCTTCCTTTCTTTCACATAAATTTGTTTTCAGAAAATGTAGAAAGATGTGTTACATCCACTAGTTAGGCTGATAGATGAGGAAGTGAGATTATCATTGTGACAATATATGAGGTTTAAGATTAGAAAAATTTGGTAATACAATAGTCCTAGAACCAGGGGTTCTTCATATCTGGAGATGCTGGGGAAGGACATGAATCCTTTTTATGTGGCACTGTATTCATTCTTTCCTTCAACTTTCACCTATAAAGGATCTACACTAGGTCAGGTGTTGACTAGTCATTGGAGAATAGATTATCTCATAATCTAGTAAGAGAAAATAAAAAAATATGTATAAATTAATGTTGAGACAGCCTAAAGGGTACAATAATGGGGAGATTCCAGTGTAGGCCCTAGGCTTACCTCTAAAGTTTGTGAGACCTAAAGCAAGAGTACACATGGAGGCTCATGTACCTAATTTTTAAATATTTCAGACTATTAGTCCAGATAGCAACTGTTGAATAAAATATTGAACCTTGAAAAATATGTAATCACAACACAGGTAGAATGGATGCTTCCCAGCTTGCACATTTTCCTCTCTCAATCTTCTCATCAGTTGGGAAATTCACAGGACAGAATTCCACTTTTCTTTTCCCCTTATTTCCATTTGGAGGGGAGGGGAGGGGAGGTTCATTTTATGTCTGTCCAAGGTTAGCCTTGGTGTCCAAGACCACCTAACAGTTCTCTCTCCCCTACTATTTTTGGGTTTCTCTTCCTTGGACCCAGTCTAAACCAGGGTATATCTGTCCATAAGGGGCCATAGTCTGCATCCCTCTTAGGAACCAGAGGCATAAAAATGAAGTTCAGATTAGAATTCTCATATGTTGATGGTACAGGAAAAACAGGTGCTTGGCCCATTCTGCTTCTCTTCTTGTCTCTAGTCTCTCCCCACTTATCTACTGGTCCTCCCCTCATCTCTGTACAACCAAGAGTACAATCAGAAGCTCCAAACCCCTACTCAGATGGCAAGAATTTCCCTCCAGAGGATAGACTTGAGGAAATAGCCAGCACAGGCCTCGGAGGCACATTTGGGTCCATCTGGACATGAGATTCTAGGGTCTTGGGAGAACGGGAAGGAGAATGGGTTCCAGGTGGGAATGTCCCCTGAGCCATCAGACTCTCTTCCTTTTTTTAAAAAATAATTTTTTATTATGTTATATTAGTCACCATACAGTATATCCTTAGTTTTTGATGTGGTGTTCCATGATTCATAATTTGCGTATAACACCCAGCGCACCATGCAATATGTGCCCTCCTTAATACCCATCACCAGCCTATCCCAGTCCCCCACGCCCTCCCCTCTGAAGCCCTCAGTTTGTTTCCCAGAGTCCATAGTCTCTCATGGTTCATTCCCCCTTCTGTTTACCCCCCTTCATTCTTCCCTTCCTTCTCCTACCGATCTTCCTGCTATTTCTTACGTTCCATAAATGAGTGAAACCATATAATTGTCTTTCTCTGCTTGACTTATTTCCCTTAGCATAATCTCCTCCAGTCCCGTCCATGTTGCTGCAAATGTTGGGTAATCGTTCTTTCTGATGGCTAATATTCCATCGTATATATGACCACATCTTCTTAATCCAGTCATCTGTTGAAGGGCATCTCGGCTCCTTCCACAATTTAGCTATTGTGGACAATGTTGCTATGAACATTGGGGTGCATATGCCCTTTCTCTTCACTACATCTGTATCTTTGGGGTAAATACCCAGTAGTGCAATTGCTGGATCATAGGGTAGTCTATTTTTAACTTTTTAAGGGACCTGCACACTGTTTTCCAACATGGCTGTACCAACTTGCATTCCCACCAACAGTGTAAGAGGGATCCCCTTTCTCCACATCCTCTCCAACATTTGTTGTTTTCTGCCTTGTCAATTTTTGCCATTCTAACTGACGTAAGGTGGTATCTCAAGGTGGTTTTGATTTGAATTTCCCTGATAGCTAATGATTTTGAACATTTTTTCATGTGCATCAGACTCTCTTCCTAAGGAGAAGCACTGACAGAATGAGACCTTGTGAGGCCAAGACCCTGTACATGGTCTAAGACTGTGTAGTCAAATACAGAGTCACTAGCAACATATGGCTATTTAAATCCAATTTAAATTGATTTAAATTAAATTAAATTAAAAATTCAGTTCTTCATTTCACTAGCCACTTTTTAAACACTCAATAGCTACAAGTGGCCAGTGGCTACCATATTGGATAGTGCAGGTATAGAATACCTCCCTCATTGCAGAAGGTTCCGTAGGACAGTGCTAAAGCAGGCAAAGCTCCAACAGCTTGGTTGGACGTGAGTGCTACTTAAATATTTCCTCTTAAAAAAGTTAGAATCTTATATCCACAAATTATTGATTTAGAATAAGTTGTCACACCAAAGGGAATTAGGAAAAAAATTAACAAAAATGTAACATGTTAGTAAGACAAGGAATTTTACAATTCATCAAGATGTTTGAACTTTACAGGAAACTCTAGACTTACTACCATATCCCCTGAAATTACCACTTAGCAGATGAACATGAAATAGCCAATGATGTAGCTGAACTTAAATAATGCCACAGGGATGGTATCAGGTGGTCAGAATCACACCGGCTCAGGAAAAATAATATCCACTAGAAGTTTGGTAATGAGGGGCACCTGGGTGGCTCAGTCAGTTAAGCATCTGACTCTTGATTTCTGCTCCGGTCATGATCAAGCCCCATGCCAGGCTTTGCCGTGGGTGTGGAGTCTGCTTAAGATTCTCTCTCTGCCTCTCCCTCTGCCTCTCCCTCTGCCTGCCCTTCATGCTCACTCTCTCTCTCCCTAAAAAAAATAAAAAATAAAAAAATAAAAAAAACTTAGTAATGAAATAGAGAAAAGAAAAACATGGTGTGACAAATAGCTGTCAAAGTGTAGCCAAGGGCAAGGGGAAGAAATCTCATTCTGCCCCCACGATGACTTAAGAGTTAAAAGTAATCTTACACCTTTGAAAATACAGACATGTAAAAATAATAAATTTATTTATTTTAATACTATTGAAGTACAACTGCATTTAAGTGCAAGGTTATTGTAATTGAGAGCACACAGATTATGTTGTTTAACAGAAAAATATGTAGAGACTGGCTGATGCAAGGACTCCAGTACAGCCAGAGGGGCGTTGCTGTGTACTCTAACACATAACTCTCTTCCTTGAAACTGTTCAGCCACCTTCCATTGTGGTAGAGTGAATATGAAAGGCCAAATAGCTAATAAGGTGAGGAAACTCCTAAGTGTCCGTAGTCTAAGTCTCTGAAGTCATACCTGGCCATACTCTTTCTTCTCGTTATTCCAGACCTCTTTCAGGACCACAGACTGGGATGTTTTCTTGGGGTCTGTGTTAGTTCCTTTTATGTGTCAACTTGGCTGGAGTATGGCATCCAGGTGTTTGGTCAAACACTAGTCTAGATGTTGCTATGAAGGCTATTTTTTAAAATTTTGTTTATCTTACTTTTTAAGATTTTATTTATTTATTATTTATTTTCACCAATACCTTGAGCAGAGTAGACCCTCAGTATATGTGTGATGAGAAAATGAGTTAATTAATGAGTAAATCAAATGAGCAAATAAAAGAATGAGTAAATGGCAGGATAAGAAATACAGACAAAAATATCACAAAGGAAACAAAGATTTTGCTAGAATATTAGCGGACTGAATTTGTAAAAGAAGATCAAAGACATGATCACAGATAACAGCTGTGAGATAAGAAAATACTGATGTGGCAGATAGAAATTCTCATTACTGTTGTTACCTAATGCCTACTGTGTCCTTGGTACGTGCAGGTACTGTTCAGCACTTACACAGGTATTAGGTAACAGAGGCAGGATCTGGCTGGTTCCAACCGGTCCCAGTGCCTGTGCTAATAATGACCTCATAAATCCTTTCTGGCCCCCTAAAAGATAAAGATTCTTAAGGAAGTCCTGAACCCCACATTTTCTTTGTCTCCAGTAGTAACCTCTGAATGTTTGTTTTTTCTTTCCTGTGTTAACTTAGGCTTTAACTTCCCAGTTCCTTTTCTTTTCCAATCAGTTTTCCACCAGTAAAGCTTGCCCTTCGTTCTATAATCATTACCATCCTTTATGGTCATATACATATGAGCTTACCTAAACAAACCGCGGCACTCAGTATATAAGAAGTTGTTCTCAGGTAAATTGAAGGGGAAAATGTCTGTTTATCAGGAAATCTTTATCAGTGTGAAATGGACTGAAAGTGGGTGTTATTTAGCATGAAATCATGTTGAACGGCCCTGAAAGATTTTAAAAAGTAATCAAGAACATTCCATCTGTGCCTACTGATTCATAATAGCTATAAGTTCACCTTTCCAAACAAGAAAAGAAATTTTGAATTTAAAATATATTTCTGTGACACATACCGTTCTAAAAGATTTGTGGCCACCAAGTAACTCAAAATGGGTAGAACCATGCCTATTTTAAGATTTCTTCATCATTAAAATAGATTTTAAAATTGCATGCCTTGTTGAGGAAATGAGAAAGGGCTGTCAAGAAATATTATTTGTGAGAATGACTTTATAGATGCATCTTTTTTTAAAAAAAATTTATTTATTCATTTGACAAAGATAGAGACAGCCATTGAGAAAGGGAACACAAGCAGGGGGAGTGGGAGAGGAAAAGGCAGGCTCCCAGCAGAGGAGCCTGATGTGGGGCCCGATCCTGGGACTCCGGGATCATGCCCTGAGCCAAAGGCAGACCCCCAATGACTGAGCCACCCAGGAGCCCCTATAGATGCATCTTGTATATAATAGAAAGTACCTTGATTATCATTTTGAATGAAAAAAATAAAACCCATTGTTAAAAATTAATCTATTTCTATCACTTTACTAAATTTACCTAAATATGCATTTTATTGATTAAATAGTTAAATGTACACAGCCAAAACTTAAAAAAAAAAAAAATTGAAGTAAAGGTGAATATTTAGCTGATCTCAAGATAGTAAAGTTTTGGGGTACCTGGGTGGCTCAGTCATTTGAGCATCTGACTCTCAGTTTCAGCTGAGGTCATGATCTCATGGGTTGTGGGATCAAGCCCCACATCATGCTCCTCACTTAGTAGGGAGTCTATGTGAAAGATTCTCTCTCTCTGCCTCTTCCTCCCAATACAAATGAATAAATAAAACTAAAAAAAAAGTAAAGTTTTGCTAAAGCATAAAAAAAATGAAAATAATCACAAAGTAAATAAAACAAGGGTAAACTTATTAAAATATAAGCAAAATTAAAATGCAGAGCACTGATTTACAATATTAGTAACAAGTAAGACCACAGATTCAAACCTTTAATATATAAACATTTGCTTCCATCGATAAGACAAATGTTAACACCTAACTACAAAAGTGGGCAAATGATATGAGTAGAAAATAGATAAGCAAAGAACTATAAAAGATGAAAAAGTACATCATTAAAAAGCAAAATCACCTTAGTAGTCAAATAAATTAAATTTAAACAACAGATAGATCCATTTTTACTTATCAAATTAGATAAGAAAAAGAATATTTGAATTTTCAAGATCATGTGCTGTAATGAGATGGAGAAGTCATACATTGCTGATAGCACAAAATAGGTTTTAATGAACATTAATAAAACAATATATATCAGAATCCTTAAAAATCATCATACCCTTTGACTTAATAGTCCTACTTCTCTGATTATTTTTGGGGGGAGGATATTAGAGGTGCTGAATAACTATGCATGTATGTCCATTATAAAATTTTTATAACAGCAAGAAATTCAAATCAATAAAAAAAATCCATTATTAGGAGAATATTTATAAAAGTAAGTATTTATATTAGAGCCCTCTTTAATAATCTATCCTTAATTATCTGAGGTTGACCTGGAGTAGAGTTCGGGAAAGGAACAATGAAAGCTGGTAGCCACTTGTTTATGGGGAATTTTCCACTAGGTGTTACTATATTATGTTATTTCTTTGGAAAATAAGCCCCTGATTCTGATGTAACAAACACACCCAAAACAGTGGCACCACTTCAGAGAAAGTTTTCTCCAAATAGATGAAAGAATGCTTAGTTCTAGTTTTTATCAAGTAGAATTGATTTTTGTTTAACAAAACAAATTTGTTTGGCTTGAGTTGTAACTCAGCCCAAATTATTATGGGTTGAAAAACAAACCAAGTAACCAAAAGAGAGAGACAGAGGGAGAAAGAAAGAGAGAGAGAAAGTAAACACAAACAGTTAACTGTGTTCCAAAATGTGTTATTACTATCCCATTTGTTACTAGTCATGCCTTTCTGATGAAAAATGCTCACTGTGTGGGTTACCTGGACTGGGGCTGGAGCAGGGAAAGATGGAAGACTGCTGCCATTTTTCCCTTTGGCTTTGTTAAAGTCTGGGGAGAAGATGCTCTTGTAGCTGAACAATGGGAACGGGCGAGGAATGAATTCTGATAACTAGCCCTCAGTGTTTTCCAAGATAGCCCTGCAACTAATGAATAGCATGTAATCAATAAATTATGTTTTCAAACAATGTCCAATGACGGAGTTTTCTTAACACACATACAAAAAAGTCTTAGTGTTGCAGCAATGTCCCTTTCTAAGTCCTTAATATTGATTATTTATGGAGATTCTATTTTCCATGCTCACTGCATTCTTCCAGGCTTTTTTTTTTCCCCATTTTGAAAGTTCTTGAAACCAATTCCCGGTTTTATTGATAGTCTTTATTTTTTTCTTTTTAAAAGTTTACTAATATTCTTCTTATACAGTTACTGAACTCATAGTAATTGAAATTTAGACTGGTGTTCTCTGATTGCCATCTTAAGTTGAATGCTTGTCATTAATTTTTGATTTTTCCTCCCTAGTTCACATTTAAGGCTATGTATTTCCCTCTAGAAATTGCAGTAGCCGCAGTATGCAAAATTTAATATGTTATTTTATTGTGATTGAAAAATTTTAATTTTCATTTATGTATTTCTTTACGCTTCCAAAAATACACTTTTTAAAAGATGTTCTCATATTGATTTCTAATTTCCTGTTCATTAAGATATTCTCTGCAGCTTAGTATTTAATTTTTTTTATTGTGGATATATAAAAAATATATTCATGCATTATTTGTTTCAGCATCTTATTGGATTCAGGTTCTTAACTGGTCATTTTAAGACATGTCAATTCGATATGAGTTTGCTGTAAAAATGGATTTGCCAATTTCTCTTCATAATTGTGATTTTTTTCTCTATTTTGATCAAATGATATAAGTTAACTGTATTTTTTCCTTGCAGATTGTTTACCTTTATCATAAGCCATTTCCTTAAAATAATCATTTCTATAAATTATAAATAGGAAATATTTGGAGAACTTCAAGTATATGGTAGATCTCCAATTACATGACCTCAGCTATGGGTATTTGTTTAGAAAGTAAGCTCATAGGTTCGGAATACTTGTTTTTTCTCTTTCAGTGGAATTGAATCTCCAGTCCTGTGGTACTTTATATTCCTGAGTGTAAACCAGAGGTTTAAAACTAAATAAGGATAGAAAAGTGATTGTAAAGACACAGACAGAAAACTTAAGTCACGTCAGTTTTACATTCTGTGTCAAATTGTTCTGTGAACCTCGCAGAGCTCTGTCTGGGAAGTATTTCTTTGAGTGCCTTTTCCCTCTTCATTAAAAAAAGACATTAATGTACTCGAATACTATCAATCCATTACTTTTTTTCACTTTATGCATTATTAAATTTCTTTTATTTTTTATGGGATTGATTTCATATAAAATGTTCAATGAAAGGCATTTTCATTGTCTGCATTCCTTTGCTAGCCAGTATCATTAATATGACATTGCATACCTACTACTGAGAATAATTTTGTGGTGTAGAGGAGGGGGGTTGTGAAAAAAGAAAAAGTGATGCAGTGTGTGACAAATGTGTTAGGTACAGCACTGGTTTTTTGTTCCTGTTTGTTGTGTATTCTGACTCTCTTGCAAAGAGTATTGTTTCCTCTTCTGGTGTGTAATTATAGACTCTAAACTCTCTTGAAGAGAGAGTGGTGTCTTCTGTGGAAGCCTCTGGTGCCCCGTGTTCTAGATGAGTTTATAAAAAACAAGGCTTTCTCCCACCCCAATCACCGTTCCTCCTTCTACCTATCCACTCATAGATTTATCACTCTGGCTGCCATTTCCCAACTTCTGTAATATTGTATCAAATGTTGCTTTGTGTTTGCAATAAGCAAGCTCACATCATAACCTCTTAGGATAATATGATGTGGAGCTTCTGGGAAAAAATTTGCACCATTAAATATTTTGTGGGGGGGACAAACAAGCAGTTTACAAAATGACGTATGCAGTGGCCTATGGGTACTTGTGTGTGTGTGTGTGTGTGTGTACGCACGTACTTGCATGTGTGTGTTTTGGCAAAGTAAGAAAGGATATAAAACACACTTGCACAAAATCCCTAGAAGATATAATCATGTGGAATATTTATCTTTCTACAATCTATAATTTCTATGATACAAATATATTTTATGAGGAGAAAAAATAAACATGAAAAATATAGGAATATATTTCTTTTTGTCTCTTGGTCACTGTTTCAAGCTAAAATTGCAACGGTGCTTTTGAAAGAAGAAATTTAATTTGTTTGGGTTTTTCTTACTGGTACAAGTTAGAAAAAGAAAGAATTATGGTCTGAAAATACAGAGAAAAAGTTAAATTATATACCTTGGTGGGAATACAGTTAAGTTTTAAATTAAGACTTGGAGAAAGGTAAAAGGACTCTATTTCCATCAGTTATGTAGGAAGCAGCTAAAATCCAGAGTGAGGGGAATGATGGCAAGGTCAGAAGACCCCAGTAAGTCCCAAAAGGAGGGAACTTGGGTGTGGCCAGAGTTCTATCTAGTGAGGTGATGATTCCTTCGTTTGGTTGAAATTGAAGTTGAATCCCCACTCTGTGCCAGGCAATCTTCTAAGTAGTAGGGATTTAGCAGTAAAAACAAGCAGGAAAAGCAAGCCCTGTCTCATGGACTTTATCTTCCAGTGGGATGAGAAATGCCCATGGGAGGGAGTGGAGGGCTCCACATGCAGGGCAAGGGAATTCCAGGAGGCTGCAAAGCAAGGGCTAGAAGTCATGTTCCAGGATATGTGCCCTCCTGGTGAGGCTGACCCTAAGTTTGGCTCTGCAATGCAGAAGGTTCTGGCTCCCATAAATACTGGGATGATGAATAAAACCAAAGTGTAAAAGGTTCTGGTGCAGCAATTTATGCTTCTCTGATTCCTTAAACCTACCTCGAGGAGACAGATTTATCAGCCCCTGACTGATGCCTTTAGCTACTCTGAGTGCCTGAGGAAGACACACCCAGCTCAGCTGAGTGGGCTCCTCCTTTGTGCAGTGGCTTGCTTTTAATATAAAATATATATATATATATATATATCTCCTTGGTAAAATGGGCTGAAACTTAACCGAGTATTCCAACGCCTGTGAACACATTACATACAAGAAAACATAAAACAAGCACCACTCTCCTGGGTGCAGGAACTAACCGGCATCATCACAAAATGCCACAGATATCAGAGCATCTATTTTCAATTTTAACAGGAAGCTTGGTAGTCAGCCTCACTATATGGGATATCCATTCCTTTACTCACTCATGCGATGAAAAATCTTATCCTTAGTACATTCTTATGAATTTTCAAAGAAAGTTTAAATAATACCTCATATTTTTAATTTGTGAGGGGATAGAATAATGTTCACTTCAGAGAAATATGATAAAGATTAAAACCAGAAAATGTAGGCTTATTAGTAGTGTCATCATTTTCAATATTCCTAAGGGTATTCCAATTTATTAAAAATATATATCCCCTTAAAAATATAACCAACTTGTTAATTCCCCACTATATCTCAATATAGTGTATATATTTCAGGTTAAATTGTCATTCACAGGGAAATATTGAGGAAACTTAAACTCATTTTGTATCATACCACAAATGTGTCACTCATGTGTTCACACTTATATACCTTTTGTTTCACATCCTGGCACTCAAAACCAAAACCAAATCACAGAGCAAAAAGCCACCATCTACGTCTTATTACTTCAATGCAATGTAAAAGGATTTCGTGATTTTTGTTAACAGATCCAAAAAGACCCCAGTAAGATGTGTTGACATTCAGATTCCAGCCAGATTTTCAACTTTTCAATAAATGCAAAAAATGCTATGGTCTATTTCAGTTCTCCAAATGGATTCAAAAATCATTCCTGTGAAAAGTGTTACTGAAATATATTTGAAATTCCCTAATGTCATTAATATAACCTAACTTACCATGAATAAAAGCTAGGGTCCTTTAATAAAAATTGAAGTACTATGGACAATTACTCTAGTAACGATCCCAGCAAGAAAGATATTTAATTATGTTAACAAAGAATATTCATTTCCCCTTGTTCCCCTTTTTTCAAACCGTTTCACCATTTTGTTCACAAAAGTCATTGGTTTCCTCTTGCCCTGCCTTGGAAATCATTAGTATTAACTACTATAGGTCAGCTTGGTGGGATCCACTCAGCTATTCTTATGCTCTGATTTCTCTTTCATAGCCTAGAGAACTGACCTTTATTGAATTTTAATTTTAGCTAAAACTTTTCATGCTTTCCGCAGCCCAAAAAGCGAATTCTCTAAGTGAGAGAGTCAGAACAGCAGTTCCTGTTGCAGTTTTGTACTTTTCAAAGCAATCAAAGAAAATCAACCACTGTCTGGGAGCAATACGATGTTCGTTCTGAGTCTTTATCTATGTATTCTTTACTTGAAAATGTCAATCCCTTTGTATCCATTCAGTGTCTTCTGTCACGGCCATGAATGATCAGCAGGTGCCAATGAGGAATTGCAGAGCTGAAAAGTGGAGATTTTTACTGAGACAGATATTATCCTACATATACAAAGCCTTTTGTGTTTGTTTATTTGTTTACATTTTGATTTTGTAATCATGGTCAATTTCAAAAAGATAAATGGATAAGAGCCATAAGCTCCATCCAGAGCAAATGCAGCAATTTTTTCGGTTTTTTTTTTTAGATTCAATTCTTCCACTACTGTGGAAGGAAAAATAAGACTTACAGGCTTTCAGGGCCGGTGCTATGATGGAAGTCTTTCTGAGGGGTGTTAGCATGCTTATCCTCAGCTTAGTTTTGCCTAAATACCAAATCATCCTTGTGTAAAGGGAATTGAGAAGCAGCTGAGTTACAGAGGCACCGGCAAGAACAGTCACACCCCTTCACATGCATATGCACAGACTGGATGGACCTCGATGCAGACAATAGCAGAGGTTAAGTTGAACGTTGCATTTACCGCAAGGTTTAAATTCCCATTGTGAACCCAAAGACCATCCAAGAAAGCAAAGAGCTGATAAGTGACAACAGTGAGATTACCTCTCAGGAAACTATTTCTGGGCCTGATAATTTGAACTGCTGGCAGTGATGAAGTCAAGTGGGAGAAAAAACTACAGGAGCATCCCCTTTCTCACAAGAGCATTAGTGTTTAAATTCTCAAGAAGAAATGACAGTTTATGTCAATATTTCTACACACATATTTTGCCCCAGAGATTATTTTGACAAAAATCATGCACCATGGTCAAATCTTGAAGAAATGTTTCTTATTATACCCCCTCTCTTGGAGAGTTACTATGTGCATTATCTTATTAAAGACTGAAAGAAGCCCTATGGCTCACTTATCTCCTTAGTTTTGTTCAAGCAGCATTTCCTAAAATTAATTATCCACAGAACACTATTTTCCAGGAATACCTATTAACATTCTATGAAATTTATTCTTCTGGTGTTTACATTCTAGTAATAAAATTAAGGAGATGGACTAGGTGAGGTGGAAGGACCCACCCAATTCTCAGGACCTCGGCTCTCAGGGACATGTGTTCCTCCAACACTTTCCACTGCTAACCAGTTTCAATTTTTATCATATCCAAGAGGAGAAGCTCTTCTACGTAAGACCTCAGTCTCTTCTGCTTTAATGCAAAGCCATTCCTCTTCTTTAGATACTTTTTGAATTTTGAGAGCCACTCTGGAGGCAGCACCTTTACCAGAAACAACACTTTAATTAGTTAGAAAACCACAAATATCACCTGTCAGGGTTCTCTAAACTTTCTTTGATTCTTCCCTCAAAAGATGTATTCTTCCAGCTTGGTATTCTAATTTTCTTATTATAGATAATAGAGCTGAGGGCTCTGAATATTACAATAAAAAGGACAGAGAATTGAAGAAATAATAAATTTATGGTTGAAAAAGTCAAGGAAATAATATGACTCCTGAATAACCTTCCCAAATCATAACTGTTTCAGACCCTAGGCTCTTCCCCATTTTCCTTTCCCTAACCTCTGACCTTACCCCACATGGTGGTCCAGCTTCCATTCACTCCCTCCCAGCATTGCCAACCAGTAAGAGATAAGTTAGCCACCAGCAACACTATAGTTCATAAAACTCAGGTTATAGAGATGGAGGGCCATGTGAGATGGGACCTGATATATAATAATAAAACCTGAACCCATGTTGCAACTCACTAAACATTCCCAAGATTTCTAAACTTTTTGCATGTTACTAATTCTGTCCCATCAGTATGATCAAAACTGATGTGTGTCACTTGGAGATATGACAGCAAAATGTCATGAACAAATCTCTAGTATCTCTCTTCCTTTGCTGTGATGACTCAAGTTTCAGCTACCAGATTGTACAGCCCTGTCAGACTTGATCCCTGAAAGACTGCGTGGAGCAGAGCCTTCTATTCCTCCATGTAGGACTGGTAGGATAAGTGAGAGATATCTGTTGAGTTAAGCCCTCATAGCTCGAGTTATTTATTACCACAGCCTAGCATGATGCTACATTCCTTAGTACATACATCCCTCATTGGTTAAGAATTATAGCCAGCTCCATAGTGAGAAGGAGCAAGAAATAAATCTCTGGACACATTAAATGCCATGGAGAAAGAAAGGCTGATTTTTTAGTACAGAGAGGAAGCAGTTTCCAGTGCCCATTTCTAAATATGCCTTTAGCTATTCTCAATAGACCCATTACACATTCATAAAGTTTCATATTAAGGAATCCTCAAGTTTGTATTACAGATTCCTCACCTTGAGGCCTCACCTGACCATCAAAGTCAACATTTTAGTGCCCAGAGTGGCTCAAATAAGGGAAGCAACACCCCCTCCTCTTAAATAATTCAGTCATAGCAAGCCCTATTTCAGTCATACTATCTTTATATAGAATCACACAACTAAATAGAAATGAAATCCTAAAAATACATGCTCTGATTTCTCAATAGGAAATTTGCCAAAGCAATTTCTAATCCCTTTATGATTTTACTTACTATAGCCATGTTCTAATATACTCTTCCCCAAGAAAAGATAACAAAGGCCAAAAATATATTTTTATCTAAGTTGTAGCTAATAATGACACAAAAATAAATTTTTACTTTTATTCCATCTTCCATTATTAAACACTTAAAGTAAATCTATTCTATTAGAAAATGTAAAAATTGTTTAAAATAATACAGAGCACGTTAGCTTAGGTTAGCCATGCTATTACTATGACTAAGCTCGTAAGTGAAAAAAAAAGAAAAAAAAAAAAGGCCTTGTCCCCTATTTTGACAAGAGCAAGTAGAGTGTAGGTGAATACAAGGGGGGAGAAAAGACATATAAATAACAATCTTTCAAACTTCTGTTCACGAATATTGTTTTTTGTCATCACAATTGCACAATGAAATATGAAAGTTCAATTTCCTCTTCATTTCCTTTTAATAAAACTTCTGTTCATTTCATTTCTGAGAGAAGATTGAATCTAAATTACTTTGACTTCTCTTGGCCTAACTTTGGTGAATGCTACCAGACATGAAAACAGAGGCCTTTTTGAGCATCATCCATAGAAATAAAGAGGTATAGCCTCCATCTCTGTGTTCCACTCTGGATCTTCCTCTCTTGCCATGTGGATCTTCTCAATGAGCAGTGAGTGCTGGCTGCACATTATATTGTAATCCTTGCTCCATTTCTTAACCAGGTCATTTACAGAGAAAGAAAATCTACAGAGGGCCCCATATAGGCTTTTTTTCCCCCTAATGATAGGAGAAAATGGGGTTCTCTTTGGTGAGGTGGCATTTGAATTCACATATGATGTTAAAAATATTGTTTATGGAGGGGCGCCTGGGTGGCACAGCGTTTAAGCGTCTGCCTTCGGCTCAGGGCGTGATCCCGGCGTTATGGGATCGAGCCCCACATCAGGCTCCTCCGCTATGAGCCTGCTTCTTCCTCTCCCACTCCCCCTGCTTGTGTTCCCTCTCTCGCTGGCTGTCTCTATCTCTGTCAAATAAATAAATAAAATCTTTAAAAAAATATATTGTTTATGGAATCCATACTGTGGTTCACATAGTGTTCTCCAAAATTCATATGTTGAAGTCCTTAACCTCCCCCCCCCCCCGTCGTACCTCAGAACATGACCTTGTTTAGCACTAGGATCATTGCATATATAACTAGTTAAGGGAAGATGAGTTCATACTGGAGTAGGGTTGGTCCCTACTCCAGTGTGATTGGTGTCCTTATGAAAAGGGGAAATTTAGACATAGAGACACACATATACTAGGAAAATGTCATGTAAAAAATGGAGTTATGCTACCACAAGTTAAGAAGCTATCAGAAACTAAGAGACAGTCCTTGAACAGATCCTTCTCTAGCACCTATAGAGGGAACATGGTCCTACCAACACCTTGATCCCAGACTCTCAGCCTCTAAAGCAGAAAAATAATGAGTATCTGTTGTTTAAGCCACTCAGTTTATGGTATTTTGTTACAGCAGTCCTAGCAAATTAAGGCAATTCAGAATACCACTCCCAATTCATTAACTTTTAATTGTCTCTTATTGTCTAAGAAAACAAAGAAACACATTATATGGCATGGCTTTGAAAAGCTCTTGTTACCTGACCTCTGTGTACTTGCCCAACCTAACACTTGTTTCACACAATTTAACCTTTAAAATATCAATCTTTATTTTCCTAAAATTGCCTCCTTCTTCCACCTTAGGCCTTTGAATATGGAATTCCCTCAAAAAATGGTGGACAATATATGGTCTAACCTTCATACAATTTTTACTATATTCCAGCACTGGTATATTCAAGGGAGTGAACTAATGATGGGCTTTGTCTTCTAAATTATGCAAGGATGATAATGAAAACATGAAGGGCATGTTCAATGAAAAATTATTATGGTAAATGGGATTGGAGGTTTCAAGAACTTTCAAGACCTTTTGGATTAGGATAATAGAATAGTAAGATAGAAAAGTGGAAAGTAGTTACAGGAGAGTTCTTATTTGAAACAGAGACTTTATAAATGATTAGTAACATCTCAGATATGACCAGGAAAATATGTCCCTGAGGTGGGAAATAGTAGGCTAATCTAAGAATGAGTTCAAGGACTCATGAAACCAGGGTATTGAATAAATGGTGTATGTGAATGTTGAATTTTCTAATAAGGAACAATGGGTGAGTACTATATAGGAATGTAATGACTAAAGTGTTTAATGAATGAGAGGAAGTGACCAGAAAGCTAATGAAGAGGTAGTGAGTAGAATTACCTGATCTTCTGTGTTTCAAAGGAACACAGGTTGCAGGGAGGAGGGAAAGTAAATGGTCTGAATCAACAGTGAAAGACAAGGAGGACTGTACCACTTAAAGCCCCTGTGGGAATCATGGGGTGGAAGAAAATAACAGTTTCAAATTCTCCAAAAAGTACACAAAACAGACAGAACAGCTAGGTTGCAAAACCACAATGAACAGATAACATTTACAGCAAAACTAGGTGTGACATCTCCTCACAAACACTAAAATTCAAGTGAGTGAGTTGATACCCTGTGAACTTCCAAACCTGAACTCCCAGCATCCCTTCTTGGAAAGAGCCACACATTCATTTTTTATTCAGTCAACTCTATTTTACGTACACCCCAAACTCTTATACATTGTCAGCTCTATGACCATGCAAAAGACCACCCAGAACCTTCTAACTCAACCTTCTTACTATATGCTTTTCTCCTCCTCCAAGATCTATTTTAACTTTGACATTTTCTGTGATTAAATTGATTTGGAAGAGAAAGTTTAAGGCACTGGGGAATGGAATTCAGGCAATGCCTCCAAGTTTAATTACATTTTGCTTATTAAAAGGAAACCAGACCAAAGGCAATGAACACTAAGGAGAGAACAAATCACTATCAAAGGTTGCATATCAGATGAGAATCAATTCAGGACTGGTATCAACATTATCAATAAGATTTATCCTTAGGTGCAGGAGGAGAGCTGATCCACAGTAGAAATGACCAGAATGAAAGCCCCCCAAAATCCCACTTTCTGACTTCTGGGAAGGCTTTTGGTATATAAGATCTTCCCCCAAGATCCCAGGGATCTTTTAAAGCCCACTTTTTCTGTACAGTGTAGGAAGCCATCAACAAAATGAAAATGTAACCTATTGGATGGGAGAAAATATTTGTAAATCATATATCTTATAAAGGGTTAATAGCTAAAATATATAAAGAGTTCATACAACTTAATAGCACAAAACAAATAATCCAATTTAAAAATGGGAAGAGAATATGAATAGATATTTTTTCACTTTTTAAAAGTTTATTTGTTTGTTTATTTATTCATTCATTCATTCATTCATTCATTCATTCATTTATTTTAGTAATCTCTAAACCCAACGTGGGGCTTGAACTTACAACCCTGAGGTCATGAGTCACATGCTTTTTCAACTAAGGCAGCTAGGCACCCCTGAATAGACGTTATTTTTAAAGACATAGAGATGGCCAACAGGCACATGAAAAGATGTTCAACATCACTAATCTTCAGGGAAATACAAGTCAAAGCCACAATGATATCTCACCTCATACCTGTTCAAATGAGTATTATCAAAAAGACAAAGAATAACAAGCATTGGCAAAGATGTGGAACAAAAGGAACCCTCGTGCACTGTTGGTGAGAATGTAAATTGCAGCCACTGTGGAAAACAGTATGGAGGTTCCTCAAAAAACTGAAAATAGAACTACAATTTGATCTAGCAATTCCACTACTAAGTATTTGTCTGCAGAAATGGAAACACTAATTCAAAAAGATATATCATCAAAGCATTATTTACAATAGCTAAGATATGGAAACAATGTAAGTGTAAAACAATGGATGAATGGATACAACATAAAGTAGTATAAGGGAGTCTGGATGGCTCAAATCAGTTGGTTGAATGCCCAACTCTTGGTTTTGACACTGGTCATGATTTCAGGATTGTGATATTGAGCCCTGAGGAGTCTGCTTGAGTTTCTCTCTCTTCCTTTCCCCTCCCTCCACTCATGCTGTCTTTCTCTCTCTCAAATAATAAATCTTTTTTCAAACAAATGAGGTGGAGGATGCCTGGGTGGCTCAGTTGGTTAAGTGCATCTGTCTTCAGCTCAGGTCATGATCTCAGGGTCCTCGGATCGAGCCCAATGGTGGGCTCCCTGCTCAGTGGGGAGTCTGTTTCTCCTTCTCTCTCTGTCCCTCCCCCCATGCTCATGCTCTCTCTCTCTCTCTCTCAAATAAATAAACACAAACTTAAAAAAAAAAAGTGGTATATATAGACAATGGAATATTACTTAGCCATAGAAAAGAAATCTTGTCATTTGTGACGACATAGATGAACCAGAGGGTATTATGCTAAGGGAAATAAGTCAAACAGAAAGACTGGTACTATATAACCTCACTTATATGTGGAATCGAAAACACGAAACAAATGAACAAACAAAACAAAATTCATAGATACAGAGCACAGAACAGTGGTTGCTAAAAGAGAGAGGAGTTGGATGGGTGGGCAAAATGAGTGAATAGAGTCAAGAAGTACAGACTTCCAATTAAAAAATAAATATGTAACGGGGATGTAATGCACAACCTTGAAAGTTGCCAAGAGAGTAAATCTTAAAAGTTCTCATCACAGGAAAAATAATTGTAACTTTGTATGATGACAGATAGCAACCAGACTTATTGTGGTAATCATTTCATAGTGTATACAAATATCAAATTTTTATGTTGTACACCTGACACTAAAATAATGTTACATGTCAATTATACTTCAATAAAATAATATAATTAATTAAATAATTCCCAGGAAAGAGTAGATGTTAAAAGATATATGTTGACTGACTAATGGAATGATGACTAGGTGAATGAATGAATACAATATCCATCTTAAAATTCTGAAATAAAATATGAGGTTTTATCTTCAAAAAAGAAAAAAAAAGACCTCGATGATTGTCCTTGTATTTATAATCATACCTGTATCTGTCTATCTGCCTGTGTATCTATCTATCTACCTATCTATCCGAAGCCTAGTATGGTGGGAAGGGCACAGACTATGGCATAATACAGTATGGGATTTAGAACCTAACTTTCCCACTTCCTGGCTTTGGACAGGTTGCTTATTTTCATAAGCCAACTTTTTTTTTTTTTTAACTTAATACCAATAACACCTAGGAATTGGCATGAGGATCAAATTAGAGAATACAGATTCCTTTCCCATGATTTAGGAATCCATAAATATTAGCTATTTGTAATATTATTACATAAGCTTTTATGTTGTATGCCTTTGTAACACTGAGTTCATTTTTCAAACTATATTTTGTCTCATGTTCTGGCTTCCATAAGGGTCCTAATGGAGAATATGGGAGAGAAAACATTAAGATCAAAAATATTTCAGAAAACACAAGAGAGGGGGCCCTTGCAGCTTTGGCCCTTGACCCACCATCACTGGCTCCAGGACTTGATGCCTGCCTCAGACATTTGCTGTAATTAGTACTGAAAGGGTCCCTAAGGGCTTGAAAAGGAGGCTTCTTCCCCTGAATCCACATTTCCTGTGTGGCTGGCTTCGCTGAGTTTAGGCCTCTGGCCAAAGGAGGCAGATCTGGTGGGGCACATGCTTTTCTCAGGATGAAGTGAGCAGATGAAAAGAAGAGAGGGGAATGAATGTCAAAGGATTTCCTAATGAGATCTCCCCTTGTTGTGAGCCCTCTGGGCTGAGGAATTAGTGTGCAGATCATTTGCTAATGAGCATGGCCATATCCATAGAATAACCTTTAAATGCTCAAAGAATGTAGAGTAATTCTGCTGAGTTCTTTCCTTGTCTGGGTGTGCTGAGAAACAAGATTATCCATTTCCAAATGCAAGTCCTAAAAAGGCAGTGATATACAACACAAATTCTAGTAAACAATTCTAAGACATATATCATTAATAAGTACTGCAGGTCTCCACCCTTTCTATGTGGGGTTTAAGGAGATAGTGCTTTCTCAGGAATCCATGATGGGCAGCTGTCCAACTCAGGTCTAACTGTTCTTTCTTCACCCCACCCCCAGCAATCAAATACTGGGGAGGAGTCTCCTCCTTAATTCATGGGAGTACAGTGCTCATTCCTTCCACCTTCCTTTTTTTTTTTTTTTTTTCTTTTCTTTTCCTCCTTCTTTTGAATTATGTACAACCTAGGAGCACTAAATACATAGTGGGGGGGGTTGATTTTCTTACTTTTAGATATTGTATAATAGGAAGAAGTAAAAAGTACTAAGGTCTCTAAATGCCTGTCCTGATATTGACTGACTTCTAATTAGAATTGGATATCTGAGCATCTTATTTCAAATTAATTTTTCTTAAACACACATGCACACACACCTACACTTTGACCTTTTCAGCTCAACCTCTTTGGGAAAAAGGAAGGCATTTTTCATGGCTCCCCAAGTACATACAAGTTTATCAGCAAGTCATGCACATTCAATCACATTCCCTAATGAACTGCTGCTGTCAATTTAGTTCTCATAAAAACTCAAGTGAGGCAATGTGAAGAGTGGTGATTCCTGAGCTCAGGTCTGTGATGCCCCGGGGTGTCTCCAATTATTTCCAGGTGGGGGTTGAGGGTGTCATGAAATTCTCCAACAAAACTAATTTTATTTTTTTTTAAGATTTTATTTATTTATTCGACAGAAATAGCCAGCCAGCGAGAGAGGGAACACAAGCAGGGGGAGTGGGAGAGAAAGAAGCAGGCTCATAGCGGAGGAGCCTGATGTGGGGCTCGATCCCAGAACACCGGGATCACGCCCCGAGCCGAAGGCAGATGCTTAACCGCTGTGCCACCCAGGCGCCCCAACAAAACTAATTTTAATCCACTTCAATTTGCAAAATTGCAGGCCACGCAGCATTTTGATTAAGAAGGACATTTCAGAAAATCAAGTGAGTCACAATGGGGTATTGCAAATGGAAAAACAAAAATCTTTAGTATAAATTCATAGCCAATTATATTTTTCCTTCTTTTGTCCACATAGCAGGTGGTGGCTCCTATTGTGATCTCAATACTTGGGTAGATGCAAAGGAGAAGAAAATAAGAGAATCCAATATTTATTGAGAATTTGCAATGTGCATTTAATTGTAAGAGAAGCTTTTGCCTATTATATTTCATATCATGCTCACAACATCATTATGAAGTAGAACCAATATGGACTACTCTACAGAAAAGAAACTGAGAGCTTAGAGACACTAAAGATTGGCCCAAGGTCCAAATCTGATAAACATGGGGCTGGAACGTGAACTTTGATCTTTCTAATTCCAAAACTTACATTTTTCTCATTAATATGTTTTCATGAATAGGATATGAGAACCCACAAAAAGAATATGGTATGGCTTGGAAGAAAAACCACTTGAGAACTCAAGGACAATTAAATAGACATAAGACAAAATAGGAGTGTCAAATTTTATGGTAAAGAAATAATATGTGGTGAGATATCAACTTGGGCTAAGGGAAATTGAAGGGGGAAAAAAAAGGTTCCATGAACTAACATACTCAAAACCCCGAAGAATGAGTGAAATTGGAGAAAGAGTAAAACAAAGAAGAGCAGAAATAGGATTTTTAAGTAAAGGGAAAGGTGGGAGCATTAAGTGGGTGTGCCCATAGTGGCTAATTTGGGTAGAGCAGTAGGGGGGGGATCCATTTGGTTACATAGTGTATGGCGAGATCTCAAGGTAAACTGTTAAGCCTTTGTGGATGCTGCTCTTTGCTTTATCTGGTATTTTGTTTCATTTAATGGATGTATTAACTACCTACACTGGGTTAAGTACAGGAGGAGGCCAATTAAGAGCTCTGCACTATTTGGAAATTAATTTCCTAGGAACTAGGTCTATCCTTCCTCTATACCTATGACTTAACAAGTTCCTGAGCCTCACTTAATCCAAGATGTCTTCATACCTTGAAATGAAATCATAATGCAATATTTATATGATTGCTAAAATTGCCATTGATAACCCTGATCTCTTGACAGATTTCCAGATCTTTGAATTCAACTATTTAACAACTCCACTTGGATTCAAACATAGCATGCCTAAATAGAACTCTTAATTTCACCCCTTCACAAAAGAAAACAATGCAAAATATAAAGCAAAACTTGATAAGGATGAGGATGATGGTGATGATGGTGGTTGTGATGTTAGTGCTGGTGATGATGGTGATGAAGATGATTTTGGCTTGTACTGCTACCTTGGCCATATAATTTTGGTTTCTTCTTCCAATTCTGACTACCTCTGACCAATGAATTCTCCAAAACATAGCTGAGGTGCCCTCTTAAAAAAACACGAGGGACAATCTTTAAAAGTCTTCAGTGTGTTTCTGTAACTCTTAGAATGAAATCTAAGTCTTGTTTCCTTGGCCCCAGGCCCTTAAATGGTTTCCTCTCTGCCTTTCTGCAATTTCATTTATCAATCCATTTCTTTTCCCTCTGCCACACTGAATAGATGTTCTTCCCACCGATCTTCGAGTTTTTAACATTTTCTTGCTACTCGGATATTAATTCAAAATGTCCGCTGTTCAGAGAAGTCTTCCTGACACCCATTCTAAAAGGGACACCCAGTTGTGGTCTGTCACCATCCCCTTCAGTTCGCTGCATTGTAGTTACCATTATGTAAGATTTTTCTCAGATTACTTTTATGTTTATTTTCCCTCTGATCCCACTAGCATGAAGCCGCATGAAAGCCTCTTTGTTTGTCATTTTATCCCTGTACACGGCTGTGTATGCGGTACTTGGGATTGCTCAATACATATTTGCTGTGTTAATAAAATAGTCAATCAATGTTTAGATAGATGTTTGACACAAAGAAAGTACAATTTAATGGGCAAGTGGAAATGACATGTAGGCTTATTTGAATAGAGGATGACTTGGATCTAGATCTCATCTTGGTGGCTATTATCAGGAAGAGGGAGCAAGGGAGTTAGTACATTGGGGACAGCTAGAATGGAACAGAAAAGGAGAACCAAAGAGAAATAAGGGTAATTTGAAAATGGTGATTGATTGCTATGAAAGGTTTGAAGTATATAAACCTTCCTGCTTCCTAGCCAGAGACCTCCTGTAAAATACAGAAACTATAAGGTAATGAGAATCCTTTGGCAAGAGTACCTGAACAGTGGTGCCCCTTAGGAATGACATCATACATTCAAGGAAAGATACCTGGTAGGCAATTGACTGACCTAACATGTTGGGAAGACCATAAAACTTCAATGTTGGCAAATGTGGTAGATAGCGCTACTGTTGAAAAAATATTTATCCCTTTCCACGATTCTTTGTGGGGAATGGGACTTCTCTGCCCCTTAGTTTTGAATCCAGTCATGTGACTTTTTAAGATAATATGAGACCAGATGCAAGCAGTTTTGGAACGTACGTGGGCTGTAAGGCTTTGCCTCCCATGCTTCTGCTCTGAGGAGCTTAGCTGCTGTCCTGAAGGAGAATGAGAAACACATGAGAAAAACTGGATTCAGCCCATAGCCTGAACTGAGCCCATATGAGTCCAGTCTAGGCCAACTGAACCCCAACCAAAATGAAGTCTTGGGAGCAAAAATAAGAAATTAGTTTTGAGTCATTGAGCATTGAAATGGTTTGTTATGCTGCATTATGGCAATTTCTGATAAAGAATTGTCAGGAAACTTAAGGAGCTGAAACTATTAAAAGAATTGAACTTGCTGAATGAGTGACTATAGAAAATTGTAAGCAGATGAGTAATGATAGAGTACTGAAAGATTTCTTAACTTAAAATATTTACTGTGTCTTCATTCACCCCAACATAACTCTTTCTCTCTGTAATAATATTATTTCAGTTCATTCACTGATTCATATATTTATTCAAAAATACATATTGAGCAATATGGGCATTTATATGCAAGGATTATAGGAGAAAACAAGGTAGAATGCACATTACAACTTTGGTATCCCAAATTTTTAATAAACTTCTGCAAACCCTTCTAAAATGTATAGCTATATGCTGAGACTGTTTACCATACTCCTGATATATATATTTCAAAATGTCAGCATGACCTCTGAGATGTCCCAAAGGTATCTTAAATTCAACATATCCAAATACTAGTTTATTAACCTTCTCACTTTTCAACCAACAATCTACTCCTCTTCATGTATTTCCCATCTGTAAATCTATCATCAATTCACTCAAGCCAGGAAATCTGGAATGTTCATTTCTTTCTTCTTCTCTTCCCCCATTCCCAGTGAATCTTGTACTAACATCAAGTCTCTCTCCTAAATGGCAATGGTTTCTCTTCTCTCACATGTCATCACCACTCTGAATAAAGTCCCTCCCACTCTCTCTAACAGTCATTTTCTGAGACATAAATGATGGGAAAAATATGGAAGGAGCCTATACAGTTTCCAATATAAGTATTTCATTGGTTTCTCTCTGGCTGCAAAATTCATGTTCATCTGCTAAAGGACAGCAGAAATGCCATCTCTATGTTGAGAATGAGTACAGCCAGGCATTTGAGTTGGTAACTACTGAGGCCTGAGGAAAAATAGAAATACTTCTCATAGCAGTTTATCCTATCAGCCAAGAAAAGGGGAGGAGGGAAGGAAGAGACTCAAACAGAATACTTGCACATAGGACCAGTTTTCATTTGAAAACCTTAATGAATAACCCAGAAATAAGAGCATAAAATTGGTGTTTTGTTTTTTTTTTTTTTTAAATTCCCACCAAATATTTTTAAAAGAATTACCTGACAGACTGGTTTATTTGAAAAAGGAAACACCAGACCTTCAGAACCTCAATTTTCCTTATTAAAATAAATGAATTTTGGCTTTGTTTGTGCTTAATCTTGGCTGGAAATTTACATTACCCAATCAGGAGTTAACAAGCCCCGCAGGGGAAATCAACTGTCGCATAAAAATTCCACAGGAAATCCACCAATAAATCAGGGCAGGCAAGGCTGTATATATGGAGATTTCTATCCCTTCTAAAGTCTATTAAAAACCTTTAAATCCTGCTTTAGACAAAACATAAAGGAGGGTTGGGAGCTCTGTCATTCCTGAGAGGCCCTTCAATTTCTACATACTAATATTTAATCATTGAAAATGTCTATATATCCAAAATTAAGTCATTTAGGCTTGGTATATATAACACATTAATTTTATATAAACTCTTATTCTGACATGAAGTGGTTTACATAAGAGGGAAATAAAATCCTCTGGAGCTGAGCATAGAACATTCCTCTTCTACCCATCCTTTATCAAAAGAGAGTCATGATGGTGGTTTGAAATGGCATTTGGAAAGCACCTCTTGATGGCATCTTTCCCACCTCTCTGCCAAAATACCTATGAAGACAACAATAGAGGTGAGAAATCACATTTCTGAAAATTAGACACGGCTGTCAATTTTACAACTAGAATTTGAGAGGATTTGAGGGGCGCCTGGGTGGCACAGCGGTTAAGCGTCTGCCTTCGGCTTAGGGCGTGATCCCGGCGTTATGGGATCGAGCCCCACATCAGGCTCCTCCGCTATGAGCCTGCTTCTTCCTCTCCCACCCCGCTTGTGTTCCCTCTCTCGCTGGCTGTCTCTATCTCTGTCAAATAAATAAATTTTTAAAAAATCTTAAAAAAAAAGAATTTGAGAGGAATTGCTATTCACCTTAAGTCTAAAGGCAAAAAAAAAAAAAGGGGGAACAGTAGGACTAGAGTATGCCTGTTCCCCTAGAAAGTTAGTAGGAAGATCCCTAATTGCTTCCCCTCACTCTTTGGTCCTATTTCACAAGTTCACATTCTGTAAGATGTTACATATTGGACAAGCTGTTACCCACCTCACTCCCAGCATTGAATGCCAGTTTGTCATCATCTGATTGTGTGTGTGTGTGTGTGTGTGTGTGTGTGTGTCTTCCCAAATGCTGCTACTTTGAATCTTCCTCCTCCTGAGAAATTTTCCTTTTTAACGTCAAAGAGAGTATGAAACTCCATAAAGACAACTGGCAAGAAGTAAAAGGGAATGGTGGGCAGTTGCTCTCCTGGAGATAGAAACCACTTATAGCAAGCAAAAGTTGTGTCAGGGTCTTGGCGATAAAGAGTTCTTACAGCAGTTCATCCAGTTATAAAGTTTCATCTTCTCCAACTATTCAGAGTATGAGAGGACCAGGTTCTAAAAACAGGAAACAGTCACTTTTTATATAGCAGAGTTGAACCCTGCATTAGGAAAGGTCCCATGGACTTGGAAAGAGAGGCTGACCGTACTTAAGTGAACAATGAGGCCAAAATAAATCCTCATATTCTGTTTTTGGTCAAGTACCAAAAACAAAAGCAAAGCAAACAAACAAAAACAAAGCAAAATACAAAGAAAACAAAACAAACAAACAAAACAATAAAACCCATTCTGGGGCATCTGCACGTATATGAAAGAATGAAGAAAATAGGATATTATCCTGAAGAGCCAATGAGAGGAGGAGTAGTCCTTCGTTTCATAAAATAGCCTGCCGAAGCAAATAGACTGTATCTACCATGTGTGCATTTGCACTGAGGCCAACAATGGGCAGGAATAGATTGTGCCTCACTCGTGTGGTTTTAAAATATACTTCTTATACCCTTAACCATTTTTACAAATGACTTCAAGCATATTAAATTATTCTATGTTTTCTGACAGAGAATGGAAAATGAGACTGTCTTAATTCTCCAAACTAAGGGAAGTCCTCTGTACTGAGAATTAGAAGGTCGGAACAAATGTGACCTCTCTTACCTTCCTAAAATTCTTACCTTACTGCACAGTTGTATAATTCCCATGCTTCTCCTTTTTTTTATTTCCATTGAAAATGATATTTAATTTTTCTTTTCAAAGCTGTCAAATTGGAACCTAAACTACAGAAGCTTGACTTAGCTGTTACATAAGTAAGTCCCTTATTTCAGGCTGCTCCATTACCTTCTCTCAGTCCCCATCTTCACAACTTTAGGAGAAAGTGTTAGAAGTTAACAGGTGGTTTTAATCCGTAGTCTTTGGAGTCGAGGGACTTCTAAGGTTGTACTTGGGACAGAGATGATTGTGCAGGTCTCCATTCCCTGTCTTTGCTTCAAACAGAGCAGCTTAGCATTCATCTGTTTTACATGGTGATCTTCTACATAAGAATGGATCCTACTTTAATCAGAGTTCTCCAGAGAAATAGGAACAATGGGGAATATAGAAAGATGACAGATAGATAGATAGATAGATAGATAGATAGATAGATAGATAGATAATAGATAGATGATAGGTAGATAATACATAGATGATAGATGACAGATAAATACATGATAGATAGATAGATAGATAGATAGATAGATAGATAGATAGATAGATAGATAGATGATAGATAGGAAGAGATTCATTATAAGTAACTGGATCACATTACTATGAAGTCCAAGAAGTCCCACCATCTGTCTGTGTATGAACTGGAGACCCAAGAAAGCCAGTGATATGGTTCAGTCCAAGTCTGAAGGCCTGAGAACCCAGAGCACCAAGGCAGGCAAGATATATGTTCAGCTCAAGCAATCCCACAGGAAAGGGTGGATTCTTCCTTCCTCCAACTTTTTGTCCTATTTTTAGGTCTTCAAGGGATTGGATGATGCCCACCCACATTGGGAGGGAAAGTTGCTTTCCTGAATCCACCAATTCAAATGTTAATTTTTTCTAGGACAAAATGGCTAAATCATTGAATATTTTTATTTGCAAAATATATTGATTCTGATTCAACTCTTACAGTTTGTTTTCTTTTGGTGAATTCTCCATATTCACAATTTTAAGAAACGGGAATAATTTGTTCTAACATATTTAACCTGTTAGTGTAAAAATGTAATCCAGAACAAATTTCTAATGTTAGAGACTTGGTGATGATAAAATAAATTCTTTTTCCTTTTTCCTAATTTCAAATGTACTAAAATGAGTGTGCTGAAAATGCAGGATACTGATAATGAGATTTTTTAAATTTGCTTCTGATGCTAGTTATGCAGGAAACTTCCCCTTGCCTTAGACTTTGCAGAATAAAATGTGGAAAATCCAATTCTATTTCTCTGACTTACAAAAAAATGACATAAGACAATTAATTGGAAAAATCAACTGTTGAACAATTTTGTCATCAAGGCTTTTATTTAAACCAATGGAATTCAAGGACTTTAGACTTTTCTATTTTTATCATAAATTTTACTTTAATGTCTGGATATAGCCGATTAGGAAATGTAGAATGTAGTTCAAAAGAAATACAGCAGCAGGACGGGTCTATTGAAAGATCTCCTTGAGATGTATTAGCTAACGCTCTATCTAGACCACTCATAAATTTTTAGAGGAAAATTGATTTTGTTTTCTCTTCACTGCAGCAGTAAATAATTTTATAGCTTGGAAACAATTTCTATGCAAACTCTTCAGTATGTATTTTTAAAAAGAATAGAATTTGTTTCTTGCAGAAGTGTGATACCACTCTCACAACTATAATACTATATCTTCAATTAAAATAAAAACCTCTCTAAACCATTTTGGATGATACATACATTACAATAGAATTTTATTCTGGAAGGTGTAATATAACTAAAATAGAGAGCAAAATAAGAAAATAGACAGTTCTGTGTAATCAAATTGCATCCATCCATCCACCCATATCCATTCATTCATTCTACTAACATACATTGTTATTACATCTGCTCTGTGTCCAGCCCTGTGCTGACTGCTGAATACATAGACATTAATTCTACTTGTTTTCTCAAGGAGCTCATAAAATCATAAATGAGTGGGCACAAATATTGACACCCATAGTATAATACATGATAAATAAGTGATGCCCAGTAATATATCTCTTTGAAGTACAGATAACTAGAGAAGTCTAAGCTGGCAAGCAGTTTGCTTTGAGTTGTTAAAATGAGAAGCAAAATAGTACTGAATAGAAGGCAGTGGGCTTTGGGTTACAACACATCTATATTATAAAATCCAAATTTTGGCTACTTGCCAATTGTATAACTTTGGACAGATTCCTAACATCTCACAACTTTAGACATGTCTGGTGTGAAAATAGGGAGAATGTTCCACTCAAAAATTTTGTGAGTATAAAGAGATACAGGAATAATTATGAATATTTCCAGGCATACAGGAAATGTCTAACAGACATTATTCATTCTCCCTTCCTCTTTTTTATAAATTTACCAGTTGAAGAGGAGACATCAGTGGATGTAAATGCATCGAAGTGTGAATGAAAGATGTAGCAGGATCAAGGATCAGTTGCATGTTCCCTGTGGTGGACAAGCACGCTTTCTAGGAGTCAACAGCCAATGTAGGGAATGGGGGTGCAGATCAGACAAAGGAGTTAAGGCTGAATTTTGATG
>NW_024424341.1:20328519-20341210 GCF_017311325.1 Ursus maritimus
GATAGATAGATAGATAGATAGATAGATAGATAGATAGATAGATAGATGATAGATAGGAAGAGATTCATTATAAGTAACTGGATCACATTACTATGAAGTCCAAGAAGTCCCACCATCTGTCTGTGTATGAACTGGAGACCCAAGAAAGCCAGTGATATGGTTCAGTCCAAGTCTGAAGGCCTGAGAACCCAGAGCACCAAGGCAGGCAAGATATATGTTCAGCTCAAGCAATCCCACAGGAAAGGGTGGATTCTTCCTTCCTCCAACTTTTTGTCCTATTTTTAGGTCTTCAAGGGATTGGATGATGCCCACCCACATTGGGAGGGAAAGTTGCTTTCCTGAATCCACCAATTCAAATGTTAATTTTTTCTAGGACAAAATGGCTAAATCATTGAATATTTTTATTTGCAAAATATATTGATTCTGATTCAACTCTTACAGTTTGTTTTCTTTTGGTGAATTCTCCATATTCACAATTTTAAGAAACGGGAATAATTTGTTCTAACATATTTAACCTGTTAGTGTAAAAATGTAATCCAGAACAAATTTCTAATGTTAGAGACTTGGTGATGATAAAATAAATTCTTTTTCCTTTTTCCTAATTTCAAATGTACTAAAATGAGTGTGCTGAAAATGCAGGATACTGATAATGAGATTTTTTAAATTTGCTTCTGATGCTAGTTATGCAGGAAACTTCCCCTTGCCTTAGACTTTGCAGAATAAAATGTGGAAAATCCAATTCTATTTCTCTGACTTACAAAAAAATGACATAAGACAATTAATTGGAAAAATCAACTGTTGAACAATTTTGTCATCAAGGCTTTTATTTAAACCAATGGAATTCAAGGACTTTAGACTTTTCTATTTTTATCATAAATTTTACTTTAATGTCTGGATATAGCCGATTAGGAAATGTAGAATGTAGTTCAAAAGAAATACAGCAGCAGGACGGGTCTATTGAAAGATCTCCTTGAGATGTATTAGCTAACGCTCTATCTAGACCACTCATAAATTTTTAGAGGAAAATTGATTTTGTTTTCTCTTCACTGCAGCAGTAAATAATTTTATAGCTTGGAAACAATTTCTATGCAAACTCTTCAGTATGTATTTTTAAAAAGAATAGAATTTGTTTCTTGCAGAAGTGTGATACCACTCTCACAACTATAATACTATATCTTCAATTAAAATAAAAACCTCTCTAAACCATTTTGGATGATACATACATTACAATAGAATTTTATTCTGGAAGGTGTAATATAACTAAAATAGAGAGCAAAATAAGAAAATAGACAGTTCTGTGTAATCAAATTGCATCCATCCATCCACCCATATCCATTCATTCATTCTACTAACATACATTGTTATTACATCTGCTCTGTGTCCAGCCCTGTGCTGACTGCTGAATACATAGACATTAATTCTACTTGTTTTCTCAAGGAGCTCATAAAATCATAAATGAGTGGGCACAAATATTGACACCCATAGTATAATACATGATAAATAAGTGATGCCCAGTAATATATCTCTTTGAAGTACAGATAACTAGAGAAGTCTAAGCTGGCAAGCAGTTTGCTTTGAGTTGTTAAAATGAGAAGCAAAATAGTACTGAATAGAAGGCAGTGGGCTTTGGGTTACAACACATCTATATTATAAAATCCAAATTTTGGCTACTTGCCAATTGTATAACTTTGGACAGATTCCTAACATCTCACAACTTTAGACATGTCTGGTGTGAAAATAGGGAGAATGTTCCACTCAAAAATTTTGTGAGTATAAAGAGATACAGGAATAATTATGAATATTTCCAGGCATACAGGAAATGTCTAACAGACATTATTCATTCTCCCTTCCTCTTTTTTATAAATTTACCAGTTGAAGAGGAGACATCAGTGGATGTAAATGCATCGAAGTGTGAATGAAAGATGTAGCAGGATCAAGGATCAGTTGCATGTTCCCTGTGGTGGACAAGCACGCTTTCTAGGAGTCAACAGCCAATGTAGGGAATGGGGGTGCAGATCAGACAAAGGAGTTAAGGCTGAATTTTGATGGACCTTGTGGGCTATGCTCAATTTTTATACTATGTTTGTTAATCTACTTCAAATATAGTAATAAGATGGCGTAAATATCATGAAAAGATTTTATATGCCAAATATTTTCTAAATAGCAACACTAAAAATTAGTATGATTTCTTGTGTAAGAACATATATTAAAACGAAATCCAACTAAATAGAATTACTAAATGTGAAATTCAAAAAGATATTTTTTAAAATAAGGAGTAAGTATAGGTAACTAATCGTGAAGGAGCAGGGGTAATAAGCAGTAAAACAACATGAGAAAGTAAAGGGTGATTTAACTCAAGACTTGAAAATTTTTCAAATACTGAAAAAATAAAAATTGACTCAAAGACAAACTGAGTGGAAAAAGAACAGATCTACATGTATCAATACATCACTAAGGAACTGTTTGATTAGCATTTCTAGACTATGCACATATTCAGCCAGCATTGTGTCCTTCTTCAAGTTCAAACTAAATGTAAAAAGGAAAACCATTAATGCCATTTCTATTACTCCAAGATTACGAGGTGCCATAGGAGCAAATGTTAGTTTTTTAAACTGAATGATGGAAATATTTTCATGAAAAAAAAAGCACAGAAATAAGTAATCAATGAATTTCTCTGATAATACTTGGTAGGTAGAATGAGATGTTACATATTTATCAAAATGTATTGCCACTATTTCAGGGTCCTAATGAAGATCAAGTTTTCTACGTACTGTCTTCCTTGGTTAATTTTGAACCTCATTATTGACGCTGATCCTAAAAATAAGAGAGATGCATTGGAATTAATGATTCAGAAGCAACTACCATTTATTGAGCATCGACTATACCTAAAACTGTGCCGGCTCCTTTGACCCGTATTTTATTATTTAATTCTTAGAGAAACCTACAACACAGATATTTCCATTGGAATAAAAATGAATAAACTGAAAAGTAGAGAGAGAGAATTAAATATGCAATGTAGTTAAAAGGAATTAGTTTCTGTATTCTTACCCAAATTCTCAAATCTAACATCTACTGACTTCCCACGTGATTGCTTTGGGAAGATTTAATTTGTGACAAAGATTATACAACAATGTAGGAGATAGATAAAACCAAAGAACCCTTCCTTTCAAAGAAAACAGTTACCCTCAATGAGCTGATTTGTTCAAGCAGTACCTTCACTTTCTGTCTCAAAACAGGTAACTCCTGGGGCACCTGGTGGTTCAGTGGGTTAAGCATCCAACTCTTAATTTTGGCTCAAGTTAGATGTCAGGTTTGTGACATTGAGCCCCACATTGGGCTTTATGCTTAGCAGGGAGTCTGCTTGAGATTCTCTTTTTCCCTCTACCTCTGCTCTCCCCCCCCCCCCCCCCCGCTTTCTCTCTCTCGGTCTCTAAAATAAATAAATAAATTTTAGGAAAAAAAAAAAAAAGGTAACTCCATCTCTATGAAAATCTGTGTTTCACCTCTATGATTTAACCAAATTAGTCATACCAGGGATTGAGAGTCTCAATCTTTGTTGCAAATGAGAATAGTCTGGAGGGCTTTAATTTAAAAAATAATAGAGTCTAGGTCTATCTCAGAGATTCAGACTTCTATACTGTGGCATGGGGCCTAGGCATTGGCATTATCTTTTTCAAGTATCACCAGGTGATTGTAATATGCAAAGTTGAGAACCACTCTTCTAGATCCTTGAATATTTCAACAGCAGTAACTGGTTTTTCTGAACTATTTTTCATGTTAAAACAAAAACACAAACAAAAAACTGATTTAATTGCACAGTTTAAATACAATCGCAGGTTATTTTTTTTTTTTTTTTTTTTTTTTTTTTTTTTTTTTTTTTTGCTTGAAAGTATATGAAATCACTGTGGTTAGCTCATGTTGGCAAGGCATTCTGATTGAAAGGTATGTCTCTGATTAATAACCATAAAAAAGCAAATGAGCTATTGATCAATGCAGCTAGTTTGGTAAGCAAACTCAGATGATGAGGTTGATAGAAAAATAATAAAAATAGTACTTTGATAATGAAAAACTTGGAAACCACCTCACATGTAATTGTAATTCATATCCCAGTTTACAGGTCCAAGCAGTCTAGGGACTATTCTCTGTTATAGAATTTGCAGAAAATATTAAACAAAAATAAAGCAAATTCATGGAGAGACTTTGAATTTATAATTATATATTTGATAAACTGAAGAATTCTGAAAAACTTTTGAGCAGGTTTCTCAATACTCCTCTGCATTGCCCTTCACCCTCACCCCTGGATATTGGTAGGTTGTATTTTGGTTTGGGTTTTTTTTTTAATTCCATGTTCAAATATATTGGAAAATTCTGAGTTAAAGAAAGATAAATATTTCTTGGCTCTAGGGCTTGTCAGAAACTTTAAGATGATAATATATAACTCTCCAAGAAAAATGCAATGTTTCCCAAATATATTACACCATGGGACTCCTTTCCTGCCACATTGTAGGACAAATAACTGTAGATCCCCACATCATCCTGTAAGCAACAGTGATATCCACAAACCTCACAAAATATACCCAGGGCCTATTAGGTGCCAAGGCTGGATTTGAAGTATCTCATAACCTGGATCCAGCTTAAATGTGACTTTGACTTCTGGATTTCACAACGGAAGGGAATGTTCAATAACGGCAAATTGATAGGTTCTGTTCTGGCAGATGATGCTACCATAACTATTCAAAGTCGTGAAGCAGGTTAATTCAGGACATTAAGGCGCTCAATTTTACAGAGCAGAATAGGATGATTATATTCTTCAAGATTGACAGAGGTGTGATGGAAGGAGAGAAGGAAGGAAGGAAGGAAGGAAGGAAGGAAGGAAGGAAGGAAGGAAGGAAGGAAGGGAGGAAGGAAGAATGGAAGGAAGGACAGAATGGGAGACTATCCGTGTTTCCTGGTGGAATTATGGAATGTGAAATTACTGTCAGAAGTACAATTGTCTGGGTGCCAGTAACTCATGGTTCTAAAACGTTTTCTTTACAACACCATTTCTAAAGCATGGTTCAAGATCATTGAAGTCTGAGGTAACTATTATCTCCTCTCCTCTTTGAGCTCTTTTGTAGAAAACAGTGGTGGGAATGAAGACAACTGTGGCTCACAAAACTAAGAGATAAAAGAGATGGCTAGTGGGAGATCTAATTACCCTCCTCCAAATTCACATAGTAAAATCCTGTGATAACACTGCCACCAGAGAGACCAAAGATGGAATTTGCTTTAGTAGTTACTAATAAAAATTAAACTAACTAGTATGTACACAAATACTTAACTACAGTGGACCATGTTTACCCCTGTATCTTTCCTTGACAAGCAAGCAAACTGACGTCATGGGGTTGATAGGAAAAAAATGAAACCAGTACTTTGATCATGAAAAACTTGGAAACTACCTCACACAAAATAATTCATATCCCAGTTGAATCCTTGAACCATTCTGTATGAAAAGTAGCCCAGTTATTTCCATCCTATAGATCTGAGGATTAGAAAGATGAAATCACTTACTCAGGAGCACTCAGAGGGGCTGGAAAGAGAGTCGGGTGTTCTGACACCAGATCCTGGTCCTGTTCCTTCATGTCCCCTTTTGTGGGCTTTTCCTTTACTATCCTTAACTTTATAAGGTCTCAGAAGACATTTATCTAGCTCTCTCTCATATTGCTTCAACATTTCCCAAAATATCTTCCCAGAGCATTACTTCTTTCAGTAAGTGGCTCAGTCAGTTGAGCCTCAGACTCTTGATTTGGGCTCAAGTCATGATCTCAGGGACGTGAGATGGAGCCCTTTGTCAGGCTCCACACTGGGCATGGAGCCTGCTTAAGATTCTCTCTCTCCCTCTCCTTCTGCTGCCCCCACTTCCTCTCAAAAGATTTTTAAAAATAAAAAAATAAGAAGGTGTTCCATGAAAAAAGAGATCTATAATCAAATCCATTTGGGAATGCTTTGTAATATATTTTTGTTCTGTTAACACTGCTTATTAGCATACTAAAAGCTCTGAGAAGTCCTGCAGAGATCCTGCAGTCTGAGAAGTAAGGAAAGCTGTTTGCATACTTTCACCATAGCATTCTTGGAACTTTTATGACTGCGGGGAGCTTTTTTGTAATTTCCCCACTGCCATTATTCACACCCCACAGAACCAAGTTTCTACTTTATTGTTCTACCTATACATCTAATTACCCAATCCCTAAATAAGACACAGGCATTGAGACGTTGAGGATAGTTTTCCATGATTGCAATTTTGTATTTTCTGCACACTTTCATTAATCAGGATGTGGTAGATTATCTCCAAAGAAGACTGCAGACATTACAGAGGCTGTAGGTACCTGTAGCTCCTCCCATCAAATGATTGAGTCTATTTACCAAGGCTTTAAGTAACTAATAAGGATGTAGCAGAAATAGCATTGCTCCAGACCTGGGACTAGCCCTTAAGATGTCTGAACAGTGCCAGCTTTTGCTTTCACATAAAATTACTTGGATCCCAGATAACTGAATAAAGAGGTATCAAGAAAATACCCACATGGAGAATATCTAAAGCTCTCCAGCCAGTAGCCACAACCAAAGGCCCAGACCTAGGAGATGTCCAGACTGTCCTAGCCCTACAAGCTCCCAGCTGAATGAACCACACAAGTAACCTGAGCCAATGGAGAAGAATCACTCTGCTCGACCTCAGCATCATGAGCAATAACAAATTGTTGTTTTTTTAAGCCACCACATTTTGGAGTTTTTTTTTGTAGTAAAAAGTAAAACACATAGGATGTCACACAGCAGGGAAGAATCCATGGGCAAGCCTGCATTTGTACCTTTCTACTTTTCAGTTTAGACCATACATGGACATTGGAAAAGTGGATGACATGGGGTAAAAATTGTGCAATCACAAGAGGAGGTGCCTCCTTCCCCTGAGCTGACACACACAGCGTTTGGCACACGCTTACTTTTCAGCAGTGGTTAAACAATGTCGTGTCTTAACCATAGCTCTTCCTAAGAACATACTCACCAGAATGGATAGCTCCTGCTTCTGCAAGCAAGCTCTGCCCTTGTGCCCTTGTGCCCTTGTGCCCTTGCCTCTTGCCAGCCAGTCTCCCATCTCTCCTATCAGACGTTTCTGTTACTTTCTTGTGAGCTATATGCCAATAAAGAGCCCAAAGTGAGAACTATTCACCCCATTGCAGACTTAGGCACACAGAACACGATTTTGTTATTGTTGTTCTTGATTTTGCTGTTAACCCTGAAATGCTGAACTATTTTAGGCAAGGTAGATATCCAGGCTGACAGTGGATTTGAAAAATAACTTGTCTCAATAGCTATCTTAAATGGGGGGGGTGCCCAAATTATGAATGTACAAAAATAGTTTCCAGAAAACTCTATTTACGAACTTATAAAAATAACCTTTATTCTATCCCTAGGCCTCACTAGGATAGGCATGTAGCCAGCATTTGAAAAAATTCTCATTTCTTTAGAGGAGACATGTACGTTCCTTCCCATTCTAACCCACCTGACAAAATCAACAAATCTCCAGTCTAAGCTAGTGGTTTGTGGCCTCTTTATCTTCTCTTCTTTTGCCCTTTAACAAATATATCCAAAGGGCTATAAAGATAAATTTTGTTGGAGTATGGAGTTATAGACACTAAGAGCTGGAAGGAACCATAAAAGCTACCTATGTCACACCAAAACTGTGGCAGAAATGACACAACGTGAACTGTGCTCCACTCTAAAAATGTTCAATCAAATGTAAAATCAACTAAACCTGAGTCTCCCTGTGCCCCTCTTCCATCCCTAACCAGGTCCCAGATGCCTATGTAAATAATCCCAATTAGAAATGCATTCATCACATAAAAACTCACCAAACGAATGCCTACAGGAAATAACACTCCAATAAATCTCGCAAAATGTCTGCTATTCACCATCTTCGAAGTTATGAGCATATGGAAATGAACATAATGTTTGCAATTAAAAGACTTACTTCACTTCAGGTACAGTAAAAACATGCCTGAACCTTTCAAACATATTCCAAGACTATGAATAAGGCTCCATAAAAATTGGAGTGTGCTTTATTATACAGAGATTTATCATTTATTTCTCAAAAATTGTATTCTTTCAGTGACTTGCTTCCTCCATCAACATGCTTTGTATGCATACATTACAGAGATGAAATCTGAAATTCTTCCATGTATTTCAAAAAGAACTAGGTAATAATATTTTGTTGATGATCATGAAAATGACTCTGCAGTAGCTATTATGAAATGTTAAACTTGGAATATTAATGCCTCCCACTCGTGATTATTTTAATGAGATAATCCATAAATCCTCCATCAAACTATAATTCCCTTTATAGTACTTATTTATAAGGGTGTGTTTCTACAAAAATATTTTTGGAAATTAAATCATTTTCTTCTCCATTGCTTCCAAATGGAGATTTCTGTCTTAAAAGTCAGCAAGGCTAAGTCAGAAATTTTAACCTCTCAGGGTTTCAATTTGCACACTTGAGTTTCTTCTACAGCAGGTATTAGTACATTTTTCTTTAAAGAGATAACAAATATTATAGGTTGTTTGGGTCATAGAGTCTCTGTTGCAACTACTCAGCTCTGCTTTGTAGAGTTAAAACAGGCATAGACAAGACAACGTGTAAATGAATTGATGAAGTGAATCCCAATAAAACTGGAAGCAGGTTGACCATAGCCCAGGGCCCTTAGTTTACTGACCCCTCTTCTACAATATTCTACTCAAATGCTTTTCCAAGATCTCTTTGGATCCTCCAGTGACTGGGATCTCACTATACCCTATTTTTTTTCTTTAATTTGAAGATAAATCTGACCTTTACAAAGTAACCTTAATTTATTGAAATAAATATATTTTCAAACTTTAAGAATGACCGAAAAAAAAATTTTAAAGGTCCTACTTTCACAGGATGCTTCTTCATATACCTCAATTCTACCCACCTATTCTGCTATTCATTTTCTTCTCTGAGCTCCAGTCCCTCAATATTTCTGTAAGAGTATATTTTTTAGTACCTTTCCCCATTCTTGCCAATTCCCTTTGAACACCATGCACCCATTGGTCAAAGTTCATTTAGTGTGGTACCCAGGATGAAAACCAACACTTGGGGTGGGGGATGGCCACTGTCACAGAGTAGAAACCTCTTCTCCCTCACGTCAGACATCATTTTCCCTTAGCACCATTCACAGAGCTAGTGTCTGACCACTCAGGAGCTAACTCTCTATTATAGTTTTAGGGAATAATTTAAAAAGAGAGATTTAGCAGGTAAGAATAGAAATGCCATGTAAAATGAATATTACAACAGAAAGACATGTGTTTTTTGCCATGCAGTTTTAGGAAAGAGGATTAAATTAAATCCTAGTACATTGAGACCAAAGGAATCTCATGGGGTAAGGAGCTGAGACAAGAAGGAGCTAATACACCCTTGTCCATACACCAGGATGATGTTTTCTTGGGCAAACTGAGGCCATACCCTGTGTGTTAGGGTTATAGCACTTGTGTTGCTCAAGAAAAGGATGGAGAGATAGCTTAGATACCCATAGGATTTGTCCTCTAGCTATACTTAGCTGTGGAGATTAAATCAAGGTCACTCTTCGAGTGATTGTTTATCTTTATTTTTGTGAGCTCTAGCACTGGGGTTATGTTCATCCATCTCTAAGGCTAAGACAGGACTATGAGGTTAGAGTAAATAAATACCTGATTTTTTTTTTTTCCTTGCAAGTGCATGCTTCCTTCATCCTGATGTGAGCCCTCCTACTCTCATTGAAAAGTTCACTCTCAAATGCAGATGCCCAGCCCATAGTGGCTGTGGGTGGATTAGGAACACTATGACTTGCCCACAGGAATCCTGAGAATGAGAGTCCGGGGTTAACTGAGGTCTTGGGACAACAACAAGAAGAGGGCAATGAACAGAGCAGAGGCTAACTGTAGACTCTCTGGCATCCTTCACATCAGCTCAGCAAGGTCATAGGTTGTACAAAAGGATTGCACAACATAGCCTGTGAATGGTCTATCTAGTTTCTGACAGCTTCTGTGCATTTTAGACCACTGTGCTCGCTTGGTTTACATCAGTTGTACTTAACCTCACTGCAGCCTTCCCCACTCCCTTGTCTTTCATTCTTAAATATGTTCTCATATCTCTTATTAAAAACCACTTGACGGGTTAGTTATTAAAATTGTAGCTATATCATCAGTAAGCAATGAAAGGTTTATTTTATATTTATTTTATTTTATTTTCTAAAGAATCCTAAGAATACATGAAGGGTTGTCAAACTTACAGTCCCTTCTATTTTTTTTTTCATTTATTTGTTTTTGCTACATCAGTCACTCTTCTGTCGAAACTTTTGTCTGTGACTTTGGAAAAAATGAGGAACCTTGTTGAAATAGACACATGCACATCATCACTCACATTTAAGTGGTTCCAGGTCTTTGCTTGGATGTACACAGCAATGATAATTCTGTCTGGCACCCAGGTCTGCAGCACAGTCTTTGCAAGTTGTGTGAAAAGATGATACTCGAGCACATCAGATTCTTAAACTTCAGTATCAATCCCTTCATTTGCAACAACTGGCTCTTGATTCATCCTTTCTATCACAAAATATTGTTGAGCTCCCACTACGTGCCAGGCACTGTTCCAGATGCTAACACTTGGGACAAAACACTGTGAACATTTAACACTTAATGTGCGCTTCCGTCACATCAATCCTGGAAAAGGTCCAGTGTTCACTGAAATTTTTCCTCACTAATATCTCCAGTGTGAAAAGATCCATGGAAAGATTTTGCATGTTGTAAATGTATAGTTACCTTCCATGTGGAGGCCATTCCTTCTTTTTCCAGAGCAACTCTTTCTTTAAAAAAATGGTAGTGAAATAATTATGCTTATCCCAGTCCTTTGAGCCACAAAGACCTTCCTAATAAAAGGATGCAACTTCACTCCAGCCATTGTTGTGTTTATCCTGGTTTTGACTAATGTGCATTTAGTATATTTAAGTATTTAAATATATCTGCTATACACAATTATTTCTAAGTCAACTAAACTTGTTTTAGTTGTAAAGAAACACATTTTCATTTTGCTCATTTGAAAAAATATATACAAGTAATTATCTAGCTACAAGAAAGTCACCTCACTTCTTCAAGGAAAAGAAAAGCAGTGCTCTCTATCAATTTATTAACAAAAGAAATAGAATCAATGATAATTGAGAGCACATCTTCCCTTGAAGTTGACTATGTTCACTGTGGTAAGCAAAGCATCCTTTGATTATGATGAATGGGTTTTGCAGCCTTTTCATGATTATGCAACATATAATCTGTAATGAAGCTGTGAGGTACTCCTTTCTTAGGGAACAATTCTGGAATTTACCCAAGCTTAGCAGGGCATCACTGGTATAGATCAATCCATGTGTGGCAGTGTTTTTATGCTTCTAACAGAAATCTCTGATAAGCTTGAACACATCATTGTCTTTTCTTTTTAAATACAATGGTTCATAACACAAGCCTTGGTCTGTGATCACTTTCTCTTTTATGGACTCCACAAACACTGACAGCTGAATGCACTTACCAGCTGCTGTTGACTCATCAGATTGAATACCCTCTTTTAAGAGACATATCTTGGTTTCTTCTATAACCTGTTACAGGAGATCCTGGCTCCTTTTATTAATTCTAAAACAAGCCATTCCACTTGACAATGGAATAGTGAGAATTTCTTTTGTTTGTGATGTACAAGTTACACCACTTTGCCATTACCAATGTAATTTTTCAACTATACTATAAAACCCTCCTTCATGTACCACTCCTCTCTCTCTCTTGAGATATATATATATATATATATATATATATATATACACATACACACTATTAATATTATATATTATTTATGTAATACATTTATATTATTAAGTAGATTATAAATTACTATAAATGTATATCACAAAATATTATGAATTATAGTATTTATTTAATATATTTATATATTTACTAATGCAGTATATATATAAACTCAGTACTAATGCAGATTCTTATGTTTGGATGAAATGAAACCAACTCAAACTGGAAAAAACAAAAAAGCAACTTTATTATTTTTTATTTTTTTAATGATTTTTTATTATATTATGTTAGTCACCATACAGTACATCCCCGTTTTCCGATATAAAGTTCAATGACTCATTAATTGCGTATAACACCCAGTGCACCATGCAATACGTGCCCTCCTTACTACCCATCACCGGTCTATCCCATTCCCCCACTCCCCCTCCCCTCTGAGACCCTCAGTTTGTTTCTCATAGTCCATAGTCTCTCATGTTTCATTCCCCTTCTGATTACCCCCCCTTTCTTTATCCCTTCCTTCCCCTACCGATCATCCTATTTCTTATGTTCCATAGATGAGAGAAATCATATGATATTTGTCTTTCTCTGCTTGACTTATTTCACTTAGCATTATCTCCTCCAGTGCCGTCCATGTTGCAGCAAATGTTGAGAATTCATTCTTTCTGATGGCTGAGTAATATTCCATTGTATATATGGACCACAACTTCTTAATCCAGTCATCTGTTGAAGGGCATCTCGGCTTCTTCCATGATTTAGCTATTGTGGACAATAAAAAATCAACTTTATTGACTTATGTAATTAAGAAATCCAGATGTGGGGGCGCCTGGGTAGC
>NW_024424341.1:20341225-20358717 GCF_017311325.1 Ursus maritimus
ACTCAGGGCGTGATCCCGGCGTTCTGGAATCGAGTCCCACATCGGGCTCCTCCACTGGGAGCCTGCTTCTTCCTCTCCCACTCCCCTGCTGTGTTCCCTCTCTCATTGGCTGTCTCTCTGTCACATAAATAAATAAAATCTTAAAAAAAAAAAGAAGAAGTCCAGATGTGAGTATGATTTCAGACTCGGCAGGATTTAGGGGCTTATTCCATCTATCTGGAATAAGGCTTTTCTTCACCATTTTACTCTCTCTGTTCACTTCTGTCCTGTTTTCACCCTAAGAAGTTACCTTTACATATTGTCTACCTTCTCACCCTCAGAATCTGAAGACATGATCTGATCTTTGAGTTAAATAGAAAATTATGTCTTTCTTTAAAATAAAAAAAAATTAAAATATTATTAAGAATGTTGACTCAGATTACTCCAGTCCAGGCTATCTCTCACTATCTCTGAATCAAGCTTTAAGGCCTGAGTTAAACAAGATACTAATTGACCAAACCTGGTTATGTGTTCGAGTCCTGGCACTAAAAAACAGCCTTATTATACTCAGAAAGACTAAAAATAATGTATCCGAAATCTGAGTATTCTTACTGGAAGAAAAAAGGTTAAATACTGAGGAGGTAGAAACAATAAATATTCTTTATAATATTAACCATATGCTTCCCAAGGATATCCCCAGTCACCAAGTCCCACGTGTCCTCAAGTTTCTGCTGTCATCATATCGTTATCTGATAGATTTCAATGTGTCAAGGTCATATTCAACTTCACAACCACATCACACTTCAGTTCAGGTAGCATCTATGGTTTGAGATTGACGTTTAAAAATAACATGTTGCACAATATATATTATACACACTGAGTTCTGTCCATTTTATGTCATCTAAGTGTGTATCTACTACACTCAAATATAGTCTTCACATTTGTATTCCTTCAACATGACAAAAACAAGCAGAAATGGCATGGGGTTTTGTTGTGGGAGTGTTCTTTTTCCAACAAAATTTGCATAGTCAAATCATCATATTGGTGCACATCAGAAAAAAAAAATCACAGAATTGTGGAAGATCAGATTTAACTCTGGCTATAAAAATGAAATTGAGGAAACTTCCCTCTACCTAGCTCACTATAGCTCCCTCACTAGAGTAACCAGGGTACTAAAAATGCCAGCACAAATTTATCTTAACATACTCACCACTGGTGAGTTGTAAGTCTCATGTTTACTGTCTCAGCTTAATTTATATCTTTAATTATTTGACTTTTAAATGAATCACCTATGTCTCCCATTCCAAGAAACAGCAGCTTCCGCCCTTAGTTACCAAGCATTATCCCACAGTCTGAAATGCAACTGTATTCATGACCCACATTTGTATCAACAGGAAGCCATGGACTGAGTAGAGTATACAACAGTTGCCATTAGAATTAACCAGCATCTACTGTGATGATGCAACAAAGTAATCAGAAAGACCAAAATGACACTTTCTGCTTCTCATGACTTTCATACTATTCTCCCCTCTTTCATCTCTATCAGAACCAGGTATTTCTTACCTATTTGCACATCAATTTCTGCCAAGCACTCACATATCCAAAACATGCATCCCACTTTACTCTTTCATGGAATCAAAGAATCGCTACATTGAATGGAACCTTTAGGGTTACCTGGCTCTGTGCTTAAATTACCTTTATAATATCCCTAACAAACAATTTATGGCTAAGTCCCTGCTTTATAAAGGCAGAGGTATTTGGAGTGGTCCAAATCATGGGTGTTGGGGACTAATACCTAGGATTTCCAATACCAGCTCCTTCAGAGGAGTAGGCAATCTTGGTCATTTACTTCCTCATCTAAGATCCAATTTCATCATATGGAAATAATGATGGAAATAAGTGTACCCCCTCCCTGGGGTTCTAGCAAGAAATGTATGAGATAATGTTCATGTAATGAGTTTAACACAAAGCCAGGTATAAGCTCAAAAAATGGTCATATCTACATCTCTACAGCTATCTATATGTCTATATTGATAACTCTATATTCAATATTCAGTACAGCTTTATTTAAATATATAAATAATATATGTTCAAAAACATTTTGGATAATATGGAATTAAAGAACAAAAAAAAAAAAAAAACGTACAGGGTTTCTGACAAGAGCCAAAGTTTGTTAAATTTGGTGCTTTCCGCTCCAAGCTTTTCTCCTCTGCATATTTTTCTTTTACATGGTTGAGATCATATTATGTATATACTTTGGAAACACATTTTTAATATTGTAATGCACTGTTCTCCATTTCATTAAAATGTTACACAAATGCCATTTTAAATGCTTGACTAAGTTCCTATCATGTGGTCTTTCTCTAGTTTATTTACCCATGCCCCTGTTCTTGAACAATGAGGACAGACATATTTTTTAAGCTGTATTTGTATAAAAACATGAGAACTATCAACTTGGCAGAAGGTTTGTTGGAAAGGAAATAGGGTAATATATGCCCAACATGACCAAGAGGAAAGGAATATGGGATAAGACACCAAAGATAGTTTTTCTTCTTCTAATTATTCATTACTTCGATACTAATTGTTAACACTGTTACCAATAATAAAACTTATTGAGTGCCTACTATGTGCCAGAAAGTTTGCATAATTTAATTCAGTCACTTCAAAAGACTCATGAGGTAGCTTTTAATATCCTGTTTTACGAAGAGGGAATGAAACATAAGAGACACAATAAGCATCTTCCAAAGTTCATGTGGCTAGTTGTTGAGTCCGCATTTTAATCTGAATCTGATTGCTTGCATTGTCCTTGTTTTTCTTCACAAGAACAGGTGGCCAACCTAGTCTTGGTCTATCTGTGATTCTCACACTAGTGTAAGGTAGTATCTGTTAGCAGCTATCACCCAGCTAAGATTCTTTGTTGAATTCCAAGAGAACACAATGCAGATGCTAGCAGAGGTAAATCCTCCCTCTAGAAGGAAATGCTGCTCCAGGAAGTGAACATAAGATAAGCCTAGATGTTATTCTGGTTGAATTCTTTAACATCCTAAATTTCATACAACATGTTTGGTTCAGCCCAATTATGGCAATCCTATTCCTTTTGCCAATGATTAATTTACGAATGGATAGGTGACCCAATTGTGGCAAATAAATGTTGGGGAAATTTCTGCTAGAAAGGAGTGGAAGGGAGAGTGGAATTTATGTGTTTCTTCAGGCTGAAGACAGAAAAACAGTGAATAATGATCCTTCTTTTTACTCTTAACAGTTTTGTCGGATATTGACACCTGGAACCTCCACAATCTCTTTGTTAATAGACGGAGGACAAGTTAGCATAAAGGATTTGAGTGTGGAGACACAACACAAACTTGAGTTACTAATGATCTGCCATATCAACCTTCCTCTTGGACTGGCCATTACGGAAGATAATGAGTGTCCCCATTGTTTAATTCTGTTTTAAGTTAGGTCATTTGTTATTTGCAACTGAAAGCATTCTATCTGACTCCAAAAGGATCTCTAGGGACCTAAAACCCTCAACTCAATCCATCTATCAATATGTTACACTTATTAAGTATATAATGATTGTTACCACATTTCCAAACCTATCATCTAAAAAGAAACTCATAATTCACTGCTGACGGTTTTAGGGCAAATATCATTATTCCATTTAAATAATCAGAGATCTGAAACTTGAAAAAAATTAGGTATTTTGACAAAAAGTAGTTTAAATAAGCATTGGTATCAGAATTTGAACTAAGATACTACATCACTAGGACCCATGCTCTTCATGGTGTATATAAGCTCCCCTGTTGCTATGTTATGGCAGGCTTAATGTTTTTGTGGTCATTATGCTACTTGATCTTTGACATAATCCTACCATTTGAAAATACAGTTTTATGTGTTCACTCTTGAATACACTGTAGTCCAAGAGGGCAAGCAAGCTTTATAAGGTCATAAAGCAAGGTAAGAGACATAGGCAAGATCCACCCTTGTGGATAAAAGAAAACCACCCCTACTTTAGTCTCTCTCTCCGTAAAATTAGGGCCCGGTGGCTAGTTCTGAGTAATGGACTGGGGGGGGGGGGCAGAATTGGCTTGTGTTATTCTTAGTCCAAGGTAGTTAGGAAAGGATCTAAGTCTTTCATGCTCCCTTATCTCTTTTCCTTATTTACATGGAAGTGAAGGGCACCAAGATGTCAAAGTCACCAGAAGGAAGCAGCCAAGATCCAGCTTGGATCTCTAAGTTGATGGGGAAGAGAGTCTCAAACCTAGAACTTATATAGGACTTGACATGAGTAGGAAGTTGAATCTGATGGATTAAGCCACAAAAATTTTGGGAATGTGTGTTACTGCAGCACACATATCCTCTTCTAACTAACTCAGCTGCTATATAGTTGTCAATGGCTTATTGGTTTACTCAGTACCTAAGAAGAGGTTTGATTTAACTTTGAGTAGCCAGTAGACCATTTCAGCCTGTAACACCTTTCTAGGTTTTCAGCTTCTGCTTTAAAGTCCTTGGATACAAAGTGCTGGTGCTTTTTAAAGCTCCTTTTTCCCTTTGTTTTACATGGGTGAATAGTTGCTTTATTTATTATGCAGTTGATGGTGGTTATGGAGAATTTTTCTTCACTATGCTTGAGATTTATAGAGCTGGGCTGCCCTTTTATTAGGCAATATATTCAGTTTGGCGTTCTTAGGTGCCTAGAGAATTTGGCATAGATATAGTTTTATCATAAAAAAATCCTCATAATGATTATTATTAGCATACCCTGTTGTTTATCAACCCATGGTACAAAAAAAATGCACATATAGCTCTGAGAGGCTAAGTCTTTTGGTCTTTGAGTAGAACAAAGAATGGCATAAATATTTCTGAGGCTTGGTGAATATACTGGCCAAGAAATACATGATGTACTAAAATTACAAATAGGGCATCACCTCTGGCATCCTTGAAACAGAGGTTTCCCCACTGTGCAATGGATTTAACACACCTGAAGTCCCCTTTTTATACCTCCAGGCACAGCTACCTTTTATTTGAAATTTGAAACCATCAAATCCTTACTGACTGCTTCTGGGAAAAAGAGAAAAGCTCAATCTCTCACCCCTAACATTGTAAAGCCTGAAAAAAAAAAAAACATTGGCAATTACCTAATTGAAAACCCTTAAATTATAGGTAAGAAAAGAGAAGAAGAGAAGGAGAAATGATTTTCAAAAGCTGGCAAAGCAATTCAGGGCCTAGCCAAATGTGTTTCTATGTGTGTTGTATGTCTTCTTCCAGACCTCAGAAGAAGGGACAACTGGCCACACCATGTGTCCTTAAACATGCTCCCTTTACCAATAGCCATCCTGATCTGCATCTGGGACTTAAAAACAGAAATACATATAAAGCTTTAGGCTGGACATAATCTCAAGGCTTTAACTACTGCTACCACCATGTGTTGAACACCTGTTAAATGTCAGAAACTACGCTACTATCTGTAATTCTCACAACAGTCCCATGAACAAGATATCCTCTTAAGAAGCTTCAGAAAAGTTAAGTGAGTTATTACTACAGGTTGATAAAGTAAGTGATAGTAAATGCTAAAGACAAAACTTCATGTCAGGTCCTTCCTGTCTGATGCTCCTTTGTAACAGTGTTTTCAGGAACAAAATATGATTATCTCCATTTTACGTAATGACAGACATGGCAAAGGATGTTAAACAAATTATTTAAAATACCACATTGGATTGGTGATGAAGTTGGAACCAACTATACCAAAAGCCATAATGATCAGGGATTATTTTTCTCTAGCTAAACCTTTGTTTTCTGTGTTGAAGTGAATGTCATATGAAGTTAAAAATATGAAACAAGTATAGTCTGAAAAAAGATTCTATTATCTTTCCAAACTTTTGTTTTCCATAGAAAGCGAAGTCCCCACATAGCACGTGCATTTCACACCTTAAAATGTATCTGAGAGTACTGTTTCATTTTTTTAGAAAGAAAGAGAAGAGGTTATTTGGCACATAATGGCACTGAGCTGATGCTCTGTCGTCATCTGTAGAAAGAGGACTATTAACCACAAGAGCCAAGCAAGATCCAGACACAGACAGATTTGGGAATATACCCTTATCCTCATGCCTGGTGATAAACTTCATAGGAGTCTGCAAGCCTCAGCTGCTAAAAAAAAAAAAAAAAAAAAAAAAAAAAAAAAAAAATTCCATTTGAAATTTATTTCAGAGCTTACTTACTTCTGGAATCAGGGTAGGTTCCCGAAAGTCACAGAATTTAGATAATTAAGGTTCTTAGAAATCAGCAAGCCTGCTGCCTCCTTTTACAGATGGGAAAGCTGTGGCTCAGAGAGGGCAGTGGTTTGTCAAGGGCCATGCTGCTAGATTTGTAACAAAGTCTAAACCAAAAAGCAGGTTGTTATAAATCTCACACCATGGTTAGCCGAATGCCTGAAAATTGAAGGTATAACCTATAAACAAAGTCATGATGACCTGGAGGCAAAGAAACCTGGAAAGCAGAAAAAAGTATTTGTATTGGTGACTCTGAGCCAACAAGCAGGGAAGAGAAAGAAAAGTAGATAAAGAAGAAATTGCTCCGTATTTAGTAAGCCAGCATTTATTAGTTACCTCCTCCATGTAAAACCCTGGTGCTAAGGGCAGAGGGTGAAAACAATTACATTGACCCTGTCTTTAAAGGACTCACATTGTATTATGAGAGAGTAGACCTTAGTTACAAAGATTGGACGAGGTAACTTTTGGAAGAGAAGTGCAGATAAATGGTATTGAGAGTCAGGGAACCAATAGAACTCAAAGGTGATCAATGATCTTCAGCCTACTTATCTTGAAGGAAATTTATTTATAATTTGGGAGTCTCACACTGTTAGAGCTCATACAATGTCTCCAGTTTAGGAAGCCTTCTGAAAAACTATAAAAGATAGCTGGTTAAAATTAAAAAGAATGATGCTATTCCTTCTCTCCTCCACCTCCTTCTATCCACACATCTATTCAGCCTGCCCTCAAATGATCCCTCCTTTCATACCAGCCTCTGTGTTCACCATGACATGATTTCTCACTTTTGATGTCTATTGTCTGATGACCACTGAGAATGCTACCAATGTGCATTGCATCAATTGCCAACCTGTGAGATAGACTGGTGATGTACTTAGGGTTAGATCTAGGGTTAGATGGGAAAATGCAGTGTAGAGACATTAAGATGCTTTGCCCAAAGTCACAACTTTTCTGGATTACCATTCTGAAACCAAAACTCTAACCATAAAAGGGGGAAAAATCAACTGAACTGTAGTAAAATTAAAAATATATATCCATAAAAGACATTATTAAATCTATATATAGATCTGTCTAAATGATAAACATAATTACTTCTAACCTAAATATCTATCTATTATCTCTATATCTTTTCACCCAGATGAAATGGAGAAAGAGAATTGCATCGTAAGCTATGTAGATTTTTTTCTTCCCCATACTGGATACTGGTGATATAAGGATACTATACTCAAAAAGTTCTGCCATATTAGACAAGTCAATTTCCCTTCCTTGAGCTTCAGGAAAAGCAAAAGCTGATTAAACTGAAGAGGCATGTAATGAACAAAATTAAATATGCAGATGACAGCTTCAGAGCTTTCTGGCTGCAAATTTCCAGGTTCAGTATATCCCTAGTTCATAGACTAGCGGCTTCTTCTCTCTGTAACTTAGTTTTATCATCTGTAAAATGGGAAAATGAAAAAAAAGGGAAAATTAACTAAATATTTTACACAATTATGCAAACATCAAAGAAGATCATGTATTTAAAATGCTCAATACAGTGCCTAGCATCAGAGAACCAAAATTGACAATTTTAGATTTTTTGATGTTTTACACAAATGAACATTTCTAATTAGAATGTTATCCGCTTCCTTTTGTCTGTGAGTTTAAGGAAGGACAGAGCATCTAAGTTGTTTTTTTTGTTGTTGTTGTTGTTGTTGTTGTTGTTTTGTTTTAGAAGTAAAAGCCTTGATCATTACCTGTGAGAGAAGAAAACAAGGAATTTAAAATGTATCAGGAATAATAACCAGTTCCATGTGTGCTGGCTATGCAAAGAAGCATACATGGGTGAACTGAAAAAAATAAATAAAAGGCAGTAGTGATTTTAATTTTGTCTCTGATCCTGATTAACTTGAAAACCTGGTACTAACTTTTACTTATATAGCAATTCTCCTTTTAAATGATACTTCTTTAGAGAAGTCTTCCTGACCTCCTTGAAAAGATTAGTCCATTTGGCATATGGATTTCTAAGACTCCATAGCTCTTCTTCATAGCATTAGTTTTCTAAGAGCTGGCACTTCTTTTTCAGATCATCTATCACGTTAGTTAGCACGTGATCATTTCTAATGGCCTCTTTATTTCCTGTCTCCACCACTCAAAGTAAGTCCAATGGACCGATCCCATGTTGTTCTTGGTTACCAACTGCCCTCACTTCGCCTGTGACGGTACCTGGCACAAGTAGCAGACAAAATAATAGAATAAACATGAGCATAGAAATGAAAGAAATGAAAGGAAGGAGGGAAGAGACAGAAATGTGGGTGAAAGAGGCACCTGGGTAGTTCATTCGGTCAGGCATCTAACTCTCAGTTTCAGCTGAGGTCATGATATCAGGCTCCTGAGACTGAGCCCCATGAACGGCTCCAAGCTCAACAGGGAGTCTGCTTGAGATTCTCTCTCCCTCTTCCGCCGTCCCTCCGCCTGTGCATGCGCTTTCTCTCTCTCTCTCTCTCTCTCAAATAAATAAATAAATCTTAAAAAAAAAAATGTGGGAGAAAGAAAGGATGCTGGGATTTGAGGCAAATCTTCTAAAGCAACTTGAGCTTTTCCATTTATTGTACTTCTTCCTTCCTTTCCTTTCCCTCCTATTTTTCACTTTATTTAAAAATACAATTTAACAAAAAGAATACAGTTCAGATTATTATGTGGTTGGATGCTGGACTTCCATTTCAGAAATTCTGGGGGAAGATTTCTCACTGTTGGGCTTGCTGCTTTTGCTAGCACCATTAAACACGGGCAGTGGAGTTGCTGACCTTGGGTACTGCAGTCACCAACTCACTTAGCAGAGCCCACCTAAGGTACAGCTGGGGAAGCAAGGTCATTAGCTGCCAGCACCTGATGTCAGTCCTCTCCATGAGGTTAGCAGATCTACAGCACTGTATCAGGTGCGTGAACGTGTATCTTTAACTGACAACACTCTCTGCCCTGTATCTGCTTCAGTCGTTGGTCATCTTTACCCTCCCCTAGGTTCAGGTGTCAATTTTCTAATTTTTGGTTTCTGAACCAAGCACATCTTTCCAGATGATTGAAAATAAAATCACTTCTAGCAAGGAGTCNTGCTGAAGTGACATCCTTTTATACCCAGCATTTTCTCATGGTCTTGTTATTGGCATCCTGTTTCAGCCATCACCCCTGGTTATCAGGAGTCCAGCTTCTTTTAGACCCTTACATTAGTACCCAGGACACCAACTCAAGGAACCTCAGAGACAGAATCATCATCGTTTTCCCCCATTTCTTAATAATGGTTGAACAAAGGCCCAGAGAGAGGAAGTGACTTGACTAAGGTTTCACATTATGACCCACTTTGGCAGAGCTACTAGACACAGGTATCCATGACCTGGATCTTAAGGACCACCACAGGAAGACACCTTTCAATCTTTCTCTCTTACTTGCTTGGTTGTTTGAATGCATTATAGGTATTGGGGCAAGCCTAAGTAGCTGGGCTCTTTCCATGACCAAATATCTAGGCCTTCATTCTGCGTCCCACTGGTCCTCCTCAGACCCCTCCCTCTTCCACTAAATCCACAAGAAAGAAAAGAGGCTGCTCCTCTATGCTTCCTGTTTTCACCGCCACATACATACAAGCCCAGGCTCTGGAGAATATCCCCCAACACACACACACACACACACACACACACACACACACACACACACACATCTTGATTTAGACTAAGACCTTGTCTACTGAATAACCTACTAAATGCAGGCACACACAGGATGCAGACTGTTTAAATCTTATTATGGTTCATTTTAATGTAAATTTAGTGATCACTAAGAGGTGCCCCAAAGGCAATGACTCTGCTCCCCTGATGCAACTCCCCCCACCAAACATCTTGGAAAAATAAACAGAAACAAGATCCACATTTTTCATGTCTGTTAACTTTGCAACATGTGGTAACCAAGTAGGTTACTGTAATAGGAAACTGCTATAATTAAGCCCTTTTCTCCCCATGCCATGCTGAAGCTGAGAGTCTGCCGGGAGCGATAAGAAAGTTCTGTTCTACTGAATGTTTTGACGTTGTCTTTTGAAATTTACAGCTGTAGAATATAAAACCTTTTTTATTTGGGTTGTGGGAGACTGAAAACCATATAAACAATTATATATGAATTGGAAATGCAATATTAAATGTTGAACAAAGGGTATATTTTCTTCTAATTCCAATGAAGCCGTGTATTTCTAATGGACTCCTATGATTCAAACATATTTAAATTGAAAAAAAAAAAAAAAAAGCCTTCAATCTTCCAGTCAGTTATAAGACCCTGGTGTACAGAGAAACTTTAGAACAGCATGGGAGTTTATAATCCCCCAGCAGGAGGATTCGAAATTTGCAATGAGAGAAGTCCTTAATCTTGCACTTACATAACTGCACAGTTTTTAGATTTAAATTGTACAAATCAAAAAAAAATGAAGATCATTTTGTTCTTTTCTAAAGGGTACTCATAGATAAATGATGACTGGTTAGAGCCTATTGAATGTTTGAAACATTTGTAGAATGTAATTTATTCATACCAAATACATCAGAAAAGTAACTCTAGTGTTAAATTACAGCATGAAGAAATTAAAAGGCAGAATTGAGCAGTTGGGTTTAAATGGATGCTCTGAGGTTTGTAGAAAATGTCAAAAGAGTTCAAATGTTCATAATGTGAAAGTAAATATTTGGGCATACTGTAGGAAGGTTTTATCCCAGTGTAAGATAATACAGTTCTTGGGATATGTTATAAAGAGAAGACTGTTTAGTCTAGCTCATTTAATTTCCATATGTTTCATTAATAAACAGTTCTGCCCAAAAGGTAATGTTCTTGTTCCTCCTCTTCCTCATTCAATCCTATGCATTCTCTCATAAAGTTTAGCCCCAGTGAATGGAACCAATCATGATTTTCCTTTCTCTTGCTGATTTTGTTTCACTTGTCAGAAAGTTTACCAGATCAATACGACATATATCTGTGGAGGCTTGAGGGTGGGAGGCTAATAAGGGACACTGGGTGCGTTGGATCTAAAAATACCTAGACACTGTAGTCATCTGTCCATAATTCCTCTCCATTGTGTGAGGGAAGATATAGACCCAAAGAAGGCAAAAACAGGTAAAGTGTTACTTTACACAGGGCTGGTGTTGGCCTTCCTTAAATTTAGTACGCTGAGCTGAGTGATGTGGAGAATTGTTTTGCTGTGGTTTGAATTTTTTTTTTAAATTATTTATTTGATAGACAGCCAGCGAGAGAGGGAACACAGGCAGGGGGAGTGGGAGAGGAAGAAGCAGGCTCCCAGCAGAGGAGCCTGATGTGGGGCTCAATCCCAGGACCCTGGGATCACGCCCTGAGATGAAGAACACAGACGCTTAACGACTGAGCTACCCAGGCAGCCCTGTGGTTTGAAATCTTAAATGGAACCTTTCTTTAAGCCCAGACTTACTTCTTGGAACACTACTTTAGTAAGTGTAAAATAACAATATTTAACTATAACAGGAACCAACATATATATACAAAATAAAACAAAAACTTTGAGTCAAAGAATAGAATCAAAGAGAAATGTTTAGTCCTTAAGGGAATAATGAAGATGCCCATAATTCTATGAACATATTTACCTAATGTCCACATTGCTACCTAATAAACATCCAGGAATATAAACAATAAGGTCAGTACACTTCCTTTAAACTAAAGCAGAAGAAAGATAAGCAGAATGTATCCATGGCTTTGAGGGCAAAGTTTTCTTAACTAGGACACCAAAAGCTCTAAGCATATAGACAACAAAAGATAAACTGGACTACAATAAAATTTAAAAATGTGCATCCGTAAAAAACACTTTACCTATTGTTAAAAATGATTAAAGAAGACAGTTTAGGTGTATATAAATGAATTTTATTTAACACTTTATGAAGCTTACAGCCACCTTTTGGAGAACTGCAAAACTGGGGAGAAGTAAAGAAGTTTTTATAGGATAAAGAATATGGAAGAGGGGGCACCTGGGTAGCTCTGTGGGTTGAGTGCCCAACTCTTGACTTTGACTCAGGTCATCATCTCATGGTCCCAGGGTCAGGTCGGACTCTGCACTCAGCAGGTAGTCTGTTTGAGGATTCTGTCTCCCTCTCTCAATCTCTTTGTCTCTCTCTCTCTCTCGAATAAATAAATAAACCTTAAAAAAATAAAAAAGAATAAGGAAGAGACAAAATTGCCTGTGGTCATATAGTCAACTTTGGGGTGAGAAAGCCCAGAGTTGGCTTCAATATGCTGAGTCGAATATACTGTGTTTTTGGTCCAGTGGAGCATTTACAGGAACTCTAAAATTATCTAAGTTCTGGTTTGCTGGCATTGCAGCCCTGGCAGGAGAGGCCCCATCTTGTTCATAGAAATTTATTTCAACAATAACTACCTGGATGAAAGAGGGGGAGAGAAGAAGCATTGGTAGTAATAAGCATTACTACTTGAGGAATCTGAGTAAAAGATAATCAGTAAGATTCTTTCTTCAATGCTTTGAAAAGCATACTTACAAAGAACTCTTATTTATAACATATAAAGGACTCTTATGTGAAGGACTCCAACAAATCAAAAAGAAAAACAGCAAAGAATATTTTTCAAATGGTAAAACATATGAACAGGTACTTAAATTCACTAGTAATCAGGGAAAGACAAATTAGAACAACAGAGTTATACCACAACATACTCAAAACAATAGGAGAGAGAGAGAGAGATGAAGGAATGAGGGAGGAAGGGAAGAGATAGGAAGGAAGTAGAAAGGAAAAGAAAGAGGAAAGGGGAAGGACTAGACATCCCAAGTATTGAAAAGGATTTAGAGTAATCAGAAATCTTATACATATCTGGTAGAAATGTAATATGGTATAACTGCTTTGAAAAACTGCTTGGCAATATTTCCTCAAGTTGAATTATCCAGTAATTCTACCCTAAGCTCAAAAGTGTGTGTTCGTAAGAACATTCACATGTTCACTGAAAGACATGTACAAAAATGTGCATTTTCAAAAATGTAGCAACACTATTTTTAGTAGTAAAAAGCTGAAAGCAATCTAAATGTTCACATGCAATGCAGTAGATAAATAAATTAGGGTATATCTATACAATGGATTACAATATAGTAATGAGGCTAAAGGAGCTCCAGTTACACAGCAGAAAACGAATAAATCTTATGAAGATTAAGGAAAAGCAGTTCAACATCAAAGACTAGATACAGTGTGATTCCATTTAAATGAAGTTTAAAAATGAGGAAAACTATGGTGTTGCAGGTTCCTATACGGGGTTAATCTTAACCATAAGCAAGGAGGGTATTGATCGAAATGGGGTAAAAGAGAGATTTTGAGGGGAGGGCCATGCTGGTCTTAAAGATAATGACTTGCTTGTGCTCATTTCATGAAAATTTACTAACCTTTCTGATTTACGTGGTTTTCTACATATATTTTATATTTCATTGACATTTACCTCAAAAATGTAGTTAAAAATTTTAAAGAGAACTTTTTCCCAGAAGACTATTTCCTGAGTTTAGATATTACATGGATCATTTTACAATAGGGAAAATATTTCTATTTAAACAAAGGTCTAAGGACTTAGTTTGTTCAGAGAAACCAATGTGAATAATATTTAATTTAAGAAAATAAAACCTTAGCATAATAAACATGTTTTTAATTGCTATAATCACAACAAATTATAAATTTTATTATCCCAAGTTGTAAAATCTATTTTTTAGCTGTAAGTGTATTTGTTGTATATATGTTTGTATATATATTTAGGTGTGTGTGTGTGTGTGTGTGTGTGTGTGTGTGTATATATTTAATCTTATGAATCTTTTGGTCTCCAGTTCAAGAAGCACTAAAGAGGCAGACTAGGATACACTGTGTAAAACTAAAAACACTGAAGTTAAAAGAATGAGTTTTATTTCTCATTCAGGGCTCATGTCCATTATGAGTCAGCAGGTGACTCTGCTCTAAATCACCTTATTTTAGGGCATAGGTCATTGGAGGAGCCACCAGTGTTTCTGGTCCGTTTGGCAGAAGGAAAGAGAGAGTATGGTAAATCATTCATCACTTTTAATGTTTTCCCCTAAACAAGTGATACTCATCAGTACCTCTCACATTTCATTTCCCAAAACAAATCAAATGGACACAACCCAACACCAGTAAGGAGGAAGATGGCAGTTATTAGGTGAACCACACTGACTTTTCAATTAGTTCTCACATCACATCAATTAGTTTTCACATCTATAAGCCTCATCAGAGCCTTAACAGCAGTGTGTTCAAATGACACTGGGAACACCTCTCAGATACATGTGGGTCAATTGCAACCACCTACCACTTAAGTGCCAATGTTTGGCAGAGTGCCTGACAAATGGCCTATGCTTCCTGAATGTTTGTTGAATTGAAGATAGCTGAGGGTATAATCAATTCTGGGCAAAGGGCATAAGTATCAGAAAAATACCCCCCCACCCCAAATAGTAATCTTTGAGGAGGGTTGAGAAAGCATCTGTCAAAGAGAAAAAAAAAAAAAAAAAAAAAAAAAAGAAGAAGAAGAAGAAGAAGAGAGAGACAGAGACAGAGAAAAGCAGAAAGGAGTGTCCAAGGGGTACTATAAAGACAATGACATGTAAAGTACATGACGAGCAAATTCAAATATACATAATAGTCAAGTATATAATGTAAATGAACTAAACTCCCAGAGATAAGACAATAGGGAGGGGTAGAGACTTTGGCAAACAAGAGAATTCCTTCTTCATTTACAGAGTTCAGACATTACTTAGTTCTACCTAATTATTTCCAATATAGGAATGTGAACCTACTGTTTCCAGACTTTCCCCATTTTTTTAGAATGTTTTTAAAGTTCTAGCTTTTTAAGTAAGATATCCCAGTTTTCAAACACCAAAAAGGTCAAACGGAACACTTTGACTCATTGGATTGAGTCTGTGGGCTATTTGATATGTAACTACCTCTCTCTTGTTATAAGTGAAGTTTAGGGAATAATGATTGCCTCGGGCACAGTGAAAACACTGGAACTGAAGGTTGAAATTTGATTGTGGGGGACTTCAAATGAAAAGCCTTAAATAGTCTCCTTTGAAATTTACAGAGATGTTAATAAAATACTGATGCAACTTGAAAACTTATATAAAAATTGATTTAAATTAAATTTTGACCCTGGTTTCAAAATTTTCCAAGCAGCCATTGCTTCCTTCAACTATATGACAAAGAGAAACACTATTGCTGATCTTGTGAGATAAGAATCCAAGGGTATTGACAACAAAAAATGGAATATGCACCACAAGTATTTTGTCGTTGCTGCTGTTGTTAAAATATTCAAAAGGATTTGGCTTTCATCATGATCAAACATTTATTGGGTAGATATAATGCAAAAAGTTTCAGCCCAAGTTAAGCAGATACAGTAAGGTCAAAATGTTTCCATAACCTAAACATTTCAGAACCAAGTTTAAAAAAAAAAAAAAAAAGAATGCCTCTCATTAAGTATTTAATTTAATTATTTTTCTGCGCTTGGGGCTAATAGTGCCTGAGCACATAGTTCTCCTTAATTTCATTAGCAGGCATTTATGAGTCCCTGCGGCGGGTGGATATGGAAGAAATATAAACGTTAGGGTATTTTTCTTTCTTATTAAGATAAAATACAAAACAATTCATTGTAATTTTCAGGGTCAAAATAGAGCAATTTTTTGTGGCTGCTTCTGGGGAGCATTTGTCACCGTCCCCATTCAGCCGAAGAAAGCATTAGTCCAAATTTCTAAAACTAAAATTCATCCAGAGGACATACTTTAATTTGAACACGTTCTCAAAAATTTCTGGGATATTAACTCCTCTATTCTAAAAAGAGCTCAAAAGTGACCACTTAAGCCTAAATTTAGAATTCATCCCCATTGGATTCAAATTGTTCTCCATATCCACCAACAGTTGAAGGTATTGAAAATGCTGGAATGAAGTCAGCAAGGAGAGAAACCTCCTTTTCTTCTTTACAGGATTTATATAATTGTACATTTATTTATAAATTGTACATTTTACAGTCTTTTATTTTATTTTAATGATTTTATTTATTTATTTGACAGAGAGATAGAGCCAGAGAACACAAATGGGGGGAATCACAAGGGAGAGGGAAAGGAAAGGCTCCCCCATGAGCAGGGAGCCCAATGAGGTGGCGCTTGATCGCAGACCCCTCAGATCAGGATCTGAGCTGAAGGCAGACGCTTAACCATCTGAGCCACCCAGATGCCCCTGTACAGTCTTCTAAATTGTGTATTCCTGTTCCATTGCACATGTCTAGGGTTCCCTTGATCAGAAAAGCACATCATGGCTATGAATGGAGGGTCTAATCCTAATGTCTCATTCCGAATTTATAACCCCTTCAACAGCCTACAAGGCACTTAGCCAAGCAGAGGCAAATTCCATTTCCAGTGGGAAATCTGTGGAAATTTCACCTGGTTATGCATATAAACCTCACTCAGAGAAACAAGGAGGGATATTGATCACAAATGACATGAGAGTGCCCTGAAGTGACAAGCATTTACTTAATTCAACAGTTTACTCACATCCAGATGTGCTATATACAGGCTCAGTGTGGTTTAACGAGCATGGATAGATGTACCTCATAGGTAAGGAAATGAAGAATAGACCACTGAAGGGCAAAATTTTCTTTAAAAAATCCTGCCTATCCTGTCCTCACAGTGAGTAGAGAAATCAGAAGACTGTGATTATGTCTCCAGTTCATTTGGGCTCTAATGTCAGACTGAAGGGGACGAATACCCAGCTTCATCATGTGGTTAGTTTAAATGACATTGTTTGAATCACTTAACTGTATGTGAATTTCATCATCAGTAAAGAAGGATTATAACACTACTTGCCTTGTAGTACTGTGGTGTTATCTGTCAAAACCTGAAATGTATCACATAGTACTTGATACAAAATAAGAACTCAGCAACTGCTGTGATTATCATTGCTTTTATTGTTGGTGGTGGTGATATTATCATCATTATTATTATTTTCTGTTTCCAGAATAGGGACAGTTTCACCATAACTGTGATTTAACTTAAACTGGAGGATTCCCTTTAATATTTGTTTTCCCATTTTTTTCTTCAAGAAATGTAGGCTTCTTTATCCCAATCTTCAGATACTCGCACAACTAACGGAGACCATTCTAAGTCAGTCTTCTGGCTTCTATAGGTTTTCGAACATTGGGGCATTGCTTCAATATGTGCAGATGCACACACACACACACACACACACA
>NW_024424341.1:20358727-20376962 GCF_017311325.1 Ursus maritimus
ACACACACACACACACACACACACACACACACACAGAGCTGCAGAACTATGATTCCTTTCTTTTTTTCCCCAGTCATTTATGCATTCATTCCACAAATGCTGATTTGCATGTAATAGTTCTGTTACTGTATTTCAAGATAGCGTTGGCTGCAATCTATAGGAAGGAAAAATTTATATATCTTAGATACATGTTGTGTGTGGGGCAGGCAGTGGGGAGGGCATTCAGGGGATATAATTTCTATTTATTTTTCAGTTGGGGGAACTGCTACAAAGCAAAGTTAAGTGAGTGAAGGCTTTTGAAAGTTTGCCCTCAGGGCAGAACCTCAGGCTTTCAGCAGGAGCTGTCTGCAAACAACTACTTTCCCCAAACATCACTCTCTCTAATCATGCCAAAACCCCGGCTGCCAGTTCACTACTCTTGCTTTTTTTCCCCCCACTGGCCTGCTCTAGTTTTAACCAGACATCTCTGTGTAGCTTGATGATGGGCACTGTCCGCTCCTTGGGCTTCACTCCTGCCACACTGATTGGCATCTGGTCTTCTTCCTGAGATTTTGACTGACAACCCATTCCTGAGTTTGGCTTCAAATGCTTCTCACAGCAGCATAAGAGCTCACCCCAGCCCCACTTATCTTTCTTGGCTGTTTTCTCTTCACACAATTAATTGCCAATCAGGGACCACTTTGCAGTGTTTCTAGGTCTGTGTGTCTGAAAATCCTTCACTGGACAGCAGGAAGCTCTGGCTCCTCCTTCTTTACCCTTCCTCCCCTGTATAAATTTCCCTAAGAACAATTTGGGTCTCTAATTAGAGGAATCATATTATTCCATAATTACTGGCCTACTGGATGTACTAGCCTTCTCTGGAGCTCATGCCCAGAATGCTGTTAGCTGAGTTTAGTTAGTGACTCAACAGTTAATTGATCAAATTTCACCAATTTTCATTTTCCATAACCCACTTTTATTCAGGGTTAATGCGTTTTAAAAAATGTGAAGTGATTATCATTTAACAGCTGTTGTGCAAACCATTTACAAAGAACTGTTTTCAGTTTTCATTACCAAAGCACGGCTCTCCTATAACATCCTCTCATATCATGTCTCTGAACCTGGATGTTACCAACAGCCTCAGTATTGGCCTACCCCAGTCACACAAAACAAGCAGGCAGGGCAGTGCAAAACACACGGGCTATGTAGGCAAACAGATCTGGGTTCAAATTCTACTTCAGCTCCTTATAGATTGTAGGAACTATGTAGGCAAATAGATCTGAGTTCAAATTCTACTTCAGCTCCTTATAGATTGTAGGAACTGAGGCAAGTCTCATAGCTTTTGGGAGTCTCACATTATTCATCAACAAATTAGGGATATTGTCTATATTGCAGAGTTTCATTGAATGTTAAAGTATATCATATATATATATATATATATATATATATATATATATATACATACACACACTATACAAATATATGACATTAGATTATATTGTGTATGTGTGGAATCTGATCCCTGATAAATACTCGATGAAAAGAACAGCTATTGTTAATTACTTTTCACCATGGAAAAGGAAAACGTGAGATTTCCTTGGGCCAGAGAGTAATGTGACCTTAGGTTTAAGGCAGCTCCATCAGCTGATGTTAAAAAAAAAAAAAAAGATAGATCTATGAACTTAATTTTAAAAATTCTTGAGACTGATATATACAAACCTATTGAATGCCCAGCCTCTCTAAGACTGCCTGGACCCACCGTCTGGGATCTTTTGTGCCTCTGAAATTGACAAAGTCCATGCTGTCCCTTGAAACTGTGTATCCAAATCAGAAAGGAATCAGCCCTACAGCTTGGTTTTCTCCCTCTGCTCCTTCCCTTCTATTTATATAGAGTCTACTAGCTGCAGCACTTGAAATTCCGGTCCTGGAGGATTTTGGTCAGATCTTGTTTGTCGCTATAATGTTGCTGCCAATCTCCTGTCCCTAGCCAGCTCTGTGGAGCTGTACCATCAAGGCTCCCACTTAAGTTTACCTCGAGCCCCACCAATGCACTAATGTACTCTATCACTCACCCTCAGCCAGGGGACTAAAAATAGCCTCTGGCTTCAATTGCTTTTTTGGGAAGGAAAAACAAAATTGAGAGTGAGAGAACAGTGGGGATGACAGTTCTCCCTTCCATTCACTGTACCAAAGACCTTCTCCAAGGGAAACACAGTCTTTCAATTAGACTCACCTGATTACATCACCTAGACTCCGCTGAGTTTTGCACATGCTGGTGGGTAGCCTGGCTTCTGCCAAATTTCTGTTCTCTCCTACTTAATGTCCTTCTATGCCCCAGAATCTTTTCCTGTCAGATGTGAGAGTCTAATTCACTGCCTCTCAGGGAAGTGGCAAGAGAAGTTTTCTGACAAGGCCTTATTAGGGGGACCTCTGGTGAGACCATGCAGTTCAGAGAGCCAAAGTGACTGACGGACTGGGTTTCAAGTTAGACACTTTCTACACATGTTCCAGAGCATGTGTATACTTCAGATTGCGTAGCATTCATGGGGACTACCATGTAAAGGTGTCCATGTATCCTGATATTCAAGGAACTAAGTAACTGTGCCTAAAGCCATTTTAGCACCTTTTTGTGCCACCCCTACCTCCAGCCCCCAATTCCTTGAACAATGTTGTCTTCTGGCCATACCTAATTTTCTTGACTATCCCCCACCATGCATCACCACTTGCACAACTAAATTATTGTAGATTTCTTGTTTCATTTAAAATTCTCAAAGGGCCCAAATATCTATATCCTCCAATCATTTTTGTGTTTATGTAATACGTGAACATCATTCTAAAACAGCATCTGCTTCAAATGATTTTCACTGAATTAAAAAAAAAAAAACACAACAGAAGTTCTGAATTTGTTCATTTCTTATGGCACAAAACCTGTTAATATATATTACGATGGTGATGATAATGATGATGATGGTGGTGATGTTGATGATAATAATGATCGTTTAAGTTCATGTCTTGTTTTCAACATTAAACTGTGAAGGTCTTGGGGCACTTGGGTGGCTCTGTTGGTAAGCATGTGCCTTAGGCTCAGGTCATGATCCTGGGATTCTGGGATCCAGTCCCAAGTCTGGCTCCCTGCTCAGCAGGGAGTCTGCTTTTCCCTCTCCCTCTGCCCTTCCACCCCTCATGCTCACTGTCTCTCTCAAATAAATAAATTTTTTAAAAATGGTGAAGGTCTTAATGTTCCTGCCTCTTCAGTGTGTTGAATGGCATATAATGGGTGCTTGATAATTTTGCTTGAATTAGATTGACTAATGCATAGAGGAAACTCAAAGCAATTGATGTTCTTGGTATATTTGGTGTTTGAAACTTCAGAGTTGTTTTCATTTCAATGACTTTTCTTTAGACCTTTTCTCCATCTTTCAAAGATAGATTGTATCTTTGGAAACTACCAGGGTAAGGGTAATTGAAGGCTTGCAAATGCAAAAGATATAGTCTTTACATTTTGAACAATTTCTTTACATCAATTTTCTTCTACTATTTTATGGCTGGGATCTCTTATCTAAACCAAAGCTAAGAGCATATTAAGCTGAGATTATTCATGGGTATTTTGAATCCCATTTGGCATTCAGAATTCTGATTATTTCTATTCTATCTGGCACGCTCTTTCTTTAAAAAAAACAGTAAAATAAATGTAGCAAGAAGCACTCTTGTAAAGAAAAAAAAATTATAGTGGATGTCTAATGATAATAATTGTGGCCGTTAAGATGTCCATTGTGCTATATCAGTTGGAACTTCCTTGAATTTTGATCCCTAGAAAATTAAAGTACAAGAAGGGCAAGAAGGGTAGGTTATTATTTCTCTGTGCACCAGAGCATCCCTTTTCCAAAAGCAGGTGGAAGGAATGAGGAGCCAGCTGTGATGTCACAGGAAAGTAGAGAAGGAAGAATGGCTATGGAAACTGCCATGATATGATCAATAAGATGAAGGATTTCAATGGTAAGAAAAGGTGCACATGTGAATTCTACCCCAGCCCACAAAACAGAGAAGTGGTTTATTTGGTTTTTTTTTTGTTTGTTTGTTTTGTTTTTTAAATCTATGGGACTTTAATAAATATACTAAAAATTTCTTTCTGGGATCTTATGCTCCGATAACTTAAAGTGATTATGTGTCGGGGTAGGCCCATACAAGAGGCATTTTGCGTTTTGGAATGGATATTAAGAGGATTTTTTTGGGGGGAGGGTATATGCTTGTTTTGAAACCTTTGTGAAGGAATGGTTATGTTCACCCTTTCTCTCATCCTCCACCCGACCTCAGGGGTACCTATTGTACCTGGGGACCAGATGGAGTAGTACCCACAGGTCAAGTGCCATGTTTTGTCATCGTACTCAGAGGAAATAAGCTAATATCTAAGCAGCTCAACCAATCCAGATGTGGCACACTTGATCTGACTTTTTTGAATCAGGATTATCATATAATCATAAAAATAAAATATTATTACAACATTTATATAATATTAGATCCAATCAACTATTTAGTAATGTAACCTGGGATCCACCAGGTTGTTTCTCAGCCATTGGAAGGTGTGTCTAAAAGGTTTAGATAAGTAATTCTCAGCCAAGATTGATCTTCTCCCCAAGCGACTTTTATCAATGCATGGGACATTTTTGATTGTCAGATCTTGGGGCATACAATTATTATCTAATGGATAGTATGAGAAATGCTGATAAACAGCTCACAATGCATAGGACAGTGCCTCACAACAAAGACTTATCTAACCAAAAATGTCAATAGTGTCCAGGTAGAAAAATCTAGTCTAGAATCCTTCTATTCGGATTGTGTTCTGTGGACTAGAAGCACCAGCATCACCTGGAAGTTAAATAGTTCAGTGTCCCATCTTGCCCCCAAGACTGAATAAAATCTTGATTTAGATAAGACTCCAAAGGATTCCTATGCTCATAGTTTGAGAAGCACTAGGCCAGAGTGGTAGTTTTTCAAACACAGTAGGTCACAGAATCACATGAGCACTCTACAGTAACCCCACCACCAAAAAAAAAAAAAAAAAAAAAAAAAAAAAATCATTTACCCTTTGCCACACCCTTGGAAATCCTGATTCATGGGTCTGAGGTGGTGCCCCTGGCAGCAATAGTTTGTAAAACTTCTTAGGTAATTTAATATGCCACCAAGATTCAGACTCACTGGTCTGGTCTAACTTAGAGGGGAGAAAGTATACTTAGAATGAACACATGTCTTGGTATGTCCAGGATGATTCAGTTTATGTCTTTTGTCCTATAATATTATGACATAATTTTTGATTATCAAATGTGTCCTGATCTTGGAGTAAGCAACAATTAATTTAAATTTAAAGAAACCATTAAAATTGTGAAAAAGCCAGCCACAGAGGTGGAAAAATACAAGTACATATATCCAGTGCATAATTTGTGAATGGTGAATACATAAAGAACTCCCAACAAATCAGTAAGGAAAAAAAGACAACTCACTAGGAGCAAAAGACTAGAACAAGTGCTTTATAAAAGAAGCTATGAAAACAGATGATCAAAGTATTGTCATAGAAATACAAATTTGAACCAAAATAACCTATCAGTACAAGCCAGTCACCTCAGACTGATGATACCAAGTATTGCTGGGATGTGGAGAGGTAGAACCCTCTTGCCTTGCAAGTGGAAGAGTAAACTGATGGCACCACTTTGTTGCAGGTGCTTACCAAAGTTCAACACATGCATATGTAGACCTGTGATGAATGCTTCTACACCTAGATATATAACCAAATAATAATAATAATAATAATAATAATAATAATAATAATAATAATACATATGCTTACCAAAATACATGTGCTGTATTAAATTTCTCATGGTAGCATTATTGGTAATAGTCCAAGACTAAAAGCTATCCAAAAGTCCAGCAGTAGAATGAATAAGTAAATCACGATACTTTCACAACAATGAAATATTATAGAGCAACAAAAAAGGATGGTGAACACAGTGATGTGAATGAGTCTGTGTTAAGTCCTACGTGCCAGACCAGGGTTATAACAATAGGTCGTTAGCCTCTGGGAACAAAGATCATACTTTTCTCGTTTTATGCTATTATCTCAGTGCCAAGCACTGGTACACAGAATAGGCCTCTGAAGAACTCTGGAGAACTTTTAGGGAAAGCAAGGGTGGAGAAAGTATTTTAGATGAAACAAGCAACACCATGAAGGTGAGAAGCTACTTCTCGTATCATCAGAGTGAAATGACTATCTTCTTACCACAGGGCATAGTAACCTCAACAACTCCAGAAATACTAACTGCAACTCCAATAATAGCAATAATAATAACAATAACAATAATAATAATAATAAATAATTCTGTCAGAAATGATGGATTTTGCCTACCCCTTTTTTTCTACCTCAACATTTTATCCTCGGTGCTTAGTACATCCTAGAGTTGGTCAGTCAGTATTTGTCGAATAAATTAATAATCGAACAAGTGAACGAAAATAATCTCTCAGGAAAAGAAGGCTGAATTAACATTTATTGAATACCAAATATGTCCCATCCCCATGCCAGGCACCTCATGTTCTCATGCTGTTTAATAGTCAAAGAGCATTGTCAATGGTGGGCATGATTATCATCATCCAAGTTTAAATAAAATATGAGACCCAGAGAATGTGAGGAATGGCCCAAGGTCACTGGGCTGTTTGGCAGAGTCCAGATCTAAACCCTGATTTGTTGTAGTTCAGCGCCCCTGCTCTGGGCATGGCTGGCGCTCCACATAGCAGCAGGACAGTGATGAGCCTGGGACATAATCCATCCAGGCCCATCTGGCCCCTGCTCTCCTCTGAGGCAGAGTAACTTCCCCACAAATCTCCCACCACCAAGTCTTGCTTTTCTCTCATTGCACATATTTATAATTCAGCATCCAATTGTCTATTAAAAACATGCTGATTAAGATATGATAGAGATGCCATTATAGAATCAGAGATGTTTCCATGGAAACTAAATGGAACCCCCTCTCCCCAGCCCTGCGATTTTATTTGAGTCTCCTGTGGGGGAAAAAAAATACAGAATTTCGAGAATTGCCAGCTCTTGTTGAAACATAGCTCAGAAGTGCCAGGAGAAAAGTGCTTAGAAAACCCCATGGCACTTGCTGGATCTTCCCACCCTCCCCACTGTCTCCATCATTGCTCTCCTCTTTTTCTTCTTTTTTCCTCCTGTTTGGGCCCTTCCCTCTCTCATAAGTGTTTCTCCTCTGACCATGAATGCAGAGCATGTTAGTGAAACCACAGTCCTCAGAAGTCACTTCCAACTGGCTGGGGAAGTTATGGGTTCCAGAGTTTTTATGGAAATTTTTAACTGCTCACTGGTTACAGATGTAAATAAAGTTTTTACTTAGAATTGTAAATCCAATTCATTATCTGGTTTCCTTTGTACTATATATTCTTCTTTGCTTAACTTCTCTATTAGACTAAATTCCCCAGAAGAACAAAAACAATAAAATAAGTAGGTAGGTAGGTAGATAAATAATACAGATATAAATAACAGGATGTATATACACCTATCTATCCATCACAACTTTCGTTTTAGCAATTTAACTATCATTTCATTTAATAATGTTACCACCTGTCTTCTGAGAGTGTGTCCATTGGCTTCAGCCAGATTTTCTATTCTATCTCTCTCTCCATTACAGAATCCAGAGTCACCTCAACCCCCAATTCTAGACTATCACTGAGACAGACCTACAGACCACTTTCATTTCCTTTTGACCTGACTCACTGAAATTCCCAAGGTAGGGATAGTTCTCTTCCATCAGTATCTCTTATGAGTAATTCTTAAAGGGTTCAAACCTTGATAAGTTCCACTCTAAGTTGGTAGGGACATGATAGGTAAATAGCTGCTAAACAGATGGGTAAATGTGAAAGAATCTGCAAGGTTGCTCTATGTCCAAATTGTTGAGAAGTACCAAGTATCATACCCTTCTTGGAACTTTATGATTTATTTTATTTTCTGTAATGCATAGTAACAGTGTAAGAGCTCTGAAAGATATCTGTGCATTTCCTCAGTGAATATCTATCTACTCAGGGCCATACCATGTGTAAGGCACTGTTCTAAGCTCAAAACAGATACTTATATATGAAATATCCCCTGCTCTCATGGGGCTTGCATTTTAATTGGGGGAAATAGAAAGTAAACAAATAAGTGTCATCAAGATAAATAAAACAGGCAAAGACCCATAGTATTGAAGAATATACTATTCCATAAAAGACAGTCAGAGAAAAAATCTCTGAAAAACATATACTTGAACAAAGGTCAAAATGAAGTAGGGAGCAATGTATCATAAGGGAGAAATCCAGCAGTCCTGAAGTGGGAATATGGTTTGTAGGTTTACAAATGAATGAAGGGCTGTGCGGCTAGTGGGAGGTGGGAAAAGATGTGGGAGAGAGAGAGAGAGATAGTAAGAGGCCAGGTTAACTACTGTTTTAGAGGCCAGGGTAAGAATTGCTGGACTTCATTCTGTGTGAGACAGGTAGCAGTTGGTCGGTTTTGAGAGGAAAAGTGACATAATCTGGTGGCATTTCAGAAGGACCACTCAGGGTGGCTTGTCCATGGCTGGGAGGCAGGAGTTGAGTTCCAAAGTTACCATACTTAACCCAGATGTTACAAGACCAGGGTTGGATTAAATGTGCAATGGTAAAGGTGAGGAGAAGTGAGTAGATTTTCTAAATACTTCATTGTCCAGTGAGAAATGTATTGAGTCTCTCAAATGTACTTGACCATTGGTCTTCTCTCTAATTGGTTCTCCCCTCATTTTTTTTTTTTAAGTAAACCATCCAAATATAAATTCTTAAGTTAGTACCTTAGTCTCTGATTAGTGAATACTGTACAGTTTATAATTGTGTCTGATCTCTTTCTATTTCAGATTATCCTTTCATGTTTCCTGTGTGTATGCAAGTAATCCTAGGAGTGGTAACATACGAATCTACCACTAATAGCTTAGGTGGATTATTTATCTCCTTTCCATGTGTGAAAATCTGTGAGTGTATGCTCCTCTTACTGTGGATTTAAGGTCTCTGTGTGGGTGCCTCCAGTATTCCTTGTGCCCAGTGTAAACCTCTCTATTCAACCTTCAGATTCCTGCTCATCTTTCATTATCACTTCCTCTGCGAAACTTCCTGAACACACATGAAGATGCATGTGCCCCCTCCTGGGCGTCTTCAGAGAGGCCCAAGCGTGTCTCTGTTCTAGCATTGCTAGCTTCCATTGGTATGCTCTGAGTCTGTGCACAAAGCTTCCCATTCAGGCTTCCCGAAGCAGGGACTGTGTGTAGCCCTCATGGCACCTATAGAACCGCCCACATACATGGCACAGGTAGGAACAAATAGGTGATGAGTGACTGAAAAGGTTCCATTATTTATTTGTTTAAGAAAGATTAATTTAGGGGCTCCTGGGTGCTCAGTTCGTTAAGCGTCTGACTCTTGGTTTTGCCTCAGGCCTTAATCTCAAGGGCTGTGAGATGGAGTCCCTTGTTGGGCTCAGCACTTAGTGGGCAGTCTGCTTGAGATTTTCCCTCTGCCTCTCCCCCTGCTCAAGTGCACACTCTCTCTCTCAAATAAATCTATTAAAAAAAAAAAGATTAATGTATTTGTTTAGGAAATATTTATTTAATGCTTGCTAAACTCATAGGATCTAATACTAGATATATTCATCAATATATATATTCATCAGTATATTCATAAATATATATATTTATCAGTTGATAGAGATGATCAAGTCAATAGATTTTTATAAGCCATGATGCATACTATATAAAATATAAATTGTTGATTCAGCATAGAAGGAAGGGTTTTAGGCAAAAATAATTCATTCAATGGAAATTGTAGCAGAAGGAAAATCTAGAAGTCAGGAATGTCATGTATTTTCAAGACAAGTAGTCCAGAATGATTGGAAGTGCTATGGGGTGGGGGGAGGTGGTAATAAATAAAGGAAAGGGGTAGAGAGTTTGGAACCTCTCCAATGGGTACAATGGATGTAGATAAATGTGGCTTTAAGAAAAAAAAGTTATTTGTCAAATGGTAGTATTCAATTTATTTGGGTTTTCTGCCTAATTTTTCCTATGGTTGCCATTGAGTATAAAGTCAACATTTTCTTCATCCAGCATATGGAAAAGTATCAGAATATAAGTATATTGGGGGAAAAAGGTGCAGAGCATTCATCAGAGAATACTGAGACCCATGTGTTTAGGAAACATGAGATCTGTCTCATGAAGATGATACCAGCACAGGAATTGATGAATTGTATGGTGATGTCATTTAGTTGGTAGATGGGATTAGACTGAATTAATGCTGGGAAATGTTATATATGTTCCCAAATTTCTCTCAGTTGATTTACCTGAAGTTCTTGTGTTACTGTGAGGGGAAAAAAATGATATCAGATACAAATGGCAAAAAGGAGCAGCTACAATTTGTACGTGGATAAATCGTAATTATCTTTATCATAATTATCATCAGCGTTCCTTTGCTCAGACAATTAAACATATTTCACGTTTCTTTTTCTCTTTAGACCTAAAATTCAATACAACAATAGCAGTGAGCCTATGCATTTAGGGAATACATTAAATATAATAAAAATGATTTATATTCAAGTTAATATCTATAGTAATAGCTAAGCTTCTTCTGTCTTACAAGAAATGCCTTTTGAATGGTATTTTCAGGTTATATTTCTCTCTTTTTTAAAGCAGTCCTATAAAGAAAATCTTTGCCGTATGTGGCCAATAAGTTTTGAGGACACAGTGTGTTCTATTGTTAATGTCTACCTGAAACATTCATTAAATAATTGAGCATCGGAAAAAAGGTTTATCTCCATATGGACTAATATGCTTTCTGTTTCTATAGGCTATGCATTCATCAAAACATTGACTGCTCCTTTGGCCTTCATATCTAGGAATCCCAAAACTAGATTTACTGCTAAAGTCACAATATTAATTTTTTAAGGATATTTTTTCCTTCCATTTCAATGCTATTTTTCTTTATGCCTGCTATTTTATCATATGCCACTTCAAATCAGCCCTGGAAATGGATGGAATATAAATGAATATATTAGCAAGCAACAGCCTAAATAAATGGGAGACGAGAGAGAGTAATATGGAAATTGTAAGAACCAAAAGGATAATTCTTCCTGCGTAAATTACAATCAACAAATAGAAGCAGTACTCCACAAGTAATGCATTGTTCTGAAACAATGATTTGAAAATAGAAACAGAGATATAGTACTTACAAATTAAGAGGTGAGGGGAATGGGGGATGCATTAAAAATTTAAATGAAGAAACAGTAGAAATCATTAAGATGCCATAATTTACTAATATCTCTCTGGCTATGCATGAAAAAAGTTGATAATGCTGGATTTTGACCAAGTGGGAAAACAGTCACTGCTTTACCTGGTTAGTTGAAATGAAAATTGGTACAACAATTTGCAAGGCAATTTAGCAATATCTGTCAACATTTCAAATGCATATATGTATATATATTTTTGAAGACAGAATACATTTTTGACCCAGCCACTTTTATAGACATCTGTACACTATATTCACTTACTCAAGTGTACAAAGGGTATCACTCAAGGATGTTTACTGAAGTTTTTGCTGTAATAATAAAGTTCTAGGAAGAACATTTTAAAGGATTCTCAGTAGTGGACCAAATAAATAATGTGATATCTATAATGGAATTGTATGCAGTCAGTAAAAAGGATGGAACAAAACTTTGTTTATAAATATGGGAATTTGCTAAAAGTATATCATTTTAAATGTTGCACAATATGTATTTACTTTTTGATATATATGCATATAACAAGCCATTATTCCTAGTTATATATAAATTATGATATAGAGATGGGCCTATATAGGCAAGATATTCTTAACAAAGGTGCTTCTAGAAACTGGAACTGGTATAAGGCATTGATAGAGTGACTTTTATTATTTAACTGATTTTCATTTTAATGCATTTCATTTTTTCATGAATATCTATAATTATTATAGTACTTACAAAAAGAACCCAACAACCTAGTTTTAGAAAAGAGCTTATAAAAAATAAATGTCATCGAAGACAACAAGGGAACTACCTGTTACTTCTTCAACAAAGTCCAGGGTAGAAAGGGCTGATTAATCAAGAGAGTCCCCACCACATAGATTTATATGTGCTAATAATGTTATTGCAAAATGTAGAAGAAAGTGTTTACCCTGGTTCAGATATAAGTTATAATAGCATAAGGGAGAAAACAGTTTTTTTAACCAACTCTATTTCTGTTATTCAGGGTGGACACGGCTTTGTCAACAAAAAACAGATGCTTGCAATGGTGCTGGAAATGCTTGAGACTAGGGGTTCTGTCTGAAGGAAAGTCCACAGCACAAACCTGGGATAGATCTCACTGTATTCCCTGGTAAGTCTCTTTTTCTTTTGCATTCTCTTCCTCTCTCTCTCTCTCTCCCCACCTCCACCTCCTCCTTTCTTCCTTTCTTCCTTTCTCCCCTACTCCTGTGCCCCAATTTATATTTCAAAACTCTGGCAGTTTTATGATTGCACAGAGCTTAAAATATTTAGCATCTTCTTTTTTATAGATGAGAAAAATAAGATCTATAGAAAAAGGAAAAAAACTTAGCCAGTACGGACAAATAACTGATAGGTTATAATCATCTACTGACTACTGACAACTTATATATGTATTAAGATAGGAATGAGTATATATGTATTTTTTTTCTCATTTTTTTTTCACTGTTTGAAACATGTGACAGTTTTCCAGTATCTGGAAATTAGGAGAGAGTGTGTTACCTGTTTCCATTCTTTCCTCAATCTCAATAAAGATGAAGAGTTAGAATTTCCCATAAAACAGTGATTCAAAGGAAGATGTCTGCCCCGATTTAATTAACATTATTCCACAGACCAAGGGCTTTGAAAACAGGCAGATATGACATTCGAACCCAATTCCTTCACCTATATACCCCTAGAGACACAGTTTTGCCAGTGCTAAAATGAGGATAGTAACATCTAACATGTGGAGTTGATTAATGAAAGAAATATTATATTAAAAGCCTGGCTCCATTTATGCACATATCCTGAGACTCTTAACCTGGAAACCAAAAACCCTTTGCAGGAAGTCGTTAGATGAAGTTGAGGCCTATGTAAACCCTTTGACAGTGTGTTTTTCTGCATGTGACCATTCTTTTCCTTGGTAAAAATTCCCTAACTTTTATTAGATTCTAAAAGTTGTCTGCATTCCCTATGATTTTAAGAAAACCAACTTAAAGAGAACTGTAATTGCTGGTGATAATAATAATAATCATACCCATGATAACATTGCTAATATTTCACTACAAACAAATGATATTATTATGATTATTAATATTCAATTCCTTGAACATGAGCCAAAATTGGTGGATGAATCATATTTAAATCATTGGGTACTTTGCTTTTACCAGGTAGACTCTTCCATTTTCTCATGTGAGCCCTTGAGATCTTATTTCACTCTGTTCCACAAAAAGGAACGCATTTCCCCCAGAAAGGCAGGCTAACGAGCTCTACTTAATTTATAGCTGGGTCCATTTACGTGGTCTCTTGGTTAGCAGAGATGTCTGTTTAATTCAATAGAATCCTGCACATGCATGGTCCTCGTAGAAGACATTACAACCTGCATCCACTCCACGTGCATTTATTACCCTAATGCCTCCAACATACACAAACAAACCATGTTTTACAAACTGCTTAAAGATTTGATTAAGTCACATCATGCATTTTGTTGTAACGAGAAGGGTGATTTAAAATCATTAGGCCTAAAATGTAGGCCTCGGTGTGCTTTGAAGTCAAGGGGAACAATTTGTCAACCGGTTGATCTTTTGCTTCTAAAGCTAGTTAACTGATCAATCTAATGTCAAAGGAGCAGAGACAAATGGGAGAAATTTTACTACATGGAAAACTGTACATGAAGATAAATCCAACATTCTAGTTCATTTCATTTGCAGTTATCTTTGCAGTAATTGCTTTGGAACACTCAAGGTGCTCTGTGCATAAAGCAAGTGTTGGAAGCTTTAAATCATCTGCATAGACTAGTAGCTTCTTGCATTGAATCTTGCGTTGCTCCATTTTTGGGGAGGGAGGGCCATCATCTCTCACTGTTAATGCACACTTGGCAATGAACAAAGGTTGGGATTCTTGACTAGTTGTTTACTACATAATCAATTCACACATTTCTGAAATTTCCTGACATGTTTGCAAAGTAAATCTATTCCTTAGCAAATTTATTTGATTTCTTTTGCTATGAACATAATGATGAAACTGGATCTAGAATAAAAGCTTCTCTATAAATAGATTTAGTTATTCCAGATGTTTTAATTATCTATTGCATAAAGACAAACAAAAACCAAAACAAAACAAAAATTACTCCCAAGCTAAGTAAGTGGTTTAAAACAATAGTCATGGTTTGTATTTCATAAATTTCTGGATCAGGAGTTGAAATTGGGGGACATTCATAAAGGCCATTTACTGGTATTCAGCTAGCAGACTCTAGGGTCCAATATACCTTTGCCCTGGTATTTGGTGCTTTGGGACCAGGAGGGGAAAGTGACAGAAAGCTGGGCTTAGTTGGGACTGTCAGCCAAAGCACCTACATGTGGCCTTCCCAGCAGGCAGTATTAGGCAGTACACCCTCTTTCTTGGCCACTGAGAGAGCCAGGGTTCTCTGAGAGTTCAAAGGCTCCTGTTGCAAGTTGCAAAAGTTCTATAACCTAGTGTCAGAGTCTTAGAACATCACTTGCTACTGGTTAAACAAACATCTAAGGTCATCTCAGACTCAGGGTGAGGGAAACTAGGCAATACCTTATGAAGAGAGGAGAAACAAGAGTCCATATCTGCCATTAATCTACCACACCAGCACAATCTGATTCTTTGCAAGCTCCATTAACAAATCATCTTGCTGTCATCACCTCAAGCTTATATGCTTTGTGCTAGAATTTTCAGCAAGACTGTGGTGGGGAGAGGGGAGATGATTGGTTAGCTAGCTATTATCCAGATAGGCTACAATGGGATATGCATTCCCTTAACTGTAAGCAATCTTGCTGCTTTAAGAAAATCAACAAGTCAATATCTTGCCTTAAAAAAGCTTTGAAATTTGGCAGAGGAAATTTATCACAGTCTTTTTTGTTTGTTTGTTCCCTTTGATATCCCCACCTCCATTTTTAGACTGACATATTGCTTTGGACAATGACAATTTCCCCCCCCATGGCTCTGTAAAAAGAGAATTATTTTGGCGATTTTTGCTGATTTTAAATCCTTTTTTTTTTTTTCCATCTTTTTCTTCAAAGTCTCACTTGGATTTTAGATTTCAAGCCATCTGTGTGTCCATCATCTTGGGAGACTGGGTATATTTTAGAAAGCACTGGACACAGAACAAGTACTCCACAAATAAATCCATAATCCAACACCAATTTATTAAGCAATTGGTAGGCACTCTATGCAAATGAGAAAAGCAAATGAGAACAAATGAAACACAATCTGATGAATCTTTTTGTTTGTTTGTTTTAGTTTACTGATGACTATATAATATATGTAATATATATAAGTATATTGCAAAGCAAAAGAAACTTTTTTTTTTTATTTTAGAGGAATTTGATTTAAGTTGGAATTGCATTTCTACTTATTTTTATTTATGCTTTTAGAGGAATTTGAATGAGTTAAGTTGGAATTGCATTTCTGCAGCTGGCTACAGGAGCAACTTTGGGCAGTTCTTAGAGTTTCTCTTTTCCGGTCTCTGAAATAAGGGTGATGTTGGGGAGGAAGAAATTCTTGTACCCTTCAAGGTACTTCTAGCTGGACTTAGGATCAAATTGACATGAGTTAGATTAACAGGAGAAAATCAAATTTAATAGCATATGTACAAGGAATCCACACAGACATGGAAATTCCAAAGACAGTCAGGCAATGTAATGCTTATATGAGCTAAGGAGCAGGGTAGGATTCTGGGGATACAAAGGGGAAAAAGACCATTAGCAGGAAGGTGAGAGATGTTTGGAAAACAAAGGTTGCCCTATTATGCAGATAACTTTCTTAGGTAAAGAGGAATCTCTTAATAGCTCTCTTCCTGATAAAGCAGGCAGTTGAAGGGGAGATAAAAAGATCTTTCTGAATCTGGTGGTTTTGGATGGCTTTTAACTCAAAATAACGTTGATGCCAATGTGGCCCATCTTGGGGTAGCCTGCCTTTGGCCCTTACAGTAACAACTGGCAGAGTTATTGTCAATCTTTAATGACAAAAGTGATGTGAAACTTTGCTTCTTGATTAAGGTCTCATGTGCCTAAAAATCACCTGCAGTCTTGTACAATGGAGGAGGGTCTGTGGTTCTGCATTTCTAATAAACTCCCAGATGAGACAGGTGTCAGAGGTCCATGGACCACAGCCTGAATAACAAGGCTGCAGAGCATCTAATAACAATACACAGTCAGAAATGTAGGTTCCTGGTTTCCACTCTCTCCAGTTTCCCTTTAGAAATTTCCAGAAGACAGGAATGGATTTTTGTATTTGCTCTGAAGCTGCAGTTTGATGGTTTCTCAGTTGTGCTCTTCATTTAAAATATTATGGTTCCTGCACTTTGTTTAATTCTGCTCGACAGTCAGTGATTTGTGATTCTCCTCTTTCCTGAGTGTGTTTATAAGATGATGACCTTGGGATTGGAGACTCTGCCGCCCAGACACAGGGGATAGATTTTCTGTGGGAGACCTGTGAATGGACATTTTATTATCCTCGTTTATTTTCTATTTTTCCCCTTTTCTTATTTTCATTTTTCTTTTTCTTTCTTTCTTTCTTTCTTTCTTCCTTCCTTCCTTCCTTCCTTCCTTCCTTCCTTCCTTCCTTTCTTCCTTTCTCCTTCTTCTTCTTCTTCTTCTTCTTCTTCTTCTTCTTCTTCTTCTTCTTTTGTCTTTATGCCAATAGAGTCGACATCCCCATTTGCCATTATAATGTTTCTTAGGAAGCTTTATTTCAGATTTCCTATGGTTTTTATGCTCATTAGTCTTCTAGGTGAATCAGAGATTTCCTGCTATAACACCACAAGGTTTTTCAATAAACCCTCTTGGCTCCTTGTTGAGTCTTTTGAACGACTTTATTATAACAAAGTTGACTTGGAGCCAGAGGAGGCAGAACTCCAGTGCTGGGCTTTCTTTCGGGTTTTATGGGTTTTTCTCAGAAGTCTAATGCCAGTTTAGTGAAGTTTTATAGCTATTAATACTCCACCACTCTAGCTGCTCTAAGAAATATGTAACAAACAATAACTGGAAATAGGTAAATTCATGATTAAGTTGCACTAAAAACTAATGCCTCTCGGTCATAGTTCATAATTTCCAAATGCACATCATTTAGAATGGTAACTTCAGCCTTGTAACTCTTTCAAGGAGAAAGGCTATGAACTTAAATCACTACATTAAGCTGACAGTGAGACTCATATTTTCTGAGCTAAAGATATATTTTTATGGTCACACAGTGGACTCTGTTTATCACTCATCATAAACCATAGAAAACCATTTTTGTTTTAAATTAGGTGCTCAGGCTTTTGTCCTGTAATCTGTTTCTTTATTTCCCCTTTTCACTTTTGTTGGTCCATTTTCAACAGCTCGCAATTGTCTTCCATTTCCTGAAAATGGCTCATATTTTATAACTCAGCTTCTTTAAAGGTATTTCATCCTAGTTGAGGTCACCTTAATTTACACCTTAAATTATGGCTCTAAAGCCAACTTCAATGCTGCTGATATTGAGTAATCCTGCCAAAGAGTCCAATTTTAAAATAAGGAACAGTCTTATCCTAAAATGCCAAGCATAAGAAATCCACGAATTTTGCATATCTCTTTAGTACTTTTACTTATTGAATTACATTTCTCCCCTTCCTTTGAGCCACTTAGTCAATTATGCTTTATTTTACTGCCTACTCTGGTTCTAGAGGCTGTCCCTTCTTAAAGACCATAAGTAAGTCGCTTTTTTCCCAGACTAGGCAACATCCCCATATCATTTGAAAGTCAAATGACTATGGGATTTGGGACTTAATGATTTTAAAGCTCTCTCCTTTTCTCCTCTCTCTCTCTCTGTCTCTCATTCACCCCCTTTACCCCACAGATAGATCTCCTCCTGCTCATGGAGGCCCATATTTTTGTTGCCTGATTTTACACGCTTGGATCAAGGATATATATTGGGCAGCTGCCACTGCCCCATCACTGGGTAGGGGGT
>NW_024424341.1:20376970-20466823 GCF_017311325.1 Ursus maritimus
GAAAGTGATGGGCACAGACCTCTCCTTGATGAAAAATACTGTACCTTTAATTCATATGGAATTATTAAAATGTACTTGGCAATCTATAAAAAGGAAAGCAAAAAAGAGCAAGTAAACATACTTAAAATGATTTTTGTCTTCATAACTCCTATGGCGATTAAAAGAACACTCTGGCTCAATATCTCCTTACATAAATGAATAAGGAAAGTGGGCTTATTCTTGATTATCACAGGAGATAGAAATCTGCATATTTTGCTGCCGAATGCTCTTGAAAGGTAGGTTTGACCCTTTTCCCCTTTATTTCCTCACTCACCTCTATCCATCTTTCTAGTGCTCTTATCTGTCTACACGCTTGTCTTTTCTTTCTAGACCTGAACTGTTTAATATGTTAGCAATTTGCTACATACTGCAATTGAGCATTACTGGACCTCTGTCTAGTACAAATTGACATGTGGATACTGGATTTCAAAGATTTGGTACAAAAAACAAACAAGGATGCAAAATATCTTAATGACTCATAGTAATTACATGTTGAAATGAGACTGTATTATATATATTGGGTTAAAATATATATTAGAATTAATATTGACTGTTTCTTTATCTTCCTAAGTTTGTAAATTGTATATGTGGCTCTCATTTCAAACTTCCATTTTATTTCTGTTAGACCTGTTCTAAACCGTAGCCCCTCAAAAGCAGGAATTGAGTCTTATTTCTTTCCACATATCCAGTGAGTAGATCAGAAGTCACTTATGATTATTAAATGAATCCGTGGATATATTGACCATTGTAATTATTTATTTTAACTTATACTTCACTCCCTAGTATAGCTAAATGCTTCAGGTTCCATACATGTATGAAAATCATTTTTGTGTCCTAGCTCAGAGCTTCCCAACTTCTGAATTCTGATATCCCTGAATGGATTGCAAATAGCCAAAAGATTGATTCTGTCATCCCTAGATCCTGCCAGATGGGACATGGGGCTGTCTGGGCTCCCATATCCAGTGCTTTCCACAGCAAGCAACCTCATCTATTTAATCCAGAGTATTGTGCAAAAATGATCATATTCTCTGTTTATCAGAGACTGGGAAATATTTTCCATATTTTATATGATAAAGCCAAACTTTTATGTTTAAAAGATAGAGCTCAAAAACTAATTTACCCATGAACTCTGTGCTCAAATCTTTTTCTTTTCTTTCTTTTTTTCTTTAAATCATTAATATTGTGGTTTATCAGTCTGAGGGTCAATCTTACTTTAGAATGTTACAGCTTCAGGATTATTTCAAATGAGTATAAAGTTTCCTTTCAAACCTTTCTGAATGTGGTAGGTATAAAATAGTATTATTTCTCTGGAATATATCCTCTGGTTTGATGAAACACATCCTAGGCAACCGAGATCCAATTTATTGGGCAGCGTAAGACAGTTCAGCATTAGAACTTTTGACATATTCTTATGCCAACCTGATAGGACATTATGAGACTATTCTGCAGTAGATGAAACCTACTTTTGCCTAAATTCACACAGTATTCTGTAATATTTTTGGACATCGAGTCTCAGATTGTTTGTGGCCAGTGCCTTTATCATATTTCCTCAGTGTGTTTCTGAGAGGAAAACAAGCAAACTAAAATTAATTACTGTTCTAATTTGTTGAGATACAAATTTGAGTACACCCTCCTTGTAGTTTCTTTTCCCTTTTCATTTCCTTGCCTTGGAGACTTTGTAAAACAGAAAACAGTTGCTTGCATCCAAAGCTTACTCCTAAATAGTGAAAAGAAAATGTGTGTTCTAAAGGTGAAGCGGGGAGGAAAGAGAGTGCAGGTTACCCAAATCAGGAGATAGGAATAGCCTGGACTCTTGGGGTCCTAGGCTTGCTTGGGATACTCTTGCTTTACAGTGGATAAGAAGGCAGAAAGGGCCACACCTGAAAGCAAGTGCACCATTCTTTGAGATGGAGGAAAGACTATGTGGTAGATACCATAGTCCATGGCGTTGTCTCCAATGTTGGGTGTGATATTTGTGATTCATAACAGGAAATGTATAGTCTTTGTCCACTTTTCTAGCTCAAAGTTCCTAAAACTCTTGGAATTTCCTAAGTGATGAGAACAAGAAAGGTGTCTTTCATTATGTTCATGGAGTGATTATGAAGCCCACCTAAGGATGAGGGCTGGTTACCAGGAGAACCAAACATGTGATTAGAGGGCTGGAATTTTCAGTACCACACTGTGACCCCTGGGGAGGAGACAGGGGCTGGAGGTTAAATCAGTCATCAGTGGTCAATGATTTAATCAGTTGTGGTATGTAATGAGATCTCCATAAAACCCCAAGAAACTGGGTTTAGAGAGCTTCCAGGTTGGTGAACACATGGAAATGGGGGGAGAGTGGCATGATTGGAGAGGGCATGGTATCTCTGCATCCTTTCTCCATACCTTGTCTTTCTCCATACATCTCTTCTGATTGGCTGTTCCTGAGTTATATCTTCTTATAATAAACTAGTATCTAGTAAGTGAAATGGTTTTCTGAATTTTGTGAGCCTCTTGAGCAAATCAACTGAACCAAAGGAGGGGATTGTTAGAACCTCTGCTCCATAACCAATCAGTCAGAAGCACAGGTGATAACCTAAACTTGTGTCTGAAGTGGGTGGGGACAGTGTTATTCCTGGGTCAGGGACAGAGTGAGCCCTTAACCTATGATATCTGGTGCTGTTTCCAGGCAGATAGTGTCAAGTTGTGTTGAATTGCAGGACACTCAGCTGATGTCAGACAGTTGCTTGTTGGTGAAAGAAAACCCCACACCATAGAATTGGTATCAGAATTATCCTGGGATATGACAGAGTCCTAGTGCAGAGATGAGACACCACTGACACAAACACTTCCTTTATCCTACAAATCTTTCATGCATCCCAGTCACCTCTTGCACTGACTTCAAAGCCCATCTAGGACCAGTCTGACGGAATGGAATGGGGATTGCAATGGGAGCCAGATGATTAGAGCAGCTCCTCTTCCATCCAGTGGGTTCCTAGCTTGGTTAACTGTCCCCACAGTTGGCATTCTAGCAGAACTCTGCAAGATGCTGCTCCCTCTCTGAAAGAACAATATTTCCTATTTGGAAGCAAAGGTATAGGGGGAGGATGGACTTTTCTATTCTCAGGAAATGCCGTCCTTTTCAAGTCTGCTACATCTCTCTTTGTGCCCTCTGGCCTACACCAGTGCTTTGCACTGTTTATCAACCTCAATCAACATGAGTGACGGAAAACCTGATAATAGACAAGGGGCTGGCACTGCTGGTGGGGGTGACCTCTTTTGAAATGTCAGGCCTGAATAAGCTGTATTTACATTTCTCTGGGCTCCAGCTTTTAAAAAGATTTTCATCTTCTACATAGGAAAGATGAAAGTAAAAGTTATTTTGGTATCCATCCAAAATTATATCTTAGGACAGTGTCGCAAACTGTCTGCACCTCCTCCAAGCTGAGAACTCCTGTGTCAGGATCAGCAGCCGTCACCGGCAAAGCAGCTGCTATAAGCGTCACATACCTTCAGTCTCGGAATTATTAAAACCCATTAAAAAACAAAGGGCACAAAGGTGTGTTTTAATTAGTTCAAAGATCCCACCCTCCCTATGTTTAATGTAAACCGCAGGGGGGATTATAGGTCAGAACTGGGTTGTACCCCTGCTCTGTTATTTTTCTCATTTACCTTGGGGAAGCCCTCCTAATCTGTCTGAGGATAGTTCATGGTGGATATAAAAGAGAAAACAGCACATTGTTTCGGTGAGAACTGAATGAACAGATGTCAGAGGCAGAGCCTAGCACAATTCTTAGTACATATTAAGGACTTCAGAAACTTTATCCCCTACTCCTTCATTTTCTCCTTACCTTAATTGGGACCCTCTCACCAGAAGAAAGAAAAATTATCCTGGAAAAAATGAGTTCACTTCAGCATGTTCAGGCCAAAGTATGATTAAGTAATGTGCTCCGACTGGCTACTGTGATTTAATACTTAGCTTCTCAAAGTGTGGTGCTTGGCCCAGCTGCACTGGATCTTATTAGAAATGACAGACTCTCAGGCTTCATTCTAGACCAGAGTAACCAGAGTCAGCAGTTAAACAAGACCCCATGTGATCTCTATGCATATTCATGTTTAGGAAGTGGTGCTTCATGGAAAGAGCACTAATTTAGGAGTCAGGAGACTGGCCTTCTAGTCTGCTTTCCTTACAAACAAATAAGAACTCTTAATACTATAGTTTTCTTTTCTCTAAAGCAAGTGTGTTTTCACCTGCTGTTGCTGGAAAGGTCAGATCTGATGTGGAAGAACAAAAGCAAACCCTGGTCTTAACTGTATATTGCAAATAATACTCATATAATGCTTTTCGGGTGTCAATGAATTTAGATGAAACTGCAAAACTAACCTAAATACACACACACACACACACACACACACACACACACACACACAAATTGTCAGAAGCTTTGTCATGCAAGCAAGATGAGAAAGCAGCAAACTTCACCCCCTCTGACACTTCTTGTAACGTTTATCACCTTGGAGATGTGTTTCTCTATTTTCTTACTGAAGGGGTTCAGAATACACCTCTCCCAAATGTGACAATTTGGCATGTGGCTTATTTTGAGCCAAAGACAAGAGGTCCAAAAGTCCTAGGAAGAACTTTTTACTTCCTCCTTGACAGTATGTAAGAATTTAGATTGGGGGACCAGTCCAGGGAGAAAGCTATCACCAGAGATAGCTACAGAGAGAGGGCTAAGTGTAGTAAATGGCGGGAGTTCCTCAGGGCATATCTATTCAAATTGTTCTCTGTGTCCCATTGTCTCTGCAAGGTATGACAACAATTTATTTATCAAACACCTACTCCACGCATCTTACCGTGAATTGTCTTCCTTTCCTTTGAAGCTCCAGACTTCTACCCCATTCTTAACTCAGGATGGCATAGAAGCTTCAATTGGCAGACTCTCTTGGAGCCTCTTATGTCTTTGTGGGGCTCCTGCATGTACAAAATTAAATTTGTTTTTCTCCTGTTAATCTGTCTCATGTCAATTTAATTAATAGAACAGCTAAAAGAACCAATAAGGGTAGAATTAAAAAATTTCCCTCCCTTACACTACCCAAGAGAATATTATTTGCAATTTTGTGAAGCTGCCCTTCATCCAACACTGCAAGGGCAGAGAGGTAGAAGAAAGGGCATTGAGTCTAGTCAGTGCATAAGACACTGGTTTAAATCTGTAACCAAGTCATGTAATTGGGACCTTTTGCAAACACCACTGCTGTTTGGGGATAGATGTTATTGTAGAGGACACTTTTGAAAAACCGGTCCCCGGAGGACAGACTTTTATCATCTTAGGATTTGAGATGCTATTTTGCTTCTCATCTTTTCTTATTCGATTCACTTTCATTCTTCATTCTTTCAGGGTTTTACATTATATATTTCCCTCTGTGGTCAAGATAGCTGCACTCCTCCTAATTTAAAGATGTTTCATCATTAAAAATTATATTAAACAGTCGACCATCCTCAGGGAAGACTTAATTTCCACTTTCTGCTACAGTCAGCATGGTTGAGGTTCAATCTTTCCATAAACTTGGAATCTATTTAAAGCTATTTCCATAAACCTGGAGTCATTTGATACCTCTTCATAGTCTTGCTAACCAACTAACTACCCAGTTTTAGGAGCCAATAAAATTGACCTGATTTCAGCTAAAAGAAAGAAACACATTTTAAATTCTGCAGAACTGAGAAATTATAGAAACAGACTTTATTGGGTGAAAGCAATAAAATTGCAAATGCAAATATTTGGGAATGTTAGACTATTGATGTTGGATTTTGAAAGGAATCTGGTTGAGGGGGGAGTCGCTTCCCCCCCAAAGCAATCTTCATAGTTGCTTTAAAGCCTTTAAAACTCACTTGTGACTCACATCAGCATTTTTTTCTGAAGAAAACATATTATTATTCCCGTTATTTTGCTGTTTGTTAAAGTAACATGTAGTCAGTAGAGAAAACCCCTAAGGTCTATGAAGAAGGGGAAAAAAACCTTCTTTAATTAGAAGCAACATTCATTTCTCTGACATGTTTCTCTTCTATTTCTGTTACTTGAATAGCTTATACCCCTCTGCTACTTACAAATGTTAATTTATGGAATTAAATTTAACAGAGTGGTGGGAAATGCAGTGTAATACCAATATCTTTGTCTCTGGGTTCCCTGAGGGTCTCTGAGAAAGTTTGAGTGACCTGACTTGTTTCACTCTCAGAAAAGAAGAGTCCTAGTATTTCCTCTCCCTGTTGACGCCACCATTCTGGTTGTTCCTCCTTACAAAATGGCTTTGGGTATGTGACAGAGAGGATTCTATGACAAAGAGAAATGAAGATTGACTTTTGATGAGCTGGTCATTATCTTATGGGTAATAAATGAGACCTGAAATATAATGCAGCCCCCAAAATACAAACTCTTGACAACCACTCCAGGAACATGCCTTTTCAACACCTGCATGTTTAAACCAAGCCAGTGTAGACCTGCACATACCATGTATGTCCTTGAGAAGTGTTTGGGAATAGTTGTGGCTCAGAAACAGAAATTTCTTTCCAGGAGAGCGGGTCTCAACTCTGACTGCCAGTGCACTTTAAAATACGGACACCTGGTCTCCCCCCTAGTCAGTTATATCAGAAAACATGGTGGCAGGGAGGGGCTGGACATCAGCATTTTTCAAAGTTCTCCAGATAAAGCTAATGCAACGAGGTTTGAGAAGCACTTCTGCAGGTGTTCACCAGTGGGTGGAATATTTAAGACAGTAAACACATCAGTAAGCAAAGAGTTATCTATGGAATACTAAGTATGTTTTTGGAATTCTGTGAGGAGAAAAAGAAAAAGAATCTTCATAACCAACTTCCTGTATTTTATGGAAAATGAAAATGAGGACATGGTAGAGCAAATGAACTTGGGCAAGGTCCTCCAAAATTAAGATCACATGGGTTACTTTCTACTCTTTTTCTCTTGAAAATCATCATCATCACTATCATCATCTTCATCACCCTTATCATCCCCAGGCAAGGTCAAAGCCAGGCATTTCCACTTCTAACCAAGAAACATGTAAGAGGAGCTGTTACTGTTTTTCAAATTTCATGAGGGTTTTGGCCCCAAATGGTTCTATTATGCAAATAACATTTGGACAACACTAGAAGAAATAGGAAAAACAAAAACAAAAAACCCACAGTATCACCCCTCCTACTTTCCTCAGTTGATTTGTGGACAGTTTCCATCTTTCTGTATTTCATTTGAGCCCTTCTCTATATCCATGCACATTTTGCATAGTTGTATACATAATATAGGTATAATTTTGATTTCTTTTTTGACTAAAATAGTCTATAAATATTTTCAGTGTTTCCATGTAATTTATTATGGCACCTCTAGGTAATCAATAAAGTGGTTAAAAGGTTTGCACTTTATCATGAATACAGTAAGCAACCACTGACATGCTTAAAATAAGACAGAAAATGGTCATATTGAAAAGATTACACTGAATGAAAAGCCAGTGTAGAAGTAGACAGATAAGAGTAATTAGGGCAGAGAGATTTTATTCATTCATTCATTCTCCAAATAGCTATCATTTGGAAAATATAATTCATTATAAAAATAAATAACTATTTATTTATAAATATAATCGCTAATTAGCTATGTACATGGCACTGTGCATAATTCTTAAAGAACAAAATAGACTCTACTCAAGAAACTTGGAATTTAGTGAAGAGATTAACAACAACAACAACAACAACAACAACAACAAATGAGTAATCACAGTTGTGTGTACTCCAAAAAAAAAAAAAAAAAGAATGTGAAGATGGCAGTGGGTAGGAGTAGGAAGTAGGGAGTTTGATGCAGGCATGGTGTTAGAGAAGTTAAGGAAGGGGAGAAGCCAGGATGGGAAGAGAGAATGGCACTCTTGGCAGAGGGAACAGCATGCTCAAAGGAAGTCTAGAGGATGGAAAGGAATAGAAAGAAGACAGAGTAACCAGGACATTGTGAGAAAAGAGGGATATCAGGAAATGAGTTTGAAGACCAATGAGGGCCAGATTATGCTGTGGTTTGTGGGCCACAATTAAAAGCATGGGGTTTGTTCTAGATGTAATAACAAGCCAGTTTATGCAGAAGAACTTAGCACAGTTTATGTTTTATAACGATCCCACTGTCTTTAGGGTGCTGAATAAAAAAGAGTCAAAATAGGGTGGTCGGGGTGGATGCTATAACAGTCTTCCAAACAAGAGTAGATGTGGCTTAAAGCTAAGGCAGTGGAAGAAGAAATGAAGAGAGTTGGTCAGATCCAAGATATATTTTGGGAGCAGAATTATCAGTGCCTTAGGAATGTAAGCCATAGGGCAGGTGAAAGAGGTTAATGGTTAGTGGGTCTTGTCAAATGGCTTTTCAATTAAAATGAAACCACCACATTTTAAGTATAGATATTTCACAGTAACGTTGTCCTTGTTTCTGTTAATATATAGATATAGATATAGATTATGCATTTAATGTCTTCATTATACATTTCTATGGATATCGGGACAGAATATATCTGTTACATCTAAATGCATTTCCTCTCATGTGAATTTTACCTTTACTTTCTATTTCTAATTCTGTTGGGGATTTGATTTTTTTTTTCCTTCATCAGGTTGTGTGACTTAGTTTCTCATCAGATATGAAAGTCATATTATGTCAGTTATATTCGGTGTCAGTGTTTTTTCGCTTTGTATTTTTAATTTTTTATCATATTATTGTCCCATACATGAATGTTTAATATTTGTGCTATTAAATTCATCTCTTCCTTTCTGATTTTCCCTATTGATTTAAAGCTTAAGAAGTTGTTACGCTTAATAAAATCTGACTAGTTCTATTTTATTATGTATGAATGTGTGTGTATGTGTTATACACATATACTTAATGAATACATATATTTAATGAATCCATTTATTGTTTGTTTTGGCATATGCTGTAAGATGCGGATATTAATTAACTTTTAGGAGCGCTTGGCTAGCTCAGTCAGTAGAGCATGTGACTCTACCTTGGGGTCATGTGTTCAAGACCCACATTGAACATAGAGATCACTTAAGAAATAAATAAATAACTGATGAATTGTTGAACACTACATCTGAAACTAATGAAGTACTATATGTTGGCTAATTGAATTTAAATTAGAAAAAAAAACCAGAAAAATAAATGAATAAATAAATATGTTAGAAACGAGAGTTCTCCACTTTAAAAAAAAAAATAAACTTTTATTCTTTAACCAGTAATCAGTTTGCCCCACATCATTAAGTGATTGCTCTCATCCCCATTGCTATGAAATCCTCCTCCATTATATATTAAATTCCATATATGTTATCAGATATTTTCCTTGGTTTTGTATTTCTCCTTTGATCTAGATTCTTGTAGTTGAAGGAGGCACAACCCCAGTCTTTATTGCTATCTATCAGCAAAGGATTTCTGCTGGAGATTTCTTTATCAAAATGATATTTGATAAATACATTTGTTGATTATTTCAGAAGAATAAGCCTCTTGTATTTTTGTATTCATTTAATTAAATACGCAAGTATTTAAAATTATACATCTCATTTATTCATAAATTTTATACTAAAGATTGCAAATTTTAAACTCTGTGGGGACCCCCTGGATTTCTCCCCCTGAACTCAGCGTAAGATATGGCATCTATTAAGGACTCAAAATATTTTATGAATGAATGAATGAACTGGTACGTTTTAGTCAACCACATCTATGTCTGAAAAATTAACCTGTAAAAGCAGTCTTTATGTTGTTCAGCTTTCCCATGTGGAAACATTGCGTGTTTCCCTTTTACACAAGACTCTTATTATATATTTTACTTGCAAATATAGGTCACGGATATTTTGTTATGTTTACTTTAAAGTTACTTTGCTTTCGGCATTGAAGGTAGGATTTAACTTTTTGTTTTTATCATGTAACAGATTACTGCTCTTTACAGAAAAACAATTGCTTTTATTTATCTTGTACTCAGCCAGTATAATAAACATTTATTGATTCAAGTGACATTTTACTAAAACCTAAAATAGCTTTTATTGTAAAATATACCATTGATTTAATAAAAACTTAAAATATAACCATATTAAATAGACACATGATAGTAAGACCCATTCAGTTTCAGATTTTTTCTTTTTTAATGAGACCTAGTACTGATGTCATCCAGTAGTTTCTATTTAATTATTTGGACTGTATGCAAATAATCTGTAGGACATGATATCTGTAAAACATAATATCTTCCTTTTCTATTATATTTTTGTCATAGTTTATGATACCAAAACTTCAAAAATTGTCTGAATAAATGTTTCCTCATTTAAAAATGACAAAATTGCTACTTTTTCATTTAGCAAGTATTCACTGAGTGCCCACCATAGGGATATAGCAGAAAAAATGTCCTGAAGGACCCTGAATACTGAGCATGGGGAGAGGGACATACTAAGACCCAGCACTGAGAGCAGAGCTGTCCATGGTGTTACTTCTGTGTGAATTAAACGGGTAATCTGGTGCCAAACTCAATTAAGGTTGAAAAGAAATATTTTACCCTCCCTACACATGAGAATCAGCTGGGCTCCTAAGTTTCACAGATTTGGGCTCATTTGTTCCCAAAGGGGCTCACACATGTGTATGTTCTTCAGGCTCTCCAGGTGTGAGAAAATGAAGTCAGAGCTGAGTTCCACATTGCTGGTGGATATGCTGTGCTAGTAGCGATGTGTATGGAATAACTGCATCCCAGGGGTTCTCAGAGCCCTTAGTGGGCTAGAATACATTTTATTTATTTTTATTTATTATTTGCACAATGCTATTACAATACTATTGACTATATTCCCTATATTGTACCTTTTATCCCCTTGACTTCTTCATTTCATACCTGGAAGCCTGTATCTCCCACTCCCCGTCACCCATTTTGTTCAGTCCCCACACTCCTCCCCTTGGGCAACCACCAGTGTGTTCTCTATATTTAGGGGTCTGTTTCTGCTTTTTTGTTTGCTTGTTTGTTCATTTGTTTCGTTTTGTTTTCGATTCCCCGTGTAAGTGAAATCATAAGGTATTTGTCTTTCTCTGTCTGATTTAATACCCTCTAGGTCCATCCATGTTATTGCAAATGGCAAGATCTCATTCTTTTTATGGCTGAGTAACATTCCATATATATATACATATATATATATGTATATATGTATATGTATATATGTGTATATTTATATATATATGTCTATATGTATATATGTATATACACATTCCATACACACACACACACACACACACCACTTCTTCCTTATCCTTAGTGGACACCTAGGCTGTCTCCATATCTTAGCTATTGTAAATAATGCTGCAACAAACATAGAGGTGCATATATCTTTTTGAAATAGTGTTTTTGTTTTCTTTGGGTAAATACCCAGGAGTGGAATTACTGGGTTGTTTGATATTTCTATTTTTAATATTTTGGGGAACCTCCGTACTCTTTTCCACAGTGGCTACACAATTTTGCATTTTTATCAACAGTTTACAAGGATTCCTTTTTCTCTACATCCATGTCAACACTTGTTTTTTTCCTGTCTTTATGGTACTGGTCATTGTACATGACAGGTGTAAGGTGATATCTCATTGTGGTTTTGAAATGCATTTCCATGATTAGTAATGTTGAGCATCTTTTCATGTGTTTGCTGTCCATCTGTATGTCTGCTTTGGGAAAATGTCTATTCAGATCCTCTGCCCTTTTTTTTTTTTTTTAATCAGATTGTGTTTTGGGTGTTGACTTGTATAGATTCTTTATGTATTTTGAATATTAACTCCTTATCAGATACATCATTTGCAACATCTTCTCCCATTCAAAATTTTCATTTTGTTGATAGTTTCCTTAACTGTGGAAAAGCTTTTTATTTTGGTGTAGTCCCAATAGTTTATTTTGATTTGTTTCCCTTGCCTGATAGACATAGTATAGTATAGTTTCATGTCATCTTCAAATAGTGACAGTTTTACTTCTTCCTTATCAATTTGGATGTCTTTTATTTCTTTTTCTTATCTGATCGCTCTGGCTAGGACTTCCAGTACTATGTTGAATATGAATAGTGAGAGTGGACAGCCTTGTCTTGTTCCTGATCTTAGAGGAAAAACTCAGTTTTTCACCATCAGTATGATGTTAGTGGTGGGTTTGTCACATATGGTCTTTATTATGTTAAGGTATATTCCCTCTAAACTCACTTTGTTGAGGTTTTTATCATAAACAGATTTTGAATTTTGTCATATGCTTTTTCTGCATCTATTGAGATGATCATATGATTTTTATCCTTCATTTTGTTAATGCGGTCTATAACTTTGTCTTGTGAATATTGAACTACCCTTGCATCCCAGGAATAAATCCCATTTGATTGTCGTGAATGGTCCTTTTAAGGTATTGCTAAATGTAGTTTTCTAATATTTTGTTGAGGACAGAGTGCATTTTAAATGCTCAACAGAGATACAGAATTACTAGACCATTTCTGCTCATATTTTTTCATAGCCTCCCAGTTATAATTTATTATATAATGCTAACTGATTACAATTTGATATTTTATTTGTAAGTAGACTAATTTGTCTTTCCCACTAGAGCCTAAGCACTATGTGAGTAAGAGCCATATCTAATTTTATTCCACATCATACCCCCCAATAGCTAATTTCCCAAACAGAATGGACCATGGATTTTTTTTTTTTTAAGTATCTCATGTGACTCTTTTTCCAAAAACCAAATTTTTGGAAGATGCTCCTATAAAACGATTTCCAGAGTTGTTGTTCTTCTGTATTTCCCAGAGTCCTCTCACTTTGGTGGAGCTGTGAAGCTTCTCCAAAAGCCAGATAAACAGAAAGGGGGAAACCACACTCATATCTGAAGTTGAGATTTCTCAAGGAGCTGATGAATGTATAATTGTCAGTACACAATTTCCAGTTCTTAAAATAATTGACTACTTCCTCATTTCATGAACAACAATGAGAAAGCCTTTACGACATGCCAGGCACTACGCTTGGTGCGAGTCATCAAACACAAATAAATAAATGTCTATTAAGGGCTTGTCACATGTAAGAAATTGTGATTGATTCTATAAAAGCATTGATAAGTAAACAGTGCATGGGTGGTTCCTGATCCTCTGCAGCTTGCACACCTTCAGAAAGCTCACATTCCTATGAAAAAGACACAATACAGCTTTTGACACCATTAATCATCCCCTATCCCTTCAGTCTCTTCTCCTCTCTTCCATTTTCTTCTTTTAGATTTCTAGCCATTTTGCCGTACTTTTCTAAGACACGATTTCTGAAATGGGAATGGTATCCCCCAGGGCTCTGTTTTCTTGCTTTCTCTCTCTTTCTCTCCTTATCCTTTTCTTTATTTTCTTTCCATAATAATAGATAATTGCATCCATTCCTCATGAATCTTTATAGTTCATAAACTCATGTCAAGCATTTATTGAGTCATCCTGTTGCCCACCAATAGGTCTTTTCACGTAGAAGATTCTAAATGTTTTGAAAGAAATGACTTACTTAAATGCTCATTTACTGAAGTATGCTTCATGTCAGAATTGTGTGCTAGATTGATGAACAATGAGTCTTTGCCCCAAAGAGTTCACATTCTGAAGGTGAGGGGGAAAGAGAAGTCAACACAAAATTGGAATCACTAATGCAGATTTGAAGCATAGGTTTTCTAGGGAAGTAGGCACAGGTAAGAGTAAAATGCAAGGTTGATAATAGATTGTAAAAAGCCTTGGAAACTCACCCACTTCAATATCTACCCCCACCTCCAACCAGGAAAACTTTGAGAAAATCATTGCTCTTTCCCCATAATTTGATTTCATTTGTCTGATTGCTTTGGGAAGTTGAGAGAGTAAAGTACCTGAAACACCCAGACCCTCACTTTCCTGCCCTAGCGCCACTTCAGGTAGACTGTTTTCTGGAGTCAGAAAAGGGGAGGTGGCTGTCTGCCCAAGGATGATGAGGCCTGGAGTCAGGTCCAGCAAACACCATTTATTTCCAGATCCAATTTTCCATTAACAAGGTCTCGATGGCAGCTCCTTTTCTCAAGAGTAAATATACGCTTTTTTAAATTAATATCACTTGTAATAACAACTAGTAAGTGAACTTTCTCCATAGTCAGGACTCCAAATTCTAAACCACACAGTCCCCATTCACTCTTGAGCATAGCATGGACCTTTCCTGTTGAGACTGCATGCACCATTGCCCAATTACCTCCACATCTCCTCCTCAAGCACTCCCTTCTAATGGTGCAAGCCAGACAGGAATGGCTTCCCTTCTGTTACGGTTTCCACCACTTACACATGGCTTTCTTATCATTATATTATTAGCATGATGGAGGAGGCTGGCTGTTGCCTGGGAAACAAGGAGAGGTGCAGCTCTGCTTAGTTTTTGCTGAGAACTCATTACTACATGGAGAGACACCAACCATGCTCTTGTCTCAGCTCTTGCACATGATGGCAAGAATGCAAATACTAGTGACTTCTCTTTTTTCTTCTTCTCCTTTCCTCCACTTCATCCCCCAAATTCTTCTTCTTCTTCCTCTCTTCCTCCCCTTCCCTTGTCATTGTCTCCTTCTCCTTCTCCTCCTCCCCCTCCCCTTTCTCCTCCTCCCCCTCTTCCTCCTCCTCCTCCTTCTTCTTTTGGTTGTTAATACTCCCAAGCTCTCTTTGAACTCTAAACTTAATATCTAAACTCCTTTTATAAATGTCAAACCAACATGGATTCCTTTGCCTCCCTCAACATAATAGATCACACTTTAGGTCAACACAATTTGGATTACCCAGCCAATAGCTTTAATAATTTTATTTCAAGCAACTCTTATTTTTTACTTAAATGGCATTAGTCTTGTTCTAAACAATAATTTCCATAAAATTGCAGGGTTTGTGCTGCTTTATATTGTTCTAATATATATATATATATATATATATATATATATATATATATATATAAATTAAAACCTGCTCATCCAATTTATCTTATAGCTATCCCCCCAAATGTATCTTGTATACAGTAATGATACCCTTGAATAGCCTGCTTTAAATATGTTTTTTTTTCCTTCCTCAGTTTCAGGAGCTTTCCTTAAGTAAATATTCCTCTTCTCATGTTATCATTTCTTTCACACACTGATGAAGTTGGGGAAATGCCCTTTATTTATTTAGGGAATAAAAATTCTAGACCTTGTACAATTTACTCCAGTCATACTGAAGTGCCTCTGGGTCCCTGAACACAAAACTTATTTCATTATATAGTGTTCTTATTTATTCTGTTCCCTCTTCCTATAATACCCTTCCAAATTCTGTACTTTATTTGTGATCTTTCAAAATGGATCTCAGATAATATCAGGAAACTATCCAGAGGCCTCTATCTAGTTTGATTTAGGGAACTACTCTGAGTCCTCAGTGTGCCTTGATGCACATCTAAGATAGTGACTATAAAATTACATTCTTATATGTATGAATACTTTTTATGAATAAATCAAAAAGTGCCTTAGGAATCCAGAACTTACCCAAATTTTCCCTGTGTCCCTAGGGCCTATTATAGAATCTGCCACAGAGAAGCCACCCGACAAGTGTTAGTAAATGGAAGTAAAATGAATTCTGTTTCAAGTTCTTGCTTCTTCTTACGGTGTTTTCCCAGATATAAATTGAAGGTATCCCTCTTAACAATCCCTAAGCTAGTTCCAAGTACAGTCCCCACATTCCCACTAACACCACTTTCCCTGTCCTGCCTCACTTATCTTCTTGAGTCTTCAGCATTTAACTATTTGGACTTAGATACAAGGCGGATGTATGTATTGAGGAAATAGCTGAAAACCCAAAGAAATGTTTCTACTTTTTTCCTCCCAAACAGATGGCAAATTGAGAAGATTCACATTCAATATACTAAGAAACATTTTCTCCTCATGAGGACTTAGGTTTGCAATATTCATTATATTAGCGCTTTCAAGAAAAAAGAAGCAGATTCTCAGTTCCTTATGAATTTGCTGACAGAGTGAGAGCAAGCGGGAGGCCCTGAGGACCCCCATGGGACCTGGGGTGTGAGTTCCCGGCATCAGCTGTTTGAGTCACTGGAGGTCTACACTGGCTCTGATCTTTTTAATTATCTGCCAAAAGCTCTGACTTAAAGCATAGCTCTTCCCTTCTCCTCCTTGCAACAATGTGCATACAATATTGCTCCATAAGCAATACCAAATGGTGACACCTTGAACATTTTACTGTTTCTCAGACACACACTAGCAGTTCAAGCATTGCTGCCTCCACCACCTTTTCCTGTCCCCTTTCCACTTTGTTAGTCCAAAATTCCTTGATCAACCCAAGAGCGGGAGTAAAACCATGCAGTTATATGCATGGGCTACATCCTGAATTCAAAGTGCAACCTGGGCACTTTTAGCTGTTATTTAACTTCTCTGTTCCTCAGTTTCAATAATACCTAATTCAGAATACAGAGTTGAAAATGAAAATATGTTCATTTATGAGCCTTGCTCAGTTAACATTATCGTATTTTCTATCTTCCTATATGTTGGTTAAAAAAAAGATGGAAAAGGCAGCATTTATTCTATCAGCTACTCTCAGGTTTATTGAGGCCTCATTATATTGCTATGAGGTAAATTTATTATTCTCAATCTGTAGCAGAAGAAACTGAGGCTCAGAGAAGTTGAGAATTTTGCCAAAGTTAGTAAAAGCCACAAGTCATGATTAAAACCCAGGTGTTTCTGAATCCAAAGCTGTGTTAGTTTTCTTCTCAGCTTCTAAAATGCCTTATGCATGCTTCCCCAGTGGCTGACACAGGAGGACAACTATAAATAGTTATTAAATAAGTCAGCTGGTAAGCCCCTCCCTTTCTCAAGCGCCTCTCCACTAAGCACTGTGGTACTTTTCTGTTTTCAAGAATGCACACCAGACTATATCTGGAGCCTTCACTTGGGGGATGCTGTTTTTTAATGAGATATTGGAAGACAATCAGAACAAAAATCAAGGAAGAAGAATTAAAGGTGTTGACCTTTGCTTTGGCTTCACTGTGACTTGCCCCCTTCCAAAGGGAAGAGCAGAGGGAGCAAAAGCTCACATGCCTTCACTTGGAGCAAAGATGGCAGGTGGGACCCTCAGGCACAATCTACGTTAGAACTCTGCCTTTGCCACTTACAGCCATGTGCTCTTGGGTGAGCCATTGGCCTCCTGTGAGCCAGTTTTCTCATCTGTAAAATGGGCTATTAACCTATATTACAGATTTGTTATAAACATAAGAGAGATTCCAGCACACAGCAGGCACTCTATAAATACCTGTTGCCTTAATGATGCCTTCTCTACCACTTTATCCCCAGGTCCACAAAGAGGTTCAAGCTGGGTTAGTCCTCACGATTGAATGCTCCAAGCATCTTGGGTGTTCCAAGATTAGAACTTTTACTCTGTATACTCTGCATACTCCAACACAGCCCCCACAATAGCCCTGGGACAACCTCCTCCATTTCCCTAAGGAGCATTTCACTGTCAAACACAACCCACAATGCTAAATCCCCCCTCATACCCACCCGTTGGTGGGGGCCAATGATCATAATCTAAAAAGACATATTCAAAGCCACACAACATATTAGTATCTTTCTTAAGAGAAAATGTGCCTTGTTTATAAGATGAACACTTAACACACCATCTATTACATGTCTGACCCTCCAGTGGCTGTCTTCAGGTCCATGAACTCATTTAAGGCTCATAATGACCAAAGTAGATAAGGTTATTATCTCCATGTTATAAATGAGACCATCAAGACTCAGAGAAGTTCTGGATTTACGTATTAATTTTACACATAGTCACTGAAGGCCTTCCTTATAGCCAGGGGTCATACAGGCAATACAGCTCTGGGCTGGTGAAGAAGGACACCACCCGAGTTCATATCCTACTGTGTGATCATAAGCAATGTACTTAAAGTTGCTGTGCCTCTGTTTTCTCACCTCTAACGTGGAGATAGGATTGTTTTGTTTTGTTTTGTTTTATAAGATTTAAATGCATGAGGTGAAGAATGAAAAGCATTTAGGGAGGTCTGCCATATAGCAAATGATCAGAATGTGTTTGCTATTATTAATAAATAATAAGAAAGAGCCCTGCCATGTGAGAATAGGAAACAGTTAACAAATAGCTAATTTCCATTTCACAATAGAGAAATTAACGAAGTCACTTAATGCACAAAGAAGGAGCTAATCAACTGCCAGTAGGAGGGAGGGTTCCAGATTGAAGTGACTCCTCAGTTAGTAGGCATCCAGTGCTCAGGGATACATGCTACCTCCAAAAGAGTCATAATTCCCAACATAGCTCTGCTGTTAAGGATTGCTCTGTAAACACCCCTCAGTAACTATAGAATCAGATAAATCAACAATATCTGTCCAAAATTGTGTCCAGTAAAGATGAAAACATGCATCAAAGACATCTGCATGTTTTCATAAAAACTCAGAAGACCCCTTCTTTTTTTTTAATGTTTTTTTTATTATATTATGTTAGTCACCATACAGTACATCCCTGGTTTCTGATGTAAAGTTCGATGATTCATTAGTTGCGTATAACACCCAGTGCACCATGCAATACGTGCCCTCCTTACTACCCATCACCGGTCTATCCCATTCCCCCACCCCCTCCCCTCTGAAACCCTCAGTTTGTTTCCAGAAGACCCCTTCTTAAACAAAATGATTTATAAATGTGTAAAACTGAGTGCACCACAGATAATCAGGGACAGGAGGCTCCTGCTCACAGATCCAGAAATGCCTTGACTGCTTGCAAAGCTCACCCAAAGTTATACAGAGGAAAGACAAGTCTAATCATCAGAAATATCAACTCAAACTCTGAATTCATCCTTCAGTTATTTTCCTTCTCAAATAATGCTCTTTTGGGAGTATTTGGAAGAATCATTTCTCCTGAGAAAATATCACTGACTGACATTTAGAAATAATACAATTTCCAGCTATGAACCATCCTTTGCATTGCCTCTGTTTTAACAAGAGAGAGAGAGACAAGGTAGGGAAGGGAGTGATAAGTAGTGTTCATTTACAAGAGGGGGTGGGGATAAAAAGAGTTTACTTTTGAAAAATCAAATGGGCCTACTCAGGTACTATTGATAAGAAATACCAAGTGTGGGATGCTTACAACATAGCAGCACTAGGTGGAGTGCCTTATGTATTTGTTTTTGTGGTTGTGATTGTTGTTGTTTTTCATTGAATCCTTACCCCTGGTGAGATAGATGTAATTTCCCCTGTTTTTCAGACATGGAAACTAGGACACATATCAGGTTACTTGAGAAATAACTTGGCCAAATCTCATGGAGAGTAAAATGCAGAGTCAGAATTCAAATTCAAGTCCCTGGATTCTGCAAGTTACATCTTAAATCACTATGGTGTTCCCAACGGACTCAGATTCACCCAAATTGTTTCAGGCTTCAGAGTTAAGGACCTACTTGTAAATCCCAGTATGGAAAGTGCAAAGATCCACAGTCTCCTCCTGGGACATAAACCTCAGTTCTACATAGTGTTGGCTAAGGTTCTGATTTGTCTTCCCCACCCTTAATGGAAAAAAAGGGGGAGATGACTTTTAATTTGGTTTAGATAAAATGTTTCTTCTGTCAGTGTTGAATAGATAATTGGCCTTGTCCTGGCATGCAAAGTGTGATTCTGTTATTGTCAGATGTCTTGAGTGTGATTAAGTTGTCTTTTTTCTGTCAAATCATCTTCAGAAAGGTAGTAGGGCATGGTCATTGCTGTAGTGTACTTAGAGTGTGAGGACTTAACACAGAAATATAATAAATAAAAGGGACGATGGTATTTACATCCCAGGCCTATTTGTTGTAGGATTAAGGCAATAGTTTTCAGAGCTTGTTGAAGTGACTGGCACATAGTAGGAATTTTATAAATGTTCTTCTCTTTCTTTGTTACAGAGAGATAATGATTATCATAGTCATTTGTATAGAACAAAAATGAAATAGACTATGCTGTTGAACACTATATTTAATTTTAAAAAATCTTGTTAGGAAATGAGTGGAAAATGTTTCTGCATTTGCAGTAGAGCAGAAAACAAGGCAATTACGGATATCAAGAATTGACTGTAATCACCAGTCAGAGATGCAGAATTACAACACAGGCTCCTAAAGGGAAGAGTAGTGAAGAAGTTTGGATTAGAGGTCAAATACATTTCGGGAGATGAGAAAGAATATGAAAACTGTCCTGTGGTTATTTCAGTAGGATAATTAACTTGGGTGAGGGGAAAGAAATGTTACATAAAGTTTCCTGAAACAGGCTGGAAAAATCAGTGGATAATCTCAGGGAATATTTCACCATCCACACTGCCATCATCGCTGTCAACATCAGCGTAAACCAGCCCATTGATTTTTTTGCCCCAAATATATAAAACTACGCAAATAACAATTACCAAGTACTTACTGCATGGTAGACACTGCTAACATGTTAGCCAATGTACTCTTCACAGGAACCATTTAAGGTAAATATTATTCACATGCTACAGATAAATAAGTTGAGTCTCAGAATGGAACACTCATCTCCACGGGCTTATGATTGAAATGTGGAAAGTACGGATATTACTTGATATATATTGAGAAGCTAATATGCACTGATTACTTTGTTTTCCTTGTCTCATATGATCATCACAGCAATCCATGACTTAACCATCATCACAACCATTTTACACGTTAGAAAATTGAACTTCACAGAGTTTGAGAAACTTGCCCAAAATCACAGTTATAAATGGCAGAGGAGTAGAATCCTGGTTTGTCTGATTCTGCCATGGCACTACATGGGAAGCCAGGTAAATACCCCGTAATTATAGATAGATATGCTTAGTTTAAGACTGTCAGTCCCAGAGGAAAATCAATGATCAAAGTCATGCCTAATGGCACAGTCCTTTTCTTTCAACAAAGCCTGAATTTATTCATTTATGGTCATTAGTCGTACATAATCATGGCCAACCTGCCAGGTAAACAGCTAATTATTTTGGTTGTGTTATAAGCAAATAAATTTCCCTGTCTGCAAAATGACAAATGAGACCAGATCAGCAGAGAAACAATTGTTCCAAGGTTGCAAACTCCCAGGAGTCTAATGAACAATGGCTTACTGAATGAGCAATTGCAAAACAAAGAGATTACATTAATGTGGTTTCTTTAGAAACAGAGAGCAATCCATTGGCTTTAATGCCTTTGCAATAAAGAACTTTGGCAGCTGTGGGTTGGGTGGCTGAGAAAGTATACAAGAAATGCTCTCACCTTCAGCGCAAGGGTCTAGGAACCTACAGTACTCCCTGGGCAGAGGTCACCAACAAGCACCACCTCCAGGACTGCATGAATCCCAGAAATTTCACCCTGAACCTGGTAGCCTAGCCAAGGGTAACACCACCTGTAACCAAGCCAAAAGCTTTTTTTATGAGCACATATGCATGCTTGCACTCTGTGAATGTCTGGAGCACTCGAAACAGAAGGCAGTGCATCCAATGGCCCCAAAGATGAACTTTGGACTGGATCAGATCTGGATTTGAATCCAGCCTCTTCTGCTTATTAGCTCTGTGCTTTTGGACAAGTGGGTTAACCCTTTTGCAGCCAAGGCATCTTACCTACAAAATGGGGGCAACAGTTTCTCACCTTCTCTAAGAATCCTTACAAATATTAACTAAAACAGTGGCAAGGCACCAAGCTGGAACAACTTGCTTCTGTGTGTGTGTGTGTGTGTGTGTGTATCTGACTCTGACATTCAGAGAAATCAGATCAACATAAGTAGCAATGACTTAGATATCCAGGCAAGTCATGCCCTAATCAGGACTGTGTTTTTGGGCTTTGTAATTTTTCTGAAATTTTTACAAGACAAGGAACTGGGGATCAACCAAAGAGCAGAGTAAATACAGTTAAACTGCTTTGAACAGATTCAGCTTATGTGCTTGTAAGTAGCTTATTCACTCTAGTTTTAGGAAAACAGGAAGTAATAAGATTAAGGATCTAAAGCTCAAATGAAAACATAATGTCAGACCTAGTCCAAGTAGGATTTGGGTTCAGGAAAGAGATTGAAATACTCCATAAAATTAAAGGGCGATGAACAGGCTTACGATAAACCTGATGCACATACTGTCTCTGTATTTTGTAAACTCCTAATGGAGCACTACATAGAAAAAAATAAATTAAGAGGGTTTTTTAAGAAAGTCCAGTGCTGAGCAGGAAATAGGGGCCAAACATTTTCAGAATATGAATACTAATGATTTGTATGCAGGTTTTACCATTAGGAACTTAGCAAGGGATGGAGAAGTGGCCTGCAAACTTTTTGACCACTGTGCACTCAGTAGAGCGAACACCTCTAGCCCTACTTACGGATTCATCCCTGTTTGAAAGATGGTTGTTACAACAACAGTTGAAGGAAATAGCCCTCATTGTTTACAATGTCTATCATAAGGTATAGTTGGGAAAAAAAAAAAGATGTGGTTGTGTATGTGGTTTTAAACTGCAAAACAAAGTGATTCAGGCTTTAAAAGAATCAATTAGCTTTATTGATCATGTGACACAAATTATTTAAATAGTAAAATTTCAGAAGTAGCCCATTAATGAGAAATCACTGCACAAGCATATTTAGGATAATTATAGGCATCTGCTTTAGAAATGGGTATAGATAATAATATATTTAAACTGCTATGGGTATAGATAATAATATATTTAAACTGCTAATAAATAATATATTTAAAACTATGTTTTAAAGTCCAGTTAAAATAATATTGCAAGCATGTTTTACAAATATGCATTATTTTCCTTCTAAGGACAACTGAACACAATAAATTGCTAGTAAAGAAATTAAATTTATAGTAACTTGCTGTGAAAAGCAAAAACAGCAAAAATTCTCTCACCAATTCAAGGCAAACCTGATGATATATTAGTGAGAAAGCCTTTCTGATCAAGTTGTAGAATTCTCAAAGTCTGTTTTCTAAGTATGCGCAGTATAAGCTTTAGAACTTACAAAGAACTGCATGTTAGTCGAACTTCTTTAAAAAATACTGAAGACGCCTTAGGAAATTCTAACTTCTGTGAGGCATTTCTGCTTTTATCGACCACTATTAATACAATAAACGGGTTACTAGCAAATAACATCTAATCACATATTTAAAATTAAAAAATACAAAATAATACAAAAATAAATTAAAAAAATTAAAATACAGTAAAGATCAGTTATCAGTGCATTAGATAAATGTACTCACAGATTCAGGACTATAATAAATGAATGAATACATAAACACCTGCTACTCATGTAGCATTGATTAGGAACCACATACTGTTCTAAGTACTTTGTGTACATTTGTTAACTATCACATAAACCTTCAAATTCCTCACTTGTATCAAGGGAGTAGATACTAATATCAATTCCTTCAAAGATAAGGAAGCTAAGGGATCGTATTCCCTAACGTGGATTGAGAAGTTCCTGGTTTTCAATTCTGTTTCTTCCACTCATTTTCTGACCTTCACAAATCACACAATTCCTCTGGCCTCTGTCTCCACCTCTGTGAAGTATCTGGGTTTTAAACAAATAACACGTGTACAGTTGTTTCACCCAAGTGCATACTAGGTATTAAGTGAATGTTAATCTGAATCTGAAATTGAATATGGCAAGAAAGAAAAAGAGATGTTCAGATCCTTTACTCTGTTGCTTTTATATTTAACTAAATCTTAAATACAATTTTCTCATATGTGTTTCTTGAGACATTTTACATTATGCATTGCAATATCTCTATTTTACTAGCAAGCACTTAATATCTAGATATTAGTAGTCTATACTACTAAAGTATATACTTTAAATGTAAGGAAAGTACTTCTCCTTATTGGATCATATAAAGAAACTGGATAGAATTTAGCATTGATTCACTTACAGAGCAAAGTATTGAAAGTATTGTATATTTACTTTTATATTCACTGTGGGAAATCCAAGGGAGATGTTTATAGATGTCTGCATGTGATTTGAATGGTATTAACTGTCACTCTGAAAGGTGGATAGTATTCGTGATGTTGCCTTTAAAGGAAAGTCATAAAAATCATCCGGGACAAGGTGGTTGCTGAGACAAGAAGCCAGATAGGGATATTGGTGGATATTGGTGATTCTCACCCCAAAGTTGGCAATAAACCATCTTAGTAGTGCACTCAAATATAATCAGACTCTAGAGGACTGTCTCTCATTAACCAAGTGCCTAAAACACTGACAGAAAAAAATATTCCATTTTATTAACTTAAAGTGAGAATTATCATTGCCAAGGGGTCTTAAATGCAGGCATTTGGCTTAGTAAATTCAATTATCTGATTATGGTAATTCTTTCAAATAATAAACAATAGGTATATTAATTTATTCATTCATCAAGACATTGAGATATGTACCTGGGATACAATTTTAGCACAAATAGATATCCTCCTTAGTGCTTGGCCTTCTAAGATTTACAGACTAGTGAAAATGATAGGTGTACATAAAAAATTACACAAATTATTATAAAATTGCATGTAAATGTACAAAAATTAGTACATGACATAATGCTCTGTGAGCCATCACCCTTTATAGTCAAGCAAGTATAAAGGTGTTGACTTCTCTACTACAGAACCCTTGTTCATTTATGCCTCCATTTTCATAGATAAAAAAGTCCTCTGGTCAGTCTTCCTTTTAGCTGGAGGAGAAAGAACATTCCCAATTCTGCATATATTAAGCACATATTTCTATATTTTCTGCAGTGACCACTCCTTTTCTCTTATCATATTCCCAGTTAAGACGTGAATGAAATCAGTTAAGCTAGAATTTGAGAGTCACCCCCTGGCTGTTCCTGCCTCATTAGTGTGTCTTTTTAAGGTACTGTTTAAAAGATTTTATTTCTTTCTTTATTTGAGAGAGTGTGGAGGTGGGGGGCAATAGGGAGAGGGGCAGAGGGACAAGCAGATACTTGGCCAGATCCAAGAACCCAAGATCACAACCTGAGCTGAAGGCAGACGCTAAACTGACTGAGCCACCCAGGTGCTCCTTCAGTCATTTTCTATAGATAACTATACTTGTCCACCAGATGATAGTTTTACCGGTGTTGGCGAGGTCATGCTCTTTTGGCAAATCTTCACTAACTGTGTACATATAGATATGATGCTGAATATGACCTCAGAGTGGAGAAGCATGACTATTGGTCCTTCAACTTCTTTTAGCTATGCAGTGAGTAGTTTGATCACAAAGGGTTTCCAAGGACCATTTCATGGAATTTTAAAGGCAGGTGCTCATGGGGCAATTCCAAGGACTGTTTCCTGGTGTGCAGCACATTACCTGAACCACCACGTCAGGAGGAAAAAGAACACATGGGTGAGCAGGTAGCTAAAATCCAATGGAATTTTTAGAAGAAAACACTTGCCTTCCTCTCTTTTTTGTCTAAGCTTCTTTCAGTGTGGTCTGTTCTGAAAAGTCGCAGTGGAATCAAGAATGACAAGAGATGATGTCCCCATGAATGTATTCTCCTACCAGTGGAAATGTTTGCAAAAGCTAACTGTAACTTTGAAGGGGGGAGGGTGCCTGATATATTCTTTAGACCACACTCTTACAACTATCACTATGGAGCCAGCTGACACACTTCTATTGGCCGTCATTGTTGTAAAGGTATTTTAGACCACCAAATTTAAGATATAATAAGTTGTAGGCTTTGGGGAAATTAGTTCATAATTTGGGGCTTGCTGACCATATGGCATATGCAGGAGAGCAAGAAAAAGTTATGTCTTCTTTTACAAAGATCTAGATACTTGAAAAGTATCCCTTGCTGAAATTCATCATGGAGCCAGCCATGCCGTTCTAATTAAGTTTACAATGTCTATTGTTAAAAAGAATAGTTCTTACTGTGTGGAAGAAATTATACCCAGCAATTCCAGCCTATAATAGTCTGCAAAAATAACTCCTAATTGACTGTTGAGAGTAATGATAACACGATTTAAAACTTAACGTCGGCACCAGAAAATTTAGTGCAGAAGACTACTCCGAGGGTTAAGCTGTCAGGAAAGCAGCCCATTGAATTTTTCTAGGCTAATTCAAATGAAAACGCTAAGATTCAAAGTGATAACACAGTGCCAATGAGATAAGAATTTCTGCAAAATTAGATTACAGCCTTCTTTTGGCCATAAAAACCATATTATCTTTGACACTACTAAATCAATCACTGCAAGAAAATTATCTTCACAAGTTCAACTAGTGCTTCTTGTTGGAACCTGAAGAGTTTGGTCTGTTTTCCTGCTGTTTGAGAAACAGAAGTGGTGCTTTTTTTTGTTGTTGTTTTACATATTTCTTGTCTGAAGAGAGATGGATGTTTCACAACTGGCTGTGTGACAAAGAAATCACACCATTTGCCTTTACTATCACCAAAGATATCATTTAATTTAAAAGGAAAAAAGTCTGCAAAGTATTAAATTGTGAAATGCGGTAACTTTTACAACTTGTTATTTAGGTGCTTATTGGCAACCACTCGCAACTTGTTAAAACGTAAGTTTATTTTTGTGTTTGTCCAATATAGGTAGCCATTTCCTGATACTTCTGTTCATTTCTCAGCAACTTCAGACATCTTTGATGAATAGGTTTCATTTAGCATACTGTTTTCCCTGTTCAGTGAGTCTTCATTTTATTGAGAACTAGTGGCCCTGGCCTAATTCTTCAGCACGACGACAGAGAACAATAGGATACTCTTGCACTGATACAAAAAAGGCTAATCACACAAAACAGGTAAAGGGCCATGACATCCTGAACATTGGCTGCTCTGGAGCAAAATGTAGATAATAAGAGCACAGACTCAGAAATTAGAGAGAACCAAGGTTGAATTCCAGCTACATTGCATGGTAGCAATATGAGCTGAGAAAGCTGCATAATCTCTCTACCCTGAGTTGCTTATTAATGAAAGTGATATAATAATTATTGTAGGGCTGGTATGAGAATTAAATACAAACTATGATGCCTGACACATAGAAAGCATTTGACATACAAAATTGTTATTATTATTATCATCAGTATTATTTGTACATCCAACTTATGTCATTTGAAAATTATTAAAAATAGTGTCTTGTTTCAAATCACATCTCCTGGAGCGTGTCATTTCCTTTGTCTGAAAAACCTTCAGACTTTCATGGTGACCTGGAAAATACTCATCAACTTTGAAGATTTATTTTAAATGCTTAACAAGTGGTGGATGAATGGAGATGATTGACAGATAACCTCCAATTATTCTAGCAGACTGATTGACACCATTGTTCTTCTACCCTCTGCTAGCGAGCTCCATTTTGAGTTAATTTTTCTGAAGGGCATGTTATGGGAATGGTCTTCCCAGAATTCGCAGGTTGAAACTCTAACCCTCAGTGTAGCTATATTTAGAGATAGGACCTTGTAAGAGGGAATTAAAGTTAAACGAAGTTAAAGGGTGGGGCCTTAATCCAACAGGAATAGTGTCCTTATGAGAAGAGGAAGAGCCACCAGGGATGTACACACAAGAAAAAAGCCCATGCAAAGATGGTGCAAGAAGTAAGTAGTCAGTAAGCCAGGGAGAGAGGTCTTAGAAGAGTTACATCTCTCAACACCTTGATCTTGGACTTGCAGCCACCCAGTTTGTACAATGGCAGCCCTACTGACTAATGCAGGTTGTAAAGGTTGTTACAAAAAAAAAAAAAAAAAAATCTGTGTCTAGATTTTGTTTGGGTTTTCTTTTTTTTTTTACTTTTTTTCTCCACCTCCTCCTCCTCTTCCTCCTCCTCCTCTTCCTCCTCCTCCTCTTCCTCCTCCTCCTCTTCCTCCTCCTCCTCTTCCTCCTCCTCCTCCTTCTTTCTCTTCTTCTTCTTCCTTCTTCTTCTCCTTCTCCCTTCTCCCTTCTCCTCCTCCTCCTCCTCCTCCTCCTCCTCCTCCTCCTCCTCCTCTCGTCCTCCTCCTCCTCATCCTCCTTCTCTTTCTTCTTCTCCTTCTCCTTCTTCTTCTTGCCTGTGGATGTCTTTTCCCAGCACCATTTGTTGAAAAGACTGTCTTTTCTTCACTGCATTACCTTTTCTACTTTGTCAAAGGTCAGTTGACTATATTCATATTGGTCTCTATTTCTGCACTCTCTATTCTGTTCCATTGATCTATCTGTATTCTTCTGCCAAGATCACACTGTTTTGATTACTATAGCTTTAGAGTAAGTCTTGAAGTGGAGTAGTGTCGATATTGTGTTGGATACTCTAGGTCTTTTTTCTCTCTTTATCAACTTTAGAATCAGTTTATCAATACCCACAGAATAACTTGCTGGTGCTTTGGCTGAGATTGCATTGAATCTATAGATCATGTTGGGAAGAACTGGCACCTTGACCATATTGAGTCATCTTCATGAATATGGACTATTGCCCTATTTATTTACTTCTTTGATTTCTTTCATCAGAATTTTGTAGTTTTCCTTATACAGATATTGAACATATTTCGATAGATTTATACATAAGTATTTCATTTTGTAGGGTGCTAATGTAAATGGTATTTTGTTTATAACTTCAAATTCCATTTGGTTATTGCTGGAGTATAGGAAAGCAACTGACTTTTATCTGTTAACCTTGTATCCTACAACCTTGCTCTTCTTACTTACTAGTTACAGGGGGCTTTTGTTGATCCTTTGGATTTTCTACATAGATGATTACATCATCTCCAAACGAAGACAGTTTTATTTCTTCCTTCCCAATCTGTATATCTTTTCTTTGCTTTTCTGGTCTTATTGCATTAGCTAGGACTTCTGGTAATATGCTGAAAAGTATGTTGAGAGCAGACACTCTTGCCTTGTTCCTGAGCTTATCAGGAAAGCTTCTAGTTCCTCACTACATTTTATTTTTTTATAATGATTTTACATGTGATAATCAGACTCGACCATGGAAAATGTTTCAAATTAAGTTCATTGCTAGTGTTTTAAAGGCCTCTGTTTAGCCAAAAATTGCTACATATTCCTACCTGTCATGCACTTAGGAAGTACTACCTCTGTCTTCGATAGAATCTTCTCCCCAGTCTGACTAAAATTTGTTCCAGAAGCGGAGCATGTCATAATTTTCTTTACCACTTAGCTTCATAAATTCTTGGTTTTAAAAATCTGGTCATAATATTTACATTTTATTTTAACTCTCCCTTTGGTCCTGTCCATTCTTCCACAAGAAGGGTAATACATACAATCTAATGATCTCCTTCCCCCTTAATTCCGCCTTTATCAAAATGTAAAGCAACACTACATTAAATTATAAATTAAAATCTAAGCTGTTTAGGCAACAAGACCAAAAAAGAGAGGGAGAGAAATTATTTTGATTTAAATTCCAAGGTAGCAAAGTAAATCGAAAAATTCATAAATTGTTGTTGAGTTCCACATATTAGATTTGGCATTTAATCTCATTTTATTGTATGCAAGTCACAATTTGGAAGCTGCAGTCTGCATTACTTATAGCCATAAAGGGATTGATCATGTATTCTATCTGTAGTAACTAAAATATTTTAACAAATGTTGTAAGATACTTTATTTTTTTTAAGTACAATTAATGATATGCCTAGATAACAACTTGGTTGTGTTACTAAAAAGTATCAAAAAGACTTTATACTAAAACTAATACAACTCAGGTAAAGATACCAAATTAGAAACCTAGGAAAGTCTTTCTTGACTCTAATTTGGTTGGTTATATGAGAACAAGAAAGTGTGCGTAAGCTGCAGAATGTGAGAAGAGCCTCCAATTTTTATTTTAGAAAACAAAAGAGCCCATGAAAAATTAGCATTTTTTAAAATTTTTCATCCTATTTTTCAAGTATGATTTTCAACCTTATTAGTCTTTAAAAGAATGGTGTTTATTTCAGATTCATGCATGTATCAGGAAAATATAAGAAAATAGCCCCACGGTGGTTAAAATATTGAAGGTATTATTTGCTCTGAATGTTTCCTTGTGTTCATTAAACTTTACTAGATAGGGTAACCTTGAGCAGTGCCTGCATTTGATTGCTTAGAATTCCAAATCTGATCTGTAAAATCACCTCCAGTGTGTGACTGAGTTTACTATGTAATTTTTCTTTCCAAATATGCCATTATTGTAGTCTTTCACCTAAACCCTAAGAATGCTGTTATTAACTAGCTTTTAAGGTCCTCAATAAAGCAACATTGAGGATGTACATAAAAACACTGCATTTTTATTAAACAGCCCTAGAGGAAGGAAAGGTTATTTTAACAGTCACATCAACAGTATGGTTCTATGGTTCTATTCAATTAGCATTGGCTTGCCAACCTCCTTAAGTATTGGCACCAGGTCCAAGTGTGCTTATTAATAGATTTTTCTTTTTCTACATTTTACCCAATATCACAAAACTTTGGTAAAAACATGTCCTAGATTTTTCAAGGCAAGTAATATTTCTATCCTCAATCTCTTTCCTCCCCCCACCCTCTCAACCTCTTCTCTTCTCTTAACCTCTCTCCCTTAACCCTTAAGTCCTCTTCATTTCCTCTCTCCCTTAACCCTTAAGTCTGCTGCATTGTGAGGTTAAGACACAGAGTGAGAGAGGAAAAGAGATGATAGATACATAGAAGATAGATAAGAATGATAGAGGTGATAAATGGAACCATAAAAATACATGAGCTAGGGAAAATTTAATGGTGACAGAAAAGACAACAGATTTGAAAACATTTTTTTTAATTTAAAATGTTACTGAAGTGAGCAAATGTGAGAAGTCAAAGATTAGCAATATAAAAGAATTAGAGGTTCAAAGGAGATATGGTTAAATATAGTAGCTAGGTTTCATTTAAGATTTAGTATGTGTCAGAGTGCCTGGGTGGGTCAGTCAGATGGGTGTCTGCTTTCAGCTCAGGTCATGATCCTGGAGTTCCAGGATGGAGTCCCGCATCGGGCTCCCTGCTCAGTGGAGAGTCTGCTCCTCCTCTGCCCCTCACCCTGCTCAGGCGCGCGCTCTCTCTCTCTTTTTCAAATAAATAAATATAATCTTAAAAAAAAGATTTAGTATATGTCATGAAGTGTATGAAATGTATTTTCATATGCCGTTCCATTTAATCCACAAAACTTCTTAAAGATAAGGAAACTGAGATCCGAGAAGGGTAAGAAACTTGCCAAAGGTCATATCTATAATAAGTGCTGAGTAGAGATTCAAGGACAGGCATTCTGATGCCAGAGATCACCCTGTTAATAAACATCACCTTTGGGCATGCTGAGTTTGTGATGCCTACATTCATCTAGGTGGAAATGTCCAACAGTAGGTTGGATATGGGACTCTAAATCTCAGAGGGGGTAGGTTTTGGCATTTGGTAGAGTTAACCAAGGGACAAGGCCATGTTTTAAAGTAGTGGTGCACAGATACAGTGCTGGGAAATATCAACATTTAAGGAGGAGAAAATGCAGTAATGAGACAGAGAAGTAACATTCACAGAAGGAGAAGAGGAGTCAGAGAATCAGAGAATTTAGAGTAACCAATGTCAAGGGTGATAGATAGTTTTGATAAATAGAAAATGGCCAACATCAATGCATACAGCAGCATACAGCAGAGCAGTTAGTTGTAAGAAAGGAACATCATGTTTATTGGGTGCAGACGCTTAGAAACCCCTTTCCAATCTACTCCAAGGACAGTCCTAGTAGCGGATTGGAGAAAGTTGAAATTATAGTAGGTGGGAAATGGATTGACAGGAAGAATCATGGGGTTTTAGTGGACTAAGATTATAAGAATGCCCAGCACCTGCTTTTTTACACATAGTGTGATCATCATAAGCACTATTATGTTCATACATTTTCTTTTTTACTGTGGAGACTGTGCTTAGAGTATCATACAGAAATTTCATGCAGAGATGCTCCAAGAAATAATCTAGACTGTGACCTCTAAATTTTTAGCAGTGGGGGCATGTTTTAATGGAATCACATTTTGAAGATTTTTTTTTTTTAATTTAAGCCTCAGAATATGCAAGAGATATATTTAAGTCCACCAGAAGAGCCTCATTTGGTAAAGCAAAAATGCCACAATCTTTTAAAACTGGTACTTTTTCTAAAACTGAAAACTTCACACATTTTACATTTCATTTGCTAACTTTCACAGCAGGCCTCCCCAAACCCAACTTCCTACTGAAGTGTGTTTCCAAGCAATTTAATTTGGAAATTGAGAGCTGTCTTGACCTTTTCATGGATTTTAAACTCTGTGTCCTAAAAGACTTCAGAGACAACACTCCACAGGTGACCAAACATTCCAGAGTAATAGCATTCCTATTTTTAGATAGAATTTGCTATAACTAAAAATTAGATTATTCCATCAGTTCTCTTTTAAAAGCCCTTCTGGACAAGCAGTTTTTACATGTGAGTTTGCATGACATTTACCACTTTGTGTGTTGATTAAGTATTATTACAAGGCCTTTTACATTTACGAATACATGGCACTAAAAGGGAAAACTCCTGTTGTCCCTGGACTCAAGGCTCTGAGTCAAAAATCACAAAACTATAGAAAGATAACACTTTAAGATCCTCTGTGCTGCAAGGAAATTTAGCCCTTCTGAGATGTTTGCTGAGGCTCCGTTCAGAGTAAAATAAGTTTTACCAAACAGTAAAGATTTGAGCTGGGGAAACCATTCATCACTTCCATATGTTTTATTTATTCAAGTTTTCCAGAACTCATTTTTTTAAGAAAGAGTATTGTTTTGTAAGTGGTTAAAAAATATGGATCTGGATCACTGGCCTCATTTTGCAGCTGAAGGCAAGTGATACCTAAAGATGTAAGATGACCTGCCCAAGGTCACATCATCAATTAGTGGCAGAACATGTTAATAAAAATTATTTGAGCTGCAAGCTAAAGAAACCAATTTTAACCCACTCAAGAAAAAAATGACAACTCCTTGGGAGGATACTTGAGTAGCCCACAGAACCAAAAGAAAAGTTTAACAGCCAAAGTGTAGTGGAAAGAAACCAGGGTAGCTATAGGAACAGCAGTTGTCAGATCTTCTTTCCAGAATAAAGCCATAAAGAGACTCTGCTTTTACAGCATCAGCTGATGTGGTCCACTCTCCACTTAAGCTTCGAGTTCCCACAGGGGAAAATATGATTGGCTGAGCTTGATTGGCAGGTCTACATCTCAAGTCTATGGCTTGGGATTAGCAGAGCAATGGCCTCTGTCCAGATTCTTCTGTGTCTCATAATCAACTGTGTTTCATGCATGGAATGGTGTCCACATTTCCTGGCTTCGTACTCACATTGTCTTTGCTGTCACTTGGGGAGCTTTTAAAAAATATCAGTACTTAGGCCCTTCCCCCAGACGTGATTTACTTACTCTGGGTAGGGCTGGAACCTGTCCATTTGTCTGTGATGATGCTGCCTTCTGCAGAAGTTAAGGGAGAGGAAAGGAGTAATGACTGAAAGAAGACAATATCTCTTGCTTGACAAAGAACTCAGAGACCATGCAGCCCCTTTATTCCTATACTTGAGTTCAGATCAGATTAACCAAGGGAACCTGTTCTAAAATTCAGATTGCAAAACCCCATTCCAAATTCACTGGAAGAGTGAATATGTAAGAAGCAACCCCTGGAACCTTTATTTTTAAATCTCTCCTTGGGGGTTTCTCATATAGACACACCTGCACTAGACCTGTCATTTTGAGGGCAAGATCCATGACTGTGATCATTCTAGGCCAGTGATTCTTACACTTGAGCATCCATCAGAATTGCCTGGAGGGCTTGTTAAAATACAGCCTGCTGGGCCTCACCCTCAGGGTTTCTGATTCAGTATGTCTGAGTTGGTGCCTGAGAATGTGCATTTCTGGTGAGTACCCTGGGGATTCTGTGCTGCTGACTCAGGAACCACATTTTGAGAATCATACCTGTAAGAGATTAGAGCTTATTCTCTCATGGAACCCTGATTGGAAAAGTCTTCTAAAGGCAAATCCATGATGGTTATCCTGGAGGAAAGCAGCAATAGAGAGCTCCTACAGAGGAGGAGGAAGAAGCAAAGTCAGTAAAAAAGGAAATGGTTGGTGCATGTTGAAAACACAGTTCTATTGCACAATGTGAGGCATTACCGAACCCATAGTCTTCTTCTTATTTATTTATTTTTTTTTCCCGAACCCATAGTCTTCTAATCAGACATGTCTTAAATGGACCTAACATGGTCGGTGTTGCTAACACTTGGCACATTTCTTTTGAAATGAGTCTTAGTACACTGTCTTTTATCTTTCTTAGATAGTGTACTAGGACTCATCATACCATCTCTTTCCATATTTCTCATTATCTGAATGGACAGATTGATTAAATTATCCTAAATCATTAAATTAATTATAAATATAAATTACCAGGAATCATTCATTAATTAGCCATTTTTCATTGTTTTGAATGTTGATTCTACACTGTGCTGGGCACTGAGAAAACAACACGAAAATGAGAGATTTTTAAGGATATATCACCTAAATAAATACACACTTACATGGTGTACACATATATTTATATACTAGTACAATGAAGTATAAAGGAGTGGTCAAGACTACAGAAAGATGTCACGTGTCAGGGAAGGTCAGAGAAGCTTTCATATAATTTAACACTGAAAGGTGTGTAAATTGACATAGTGATGAAGGGAATTGTCCTAAAAGAGGTAGCAGCAAAAATCAAGTCATAGAATAAAGAGAAACCTGTGGTCAAGCAGCAAAGACTGTTGCTTATCTATGAAGAGAAAGAGGATGAGTTCCTATATTTGAGGTCCTCTTGGGCCATGCTAAGGTAATGGACAGATACTAAAGGATTGTTTGCAGGGGCTTATATCAGTGGCACTTGGCCCTAATATCAGCATCACTTGGAGAGCTGCAAAACAAAACCAGCACATAGGCCCTACTCCAAATTAATGAAATGGGAATCTCTAGAGATGGACCCTGGTCATCAGTATTTTTTTATAGCTTTCCTGGTGGTTCTTCTATCCAGTGATGGGTGAGAATGGACAAATTATAGTATCATGTTTGCTAATAATAGTCAAGATGGTCTGGCATCCCAGCTCAAGGGCTGATTGGAGTGGACAAACTAAAAGCAGCGAGGGCAATAAGCAGGTTGTGCGAAGTCCTGAACTTGATAGTTTCAGTTGACGTGGAGAAGAATGAGCTATAAGAGCAATGTCAAAGAGGTAGGGTTACAGAATGAGATTTCTGATTGAAAGCATTGGACAAGGAGCTTAGAAGGGACCAACAGAATCCCCAAGTCCCTGCCTTGGCCACACCTCATTTAGCTTTCCCTTTTTTTCAATTCCGTAGTGTTTTCCTGGACAAGTTCTATGAACCACATACAAATTGAGCAAGACATTGCCTTCTTGTATTCCAGGCCTGGTCATCTCCCCAGAGCAATCATCTTACTACTGAAGTCCTGAGCAACATGTCATAGAATTTTCCTTCCAGTTTAAAAACCACTTATATTTTTTATGGCAAATAACTACTTTTGGCAATCAAAGCATTTACATAAAAGTGAGGCTACCATGGTGATTTTTCCCCTTCTATTTTAAAGTATGTCTACATCTGGGGGAAAAAATTGCAAGTAAAGTCCTTACTGAAATTTAATGCATGGTTTAATACCTCTATTTGTCAAAATGTCAGCTGCCAAACACCTAGCACAGGCCAACATTGTTTCTAGGGACTGGAGAGCTTGGCAAATTGGAAGACAATGTCTTTAAAGGGAGTTCTAAATATTTAAGAGTGAACACATTTTTTCTTTTCTGTAAGTTGATGTCTACTAAGATAAAGGCATAGGAAAAAACAGAATGGGGCTGCATTGTCTTGTAATTGTGATCTAGCCATTGCAAAAATGGACTATGATTCTCCCATTTTCATGGATGATGCTATTAATAATTTTTTTCAGAAGTAATGAGTTTGAGTAGATATACAGGTTAATTCTGATATTATAGTAATATTGTCAAATTTTACCCTCACAAAAACCGAAGAGGTAGACACATAAGGGATTATTATCTTTTTTGAATGATGGAAAATCTGGCTCATCCAGCATCACAAAGCTGGGAAACCAAGAACCAAACCATAGGTTTCAAATTCTGAGTCCTAAAAACTTTTGTTTGCTTGCCCCTTCGCCTCCACCTTTAGAACCATCAGTAGCCTGTCTTCACATTAGGGCTGCTAGAACATGGACTGAGTGGCTTATAAATAAGAGACATGTGTACAGTTCTGGAGGCTGGACATCTGAGCTCAGGAGTCCAGCATGGTTGGATGAAGGTGCTCTTCAGAGTGGCAGACTTTTCAGCATATCTTCAACTGTGGAGGGGCGAAGGATCTCTCTGGAGTCTGTTGTATAAGGGCATTGATCTCCTTCACGAGATCTCCACCTTCCTGACCTAATCACCTCTCAAAGGCCTCATCTCCTAATACTATCACCTTGGGCAGTAGGATTTCAACTTGGGAACTTTGGGAGACACAAACATACAGACCACCATGGGAAACATTTGGAGTTGAAATCAGAAAGATGAGTTGAAAACAGGACTCTTCCATTAGTGTGACCTGGAGCTCCTTACTCACCAATCAGAGCCAGTTTGCTCACTTTCAAATTTGGAAGAAGCTATACATGTTGTGGGATACTTTTTGAGACAGAGTGATATATCTGATGTTCTGGCACCCCCAGCCTTTGTCCCTCCATGCGCACACTCCATCACTTATGAAATTCTGGCAAAGCAGGGATTTTGCTTTGGTTCCTGTTGAGTCTGCCATGTCTGGAAAGGACATCCTCAATGATGGAAGAAATGAATTTGTAAAACACTTATCACATACCTGAAAACTGGTACGTGCTATTTCCTTCCTCCTTTATATTTTTATCTTTTACATACTTAATTGCAGAAGTCTCTAAGGACCTGATTTTATAGTCTACTTTGTCTGGCAGACACAAATCTCTCTAGCAACCTCAACAGAAATCAAACACATGGGTTGACTGCACATCCATGGGGGACAGCTGGTATCTGAGGCAGTATGTAAATAATAAATTTAGAATTTGAAAATCTCACATAGGTCTGATTTTATTAACCTAGACAACTTATAATAATTATGATAAACAGACATTGTCATTAAATATAGCAGCCATTTGATAAGATTAATCATAATGCAATACATCTTCCTTTCCTCCCGATTCAGTATAATAAATTACCCTTAGGCTCCTAAATGAAGCATTTTATAATTGAGCAAAACATCGATTTTTAGGGGTCCTTATTTATATGCAAAACAGACTTTTTGAGAATGGTAAACTTGATTAAAATCTCTCTAAGTGCAAATCACAAATAACTTCTTCTCGCAAGCCATAACTATCCTATTAATGTATAATTTACTGCATACAAGGATAGTAAAATTCTAATGTGCTTATGATCCAGATGGAAGAAAGAGTTAAATAGAGAAAATAACAAACCATATAAAATGTGAAGAAAATGGAATTGAAATTTGACAAATATTGCACAAGATAGTATCCCAGCTGGTACAGACGATATAAGAAAACAGAGACTGGGATAGAATATTGCAGTCAAGTCAATGTCAGGAGAATTTAAAGAGGGGTAAGGTTGCATGGAAGTTCTAGATTTAGAGAGGAAAATGTCCTAGATCAGATAAAGCATGAATAATACATTAGATGTGGAAAACAGCTTTGCAAATGTGGCCTTTCTTTGAGTCTGGTTGTACCTCTTCAAAATCCCTTTGGCCACTACCCAACAACTAAAAGATGATGTTCTAGGTGACTAGACATTTTCCCAACTGCATATCATTTACAAAAAAGGAAATATGTAGCTTTTAACCAAAGGACACATGAGTAACAGGATTAGCCCACATATCATTCAAAGGCAAGGCTCAATTTATGTCAGTCATGGCCTGTGCAAATACTCCCATTAAACCAACATGGTTCTTCTGGATCCCACCTAAGAAGTGAATCCAGGGGTGATGGTCTCCTGGGAATAAGACTTAAGGATTCAAAATCTCTGATTCATGGCCTCTGACCAGCCTCTTCAGGGACATACATGTTATACTCACGTAAAATTAATTTTATTTCCTATTCAGAAATAAGGAATACTACCAGCAAGTGTACCCAAAAGGACCTTCAGATTCTCCCACCCTTGTGGGCATATGTTCACATAGTGGGATGGCTCCCAGTGTTGATTTGTCTCCTTGTAGGTGTAAAACTCTTGCATCTTCACAATACAACATTTATCCATTTGCTCAAAAATGCTTATTTGTCACCAGTATATATGGCTTTTCATCCTGTGTGCTAAGAGAATTTTTAAATTGTTTCAAATAGTTTTAAATTATGAAAGATTTCAACTATATACAAAGAACAAAAAATTATAAATAATACCCACAGTTTATACAAGTCTATTTTTTTAAATATGTATTTATTAGGTCTGTGCAATGGGTGTGTGTGGGAGACTCTGCTCTGGGGATGCAGTGATGAGCAAGATGGGCACAGACCCACCCTTAAGACAGACAAGTGAAGAAGATGGGTAATAGTTTCTTCTAAGTGACATGACAGTCAAAGCCCAGGGCGATGGGACCATATGGCAGAGTGAAGGAAGGCTGCCTGGAGGGTGACATAGGAGTTAGTCAAGCTAATATATTTTTCTTTCTTCTGGAGTCAGCATAATAAATTACCCTTAAATTGCAGAATGAAGCATTTTATAATGGAGGAAAACAAATCAATTTAGAGTCTATATTCATAAGGGAAGTAGGATTTTTGAGACTGTTAACACTGATTTGGGGCTATTGGGCTTGCTCTGGGAGGGGGGAATGAGGTATGCAAAGGCCAAGCCATTGCTCTTCTCACCCCAAGATGCCTCAGGTAAACAGCGATGGAGTAAGTCCTCAATGTTCAGTGTGGACAAGGAACCCCTATACAGAGAGGGTACAATATGGTTCAGGTGCTATCAGTCTAATCACTATTGGTTCTTTACATTTTTAAAAAGATTTTATTTAGTTATTTGAGAGAGAGAGAGAGAGAGAGAGAGGGAGAGAGAACAGGGGGAGGAGCAGAGGGGGAGGGAGTGGGAGGTAGGAAAAGAATCTCAAGCAGACTCTAGCTGAGCAGGGAGCCCAACCCTGGGATCAATCTCAGGACCCTGAGATCATGACCTAAGCTGAAACCAAGAGTTGGCACTTAACTAACTGAGCCACCCTGGTGTCCTACTATCCTTTCTTTTCAAATGAAATACCTTAAAAGCATTTCACCTACTGACAAGCCCAGAACAGGATATTTTGATAAGATGTATCTATTTAAATTTAGATGTTATCTCAGAACACTCATTTTCCTGGTTAAGCAGGATTGTTAGATCCATTGCTACTATTTTGATAGAAAGCAATGGAGAAAAAGGATGCTTGATACTACACACATTTAAATAGTTTCGCAGCTTTCTGCAAAGGGCAGGTTGTGATGGTGTCAACAGGTAGATGTAGGAGGCAGAGGAACAGCTGGATCTACCGTTGGAATGCTGGATTTGAATTCTCAGTGATGTATTTTATGTGGTCTTTCATAGTTACATTCCAAAAGCTTAGTTTTCTCACTGGTAAGGTGGACATAGAAATGTGTTCCTGCCTGTGGAACACCGGACAACAAGAGACCGATAAAATGTCGTCATGCTCTAAAAGTAGTACAAAAGTTTTGGATGATTGGGTTTAAGTCAGAGTTCCTGAGAGAGCCGGATTTTCCATGCTAATTCACTGAACTGTAAATTTGCACTGTGGATGACTCCCAGTTGAGGCCATTCTGCAAAATACCTAACCAGTCTTCAAAAGTGCCAAGCTCATCAAAAACAAGGGAAGACTGATGCATTTTTATAGGCAAGAGGAGCCTAAGGAGATGTAATGACTAAATGTTCTGTGGTATCCTAGAGGAGATCCTGGACCAGAAAAAGGGCATGAGATAAAAACCAAGGAAACCTAGCACAGACTTTAATGATAATGTCTCAATGTTGGTTCATTCATTGTAGCATATGGTACCATAACATAAAATGTTAATAATAGAGGAAACTGGTTGCAGAGTATATGGGAAGTCTAGATCTTCATAATTTTTCTATAAATCTAAAACTTTTTAAAGTATAAAGTTTATTTAAAATATTTTTAAAGGGGCATCTGGGTGGCTCAGTTAGTTAAGTGGCCGACTCTTGGTTTCGGCTCAGGTCTGGTTCTCAGGGTGGTGAGATCAAACTCCGCATGGGGCTCTGTGCCCAGTGCAGAGTCTACTTGTCCCTCTCCCTCTCCCCTTGCCCCTCCCCCTTCTTTCTCTCTCTCAAATAAATAAATCTTAAAAAAAAATTCTAAATAGCATTATGGAAAATACCTATTCATTGATTTAGCCAACAGGTATGTAGTGGGTGACTACATGTGACAAACATACTGTTCTAGGAGCTGGTGATTGAGTTATGAGCAAGTAAAGTTCTAGGCCTCCCTGATAGAGTTTACACATCAGTAAGGGAAGGAAAATAAAATGTAAATATAAATTATATTGTGTGGTGCTAAATGCTATGAAAAAAGAACCAGCACAAGAGTTATGGGGGAGAGAGATTGACAAGGTGGGCAAGACCTCTTAGAGGAGGGTCCCTTGAGCAGAGAAGCACAGATGGGTATGTGATGGGCTGAGGATGCAGATGGCTATGCAAATACCTAGGATGAGAACATCCCAGGCAGAGGTAAAAATAAATGTGAGAGATCTGAGACCAGAACAGGTCTCCCCTATGAACAGGAAGGAACCCACTGAAAAAAAAACTAGTATCAGAATGTAAGCAGATGAAGTCAGAGAGACAGACAGGTGCCATATTGTGCAGGACCTTACAGTCCAAAATAACTACCTGGGATATTATTCTGAGTATACTAGGAAGACTTTAGAGGATTTTGTGCAGGAGAGAGAAATGATATTTCCATTTCCCACTATTTCGCTATGAGAAATGTCAATCATACCAAAAAGTTGAATAAATTTTACAGTGAATACACAGGTATCCCATCACTTAGAGTCTATAATTGTTTTGCTATAGTTGTTTTAGTACATATCTATCTATCCGTCTGCCCTTTCATCCATCAATCTATGTTATTTTTTGATGCACTTCAAATTAAGCTTCAGACATCAGTACAATTCCTCCCAACTACTTCAGCATAATATCATTAACTAAAGTTCAACATTTGTTTATGGTATTTTGTATTTGGAATAATTTACACATATTAAAATGCACAAGACTTAAGTGTATCCATTCCATAAGCCTTGACAAATATATACACCTGTGCACCAAACCCCTTTTAAGATACAGAATATTATATCACCCCAGAAAATTATCTCAGGCCCTTCTCAGCCCACCTTCATCCCCACCCACTTTTATTTTGTTCCAGATTTATTGAGTTACAGTTGACAAAATTGTAAGATATTTAAAGTTCACAAAGTGATGATTTGATACACATATGCATTGTGAATTGACTCCCCCATCGAGTTAATAAACACACCCATCACCTCATTATTTATCCTTTCAGTTTTTTTTTGTTGTTGTTGAGAACATTTAAGTTCTATTCTTTTAGCAAATTTCAATTATACAGCACAGTATAATCACCATATTGTACATTAGCTCCTCAGACCTTACAACTGAAAAGTTCATACCTTTTACCACCTGCTCCCTATTTCTCTCACCCTCCCAGCCTCTGGCAACCACTATTCCAGTTTGTTTCTATCATTTCAATTTTTTTTTCCAGATTCCACATATAATTGATACCATGTGGTATTTGTTGTTCTCTGACTCACTTATTTCACTTAGCACAATGCCCTCTGGGTCCATCCATGTTGTGCCAAATGGCAAGTTTTCCTTCTTTTTAAGGCTGAATATATTCCTCTGTGTGTGTGTGTGTGTGTGTGTGTGTGTGTGTGATTTTCTTGAACCACTCATCCATCAATGTATACTTAATGTATTTCCATACCTTGACTATTGTGAATAAAGCTGCTATGAACATGGGATGCATATATCTCTTTGAGATAGTGATTTCATTTCCTTTGGCTATATACCCAGAAGTGTAATAGCTGGATCATATGGTAGTTCTATTTTTAATTATTTGTGTAATCTCCATGATGTTTTCCATAGTAGCTGAACCAGTTTATAATCAGTGTAAACTGACAGTTTAAACCAGCAGTCCACAAGGGTTCCTTTTTTTCAGCATCCTCACCTGCGTGTGTTATATCTTATCTTTTTGATAATAGCCATCCCAACTGGTGTGAGGTGATATTCCTTGGTGGTTTTTTTTTTTAAGATTTTATTTATTTATTTGTCGGAGAGAGAGAGAGCGCACACACACTAGCAGGGGAAGCAGCAGGCAGAGGGAGAAGCAGGCTCCTTGCTGAGCAAGGATCCCGATGCGGGACTCAATCCCAGGATTCTGGGATCATGACCTGAGTTGAAGGCAGACGCTTAACCGACTGAGCCACCCAGGTGTCCCTCCCTTAGTGGCTTTGAATTGCATTTCCCTGAAGATTAGTGATGTTGAGCACCTTTCCATTTACCTATTGACCATTTGTATGTCTTCTTTGGAAAAATGTCTTTTCAAGTCATTTACCCATTTTTTAACTGGGTTATTTGTTTTTATTTTGCTACTGAACTGCATGAGTGCCCCCCACTCTTTAAGAGGCAACCAGTCATTCTAACTCTAGGTATTTATCTAAGAGAAATGAAAACATATCCGCAAAAAGATTTGTCTGAGAAAGTTTATAGAAGCTTTATTGATAATACTCCAAACTAGAAACATCCCAGTTACACATCAACAGGTAAATCAATGGGGGAAAAAAAAAGTGGTGTATTCATACAATGGAATGTTCATAGCATTAAAAAGCAACGAACTACTAAAGTATAGAATAATGTAGATATATCTCAAACACATTGTATTCAGTACAAGAAGCCAGACACAAAAGAATACATGTACTGTATAATTCTATTGCAATGAAGTTCATGAACAAGAAAAGCTAATTTATACTAAAAAATAAATTAATTAATTAGAATTCCACTTTAAAAGGACCTTTTCCCTGCTTTGGGAAGAAATGACTTCACTCCAGAGAAATGAAAGCAAAAGAGCTTCCTGCTCTTAACCAACGTCCTTGATTCTGAAATATGATTTTCAGTGATTATAGAAAGAGTAAAGGAAGAGCTAAGTAAAATGACCTAGGAACTAAGGCATTCTTCTCCGAAGATGGCGCTCTTTGAGGTGAGCCTACCCTTCCATCCTCAGGCAGAAACTCTCCAGTCTGAAACCCTGAGGCAGCACCTATGCACTGCCCTCTTTCTTTTTTTTCCTTTTTTTTTCTCAAACCTTTACCCAACACTTTTGTCCACTGACCTGTAACACATACTAATTTCCAGGCAGTGCTTTTAGAGACATCTTATTCATCTCTGTCCCAGGCACAAACTAACTTATAACACTTTGTATTTCACAGAATGGATTGGACTCTGACTGCACAGGGAGTCCTTAAGGTGGGTGTCAGGGATACAGGAGATCATACATGATCACTCCTAGAGAAGGCCATATGGGGAGAGGCACAAAAATGATTATGTAATAACAGTCTGGGGAGAAGTAGGAACAGAGGCATCTAAACCAGAGTGGAGTAGGAGCATGGAGATAATCAGATAAGCCTTTCATATATTTAGTTTGGGGATCAGCACAAAATGTATTAACATCAGTTAAAAAAATATGATATCCACTTAAGAGTCTGACAAGGAAGCATGCAAGTCTCCTATTACAGGTATTATGGGAACCCAATTAGAATTACCCTTTGTGCATCTGTTCTATCTAAGATTACATGGTAGGTTCAAGCTAGATTAGATCTTCCCCTGTTCTTAGAGTAAGTGGAAAAGTTTTATTAAAAAAAAAAAAAACTGTTCATTTGTATGTAAACAAAATAATCACATATAACTTTACCACCCAATCATGTATAACCGCTGTCAACTTTTAATATCCATATATACATTTTTATTATGTATATGAGATTATAGCTATAAAGTATTTGGGGACTTATTTTTATATATAATTAATACCACTCAAAATTTCCAAGTCAGTTAATATGTCTACCTTTTCACTTTAATTGATTACACACTATTCTGCAGCATGAATTTAATATGATTTATATCATCAATCCCCTATTGGTGAACATTTAGGTTATTTCCAGTTTTTTTACTTTTATGATATGGACTTCTTAATTTTGCCTGGAAATGAGGCTTAACTAGATGATTGCCCCTGTATTACTTTCAGAATGCCATTTAAACAGGTTTTTTTTGTTGTTGTTCCCCTCTAATGGAAGGTTATAAATGGCACTGCTTAGTGAACAGAAAGGGTTTCTAAAAGCTCAGGTGCTACCTAGTAGCTGATGCTTGCAGGATTTCAGCTAACCTAATGCAGAGCTCATTAATCAAGGCATAGGACACAACCCATGAAAAAGCAGTTAGAGGAGAAAATCACTTGGACTGAGTACAGGTAACCAGTTATTGTTAGCTCTGTGACCTTTGGTAAGTTATTTAGCCTTTCCAAAACTTTATTTCCACATCTACCAAATGGAAATGCTAATGCTTGGTTCTCATGTAGTTGCTGAGGGAATCATAAAATAGGGACTGTGGGTAAGCTTAAATGAATTTCCCAAGGCTATTTATTTATTTATCTATGGCTTTGTCCACACCTCCAGATATTCCTGAGGCTATCTACCTCCCACACACAGTAAAACTTTTGGCAAATGTTAAATTGTTTAATAAACAAAAATCCCTGAAACTATAGGACATAAATCTAATGTATTAACAGGCTTCATATAGGTGTTAAGGTTTTTGTAGGGAACTACAGCATGCAAATGCTGTTATACACGGAAGCTTTTCTAAGCCTCATTCACCTCCTGTTGTAGGTTAGGCCAGGTACTGGATGAGGCAGGCTTATATCTAAGTCTCTAAGGAAGGACCAGACATCGACAAATAGAGAGGAGACCATTTGAGGCAGGACATCTGAGCAAGTAGGATGTGCCACGGTGCACTCAAGACAGAGAGCTTTTATGTCACTCTTACTTTCTCCTTCTTGGCTCTGCCCATCATGGTAATAAGACCACTCAGGCTTACTCAGTTAACAAATTGGATTGCCAGAACTAGAATGGTGGCCAGACAGAAATTAACCTTCTTCTGTCCACTGCCTTAAACTTAGCACCTAGCTAAATGAATAATGATCGAATGACCATGTTTGATGAAGCTTGCTACAACATGGTTCTGGGACAGTAAAAAGTTTTCCTTACCGTTAATTTACTTGCTTTTTCTTAGAGCTAGCTTCACACGTTTGGCAAAAGAGTGCCTTATAGTTTATAAAGAATAATTCAGACATTATCTCATTTAATCCTCACTTTGTATAATGACTGTGTTATTGGATTCATTTTAGACATTACAATATAAAGTCCAGGGTGCATGTACCAGCTGGATCAGTTCACTGGATCATAGCCCAGCACTGCTGATAACTTTTCATACTATGTATGTGGGAGAATGTGATACAATGATCCTGTACGAGAGCAAAAGTAATTTTCCCTCTACCCTTCTAGATTCTTGACTAAGACTCTTCTGGAACAAGATAGATTAATAGGAGAAAAATTATCTTAATTACATGCAGACATATTTACGTATGTACATATGGGGGCCCCACAAAGACATGAGATGCAAAAGGTGGCTAGATATTTCAGGTTTATATACCGTACCGGAACTAAGGAAAGCTATAAGGATCTGGGACTTCAAAGGGTAAGATGAGAAGAGGAATGGTTGTTAAAACAAAGTTTGCCATATCATGCTGCTGAGTCTTTCAGGTGAAAAATGTACTTCTGGTAATAGCTGTCTTCCTGGTACAGGCCACCTTTCTAACATAAATTTTCCTCACAAAAGGATAACAGCTACTCTGTTTGCAAAGCTTCTGTGTCTACAGTTTCTTGAAATAATCCTTTTGCCAAAGAGGTCCATCTCGGGGGGTGGCATATACTAACCTTCAAGTTTCTGGAATCTAAGTGAACACATAGCTATCAGGGAGACATCCTGAGCCAAGCCCGGCCCCAAGCACTGGGAATGAAGTAGAAAATTAGACATAGTTTCTACTTTCATGTGGAAAATGTCCCTACTTTTACCGCCCACCACCCCCTAAATTGAGGACAGTCCTATCTGGGTCATGTTACTTAGTCTGTCCTCCCTCTCCTTTTTGGTGGACACCTAACTAAGATATAGCATGGACCAGAGGTGCATGATACGGCCTGAAGATGAACACACAACAAAGACCAGGACAATCAACTTCTGTCTTAGGAAATCCAACCTATGAAATGCAGAAATCATGTAATTATCCAAGAGAGAGCTGCCCCTGAAAGGCCTGGCTAGGACAGTGAGGCCTCAGGTGTGAACAACAGCTGTGTAGGAGGAAAAGCATGAGAGCAAGAAAATGTGGAGAGAGGAAAAGAGGCTGAGCTCAAGGAAGAGCCCCAAGGGGAAGGTCTACACCTTTTAGTTCCTGAGGTCCTGTGAGCAGCTTTCACTCCAAAATTAATTGTTCTAGGGGAGAGTCCCTACAGTTTCTGAGACCTGAGTGTTCAGCTCTTATATGATTCCTCAAAATGTGTATACTGAATTTAACGCCTCTACTTATCACATGAGGTAATTTAACTGGATTTCAATTTCTTATAAACAAAATAACCTGCTAAATTATCTACTCATGGGTGATTGCAACATTATTTGTCGCATTATTTGGAAACAACTTAAATGGCCATCGTTAGTGGGCTGGTAATATAAACTCTGATATTAACTTTCTATTGAATACAATACAACAGTAAGGAAATTGTGGTATTTTCCATATAATTTCCATCATATTTTCTTTTACTGTTGCCATGTTTTGTATTCAATAAAAATTACATGTGTATGTATCAATATGCAAATGTATGTTATATATGTATTAATTTATAATACTTATTTAGTTTTGTGTATATTTGTATATAAATACATACAATGTAATATATATTATATTCCATAAGAATATGTTACACATATCTCACACAAATATATGAGATATATGTCTATGAGTATTGCTAAGTGAAACAAAAATTAATGTTTCAGTGCACACATAAAAAAACTTTATGTGTATTCATATGAATTTATATGTATTTTTATTTATGTTTTTATTTATGCATTGATTTATATAATTCATATGAGTAGTTTGGAAAGACATGTATTAGATTGCAAACAGAGGTTACCCTGTGGCAGAAGGTTACATTTGTAAACAAAGAGTTAAAGGGGATGAACTGTATGTGTATTTCTTTCTTAATTTCTTTTTGCAATTGAAACTGAGCCCCCAAAAAAAATATTTTAAAAGAAAATCAAGCAAGTGAACCACATATTACCCATTTTATGTCTTGTTTCATTTTGTTAGGTTTTCCCTCCTCCCAGCCACACTGCTCAGTATGTGGTGAGTAAGGTCACTTGGTGTTGAGTTCTCACCTCAGTGTTCTAAACTAAGGGGTAAAAGGAGAATATTCAGTTACCATGAAGGCTGTGTCTGCTGAGATTTTTTGTTTGTTTGTTTATTTTTAATTTTGGCAATATAGATATGGATAAAAATGCAATCTAAAGCTTGAACATTGGAGTTTTTCATAAAATAAAATCAGAGGATACTTTTTAAGCCATTTAGTATAATGACCCAGAAGATACTTATTTTGTCTTTTAAATATTAAAGTAATTTTTAAAATAGTCTTTTAATAAGTCCCTTAAAAATAATGGCAGTATAAATCTATTTTGGTGTGTACTATGTATCTTTGTTGTGAGAGTGTGTTTGCCAGAGTCTTCATATTCATGAAAATATCAACATATTTTAGCCACCAAAGGAGAAATCCTCTGGGTTCAGAATGTGCCAATTTAACAAAATGTTAAATTTAGCAGTTTAAGTATGTTTATTCTTGTGTAAAACCCTATATGCAGGACATCAGGCTTTTAAAAACCCATCCGGTGTACATAGGATAAGAGTTCAGATATTCGAATAGGTGTGCTATGTGTCAAATATGCAAAGGTCAGGGAATTATAGTATGGATGCACATGTGGAAGAAGACTTTTATCAATAAGGACATTACAGATATCTTGGACTATTCCCCAAGTCATTTGGGAAAAACAGAGTTCTGATTGACTTGTACAATAGTGGGGTCCAAATGAGGGCCAGGGAGATAACAGGAAATGGGTAGAGGGCCCAGGTTCTGGCAAAACAAAGGCAGAGGACAGGACCTGTGACTGGCACAGGGAGAACCAGGTGATGATCTCAGAGCTGTCTTCACTGGGCCTACAAGTGGAGAGGAGAAGTCAGCATCATGAGAGCCACAGCCATGCTTTAGGCTCACTATTTTCCAACCCATCTCAGGTCCATGGAGAAAAACGTCAAGGAAACAAAAATGCTGATACCAGGATCACACACTAATGTGGAAGGAGTTGCTCACGTGTCTCCTTCTCTAATTAGTAAAATTTTAATAACTGGCATGGGACAGGCCTTGATGGGGGGGTGCCAAGTGGGCACTCAATGGGAAAACTTTCAGTTTTGGGGATGCAGCTAGTATTTTTTATATAGATATAATACCTGTCTCAGTACTTTTTATATTTATATTCATTGAGATGGCCTGTAGCCTGGTCTGTATTAAAAATGAAACTCAGTCTAATGTAGTGTCATCATAATGGTCCCAACTGTCTTCCCCTCAGAGTCCCCCCAACTTGCAAGATCTCAATTACCATCTTGCAGAGCTTCAAAGGCATAACTTCCTAATGTTAAAAGAGGAATAACTAAAGTCCAGAGTGATTAAGAGACATGACCTGGGCCACACAGCCTGTGATGTGAAATTCAGAACTTGGATGTAGACCTCAGCTCCCAAGGGAAACTTCCTTCCATTCCACTTTATCACCTTTTTGTGGGATTTTTTTCTATCACCTCCCTCGTTCAGTTTAATATACGTCTGCACCATGTTGGAGGACTCAGCTTACTGTTGATACCTGATTATTTTTCTACGGGAGAACAATGATCACCCAACACAGAGAATCCACTTCCTGACACTCTGTCAAAGTGATCTGCCTCCAATGTGATATTTACAAAAGCTGCCACACTGCATAGGTCACCAGAGAAATCTAGTGTAAATACCCTTGTGGAGATAGGCACACTCCCACCCAAATGCCCAGCCCTTGTGTCTTGTTTTTAAAAGGCACTTAGCCACAAGCTTCTCGTTGACCTACATGTTTTTATAGCTGTTGGTTCATCTACATCTGAGATCATTCTTTTTGAGTCACCTCTTGTATGTACTGAATATTATTTTTTGCAGCTTCTGGATACCTAATGAACTTGCTTGGGGACCAGGTGAAATATATTTTTGGAACACGATCACCCTGCACTTTGCAGGTCATGAATTTCTTTATTATTTGCCATGGCAGGCGTTGCTACCCAAAAAGTTATTATCTACTCAATCTCAGTTCTAACCTGCAAGCAGATCTGTCTGAGGAGCCAATTTATTACTGATGTAACAGCACTAGGGAAGATGAGTTTGCTTGTTTAAAGAGATGAGCGGCATTGGCAATGCTATCAATTTTCACATGCAGAAATCCTGTACATGGGATTTTTGTAGTTATTAAAAAATCATGCATAGCAATGTTTCTATCCTTCATCATGCATTTGCTGGAATTGCACATCCATCATAGCTTGTGCCTCACTAAATGGGCTTGTCTTTCAGAAATTGGTAGCCTTGCAGGGTTTTTGCCATGCAGTAAGTTGTGAGACCAGAAAGGTCATGATGCCATCTACATTTGGCTCTGTGTTTTGCCATGAAGACCCCATATGTTGCCCTTTGCATGTAATTTAGCCTCTTTATCAATTTCATATCCTTCACTCACTGATTTAATTGCATTAGATGTACCCGAGGCTCTCCAAACTGGGAAAGGATGGAGGGTACAGGATATAGCATTGTGGAATATAGATCACTGTAATATGGGCAAAAATCGTGCACACACACACACACACACACACACACACAATTAAGCACAAAGCTTACTAAGAAAGACATGGATTGTAAACCTGTTTTCTGTTCACTTGCTGAAAGAATTTGGGTATGTCATTTACCTTCCCTGAATTTATATTTTGTTTAATCTCTAAAAGGGATTAATAAAACTCAGCTTATAGAATGTTTTAGTAGTTAAGTAAGAGAGCATATATATATATATATATCACTTAGCACAAGTTATGGCATATAATAATTATTAATTACAACAATATTAATGATTACCTCCTTTGAAAATAGATCATCTAATATTGGACAGAAGGAGGGCACAGGTGTGCATGCAGTTAACCATAAAACCGGTCAGTAAAAGGGAAAATCTCGATAGAAGGGGAAGAAAATGTATTCTGCCAGTGTCCTCTGGCTAAAGAGATCAAAGGTGATATGAGAAAGTAGAAATTGAGTAAGATTTTGAAGGATGGCGTATTCAGGACTCTGACTTGCAAGTGTGAGAAACTGAAAACCAACAAAATTAAGTCAAAAAGGGAAATCTCAGGTTTGGCTTCAAGTACAATTGAATCCAGGTCCTCAAATGAAGTTTTAAAGGTTCTGACATCTCTGTTCCTGAGTTCTAAATCCTTCTGTGTGTCACGAAAACCATGCCATACTTAATTCCAAAATTTTATGACTCAATATTCCAAAGAAAAGAGAGCTTTTCTTTGCCAGAATTGATATAGTGTATCTTAGACAAGGCTATGATTGGCCCTTCCTGGGTCAGGTGTCTTCCCTGGAGCAATTGCTATGGCCAGGAAAGATAGAGTACTCTGATTGGACAGCCTGGGTGATTTTCCTAGCTCTGTGGGGTAGAGTTGTGTCCTGTGATTGGCAGCCTCACCAGGGCTACCTGAAGTGATGGCAGAATAGTTTCTCAAAGAAAAATGGGGTTCTTCAAAGAAAAAGATATAGGAGGAGGAGATAAAGAAAGCATAAGATTAGGAATACTAAAATCATAGATTTCTATTGTAATTGAGATCATAAGACATGTAGAGATTCAGAACAAGGTGAATGTATGAGGGAACATTACAAGGAAGGCTACTGTGGAAGAAAATTTTGCATATAAGCGCAGGCAATGATTTATCATATATTCTGCTAAGCTAGACATGCACACCTACTTTCTCTCGTTGGATCAAACAATGCTTCCTTCAGAAACAAGACATAGTAAATACTTACTTGCACAATGAGTGAATACATGAATGGACACATAGCCAAAGGCATATGTACATTTTTCACCTTAGAACTGTATTATTCCCATATTAAAAATACAAAGCTGAGTTGGAAAAGTTTAGTGGCTAACTTGAGGCCATGCAGCTCAGAGCTTAGACAACTTGGTTTTTATCTCAGTCAGCCCTGGCTCCAAGCTGAGTTTCTTACCACCCTCCCACAACTTTCTTTTCTTCCATCTGTTGCTATTTCTCAGGCTGACTCAGACACCTGTACCCTTGGAACTCATTGGCCAAATTTTATTTCCAGCACATTTCTGGTGTTCCTCAATCTCTTACTTAAGGCTTTGGACTAAATTATGTTTGTATCCTGGTAACTCACGGACTTCTAGACACTTTAGTGTTGGAGGGGACCTTGGAAACCATCCAGTCCAAAGGACATATAGCACATAAACTGTAGTCAAGTGACTGTCCCAATCACAGAATGAAGAATAGAAAGCCAAGTTCACTCTTCTCTGTTTTCCAGGGACTGAGTTACTGCTCTGACTATTCGAGTGATTTCTTTAAACACGATTCTAACAAATGCTCAACAGGCTTTCACTTGAATAGAGTTGCAGAAATTCAGAGAAATAAGAAACAGCAAGCCTCTCCTCCTAGTGCAAATACAGAACACAGTTCCCCTGGGTACAGGGAAGCTGCCGCCCACTAGGATCCGACATATGGAACACCCACATTTAAAAATAACAAGACTGAAGACTGCCGTATTGCTTTTACTGTCCCCATCCCAGCCACCTCTTCACATCCCTTTATCCCCTTATCATTTAATAAAGACAGCCACCTGTTTGGCTTAACAAAGTAAGCCAGCTGGGCCGAAGGGGAAGAGGGGGTGTGTGTGGACAGGGAATCGCTCTGTGTGTGGTCTCTCCTATTCCACTTTCAGTTTATGCTTAAGGCAGAGGCAACCTGCTTCTTCTACCTCCCCATCCTTCATCCTCGGTTTTAAGGAAATCTTCACATCTTTGCTTCTGGTCATGAATGGCATGATTCCACATCTCCAGCTTCAAATGGAATGTAGGGTAACCTTGTGTTCTTTCTTAGAAGCAGTGTTTATCCAGGCATCACATGTCCTTTCCCTTCCATCAAAAACCCCTGGGTGCTTGTTAAACATTCAGACTCTATAACCCCTGCCAAATTTACCAAAATATAATCTTCAAGTATTCTAAAGTATTTTAGAACTCCCTGAGAGATTCATATACCAACTAAACTGAGAGATTCTTAGCCCCCATCACCTTGCAATTTCTTCACTTCGTATGAGCCCTCTCATACAGCAAAACAGATGAGAAGAAAGACCTGGAGAAGCAGAGTGATAGTGAGACGTGTGTCCAGGGGAAAGGGAGTATGGAACAGGTTCTTCCTTCAACCCCTGGTGTAAGCCTGAGACCGAGGATAACTTAAAGTCAGTTGTGGTGCAGCCTTGTTCATTAGGGTAGGAAATTTTGTAGGGATGTTGGGCTAAAGCTTAGATGTAATGGGCATTTACCTGGAATGTATCTGGAATGTATGTTGATCTCGAGTAAGGTTTTTCAATTTGCAGGTCAAATTGATGGGTATGAAATCAGTTTAGTAGATCATGGACATCTTGAAATAAAAATAAGTCATAATTGAATACTTTATTTTGAATATTTAATAATGGAATATCACATTTGGAATGAAAAATATGAGAATGCATTTTGCATTGTGAGAATAAGGGTTGCTTTCTGAAACCTGTGTTTCAGAGTTTATCCTGAGTGGAGATGGGCTATCATCAAATTTGAGCATCACTGAACTAGGGAACCTAAGGTACCAAATGATTTGTTAAAAATTTACAATTATTAGCTTATTACTTCCATTTTATAGATGGGAACACCGAGGCTGAGATACAGTAGTAAAGAGAGAGAGACAATAAATACTGTCTCATTGTCACAGGTCCACCTAGGTTCTTACTGGCCGTTTAGCTCTATCATTTAAATAACCATATCCTCTAACCTTGCACTCCTCATTCTGGCCTTTACCCTGTGGTGTCCTAAATATATCATTGATGAGCAGTTCTACACTGTAAAAGATCTGCACATCAATTGCTATGCAGTGTTGTGCTTTTAATGCTGTTTGACAGGAACTTGTGAGGAGTTGATAGAGTCTTGTTTGTTTAGCTTTTACCGAAGGTCAGAACCAAGATTCACTGCCCTCGCTGGAGAACTGGCATTAAAATTCAGATCCTCTCTCCAATATCAAAGGCTCCTTGTTAAGGGCTCTTCCATAGGCCATCAATGGCAGCTTTGTTTACTGCCTTGAGAATCTCTTCAACAAATTAACCAATACCTACTTAACACATAAGACGCGGTTGGTGGCAAGTGACAGAAAACTAGACTCAAACTGGTTTGAGCAGAGAGAAGAACTCTATTTTTTTCAAGTAAATTAAGCATGAGGGGGAGAACTGGCTGGATTCAGGTTTGGATGTGACTGGGCACAAATGGTATAATCAGAATGGGATTCCTTCCATGTTTCATCTCCGTTTCTCCTATGTTGAATCCACAATGGGAAACGATCTCCTCTAATGGCTAGAAAGGGATTACCATCACTTCCCTATTAAGACATGAGAATCAGATTCTCTCTGGGAATCACTGACTTTAGTTGAATGACCTATGCATTCCTAAACCAATCACATAATCACTGGAACCATGTAGCATGTTATGTTGATTGATGGAATCCCACATAAAGACATTACAGTGAACCAAGGGGGATTTCTCACCCCAAATTAGGAAGCAGTTACCAGGCTAAATAAGCCCTAGGTGTGAAAAGTCAGGCCTTGTGCTAGAGAGTCTCCAATAGGAACCTCTGCCCTTGAAGAACTTACATTGATGGGTTCAATAATTTAGGGATTACTCGTGTGTGTGTGTGTGTGTGTGTGTGTGTGTGTGTGTGTGTGTACATGCACACACACATGTTCCATATTCAAATTCAGGTGCTGAGCACCATGAGAGATCTCTGGAGAAATGGCAAGCATTCTTCATAAGAGATTTGCAATATAACAGCAAAGAAAAAATGTGTATACATCATTAATAAATGTAAAGAGGAAAAATGATAAATTTCCAATGTTCGTCAATCTGGGGTCAGTTGTGTAAGGCAGAGCACAGGTAGGATTTGGATATTAAGGAAAGATGCATCTGTATGGATTGAACAGGTATGTTGAAGGGAGTGGGAAACAGGAGGCTATGACACTTGGTACCTACAGGGGGACAGTGCTAGGGAGGAAGAAGACCTGAAAGGGGAGGAGGAGCCAGAGTACAGAATGCCAGGCCTCGATGTTTAAGTTTGGGATCACCTGTGGAGTAAGTCCATCTTTACAAGAGGGGACATACCAGCTCTGTATTTCAGAAGTCACCCTGATGGCAGTGACAATGATCCTCTTGAGGGGAGAATACTGGGGGAGGAGGGTTATTAATCCATACTAGAGATTATATGAGCATGAATTTAACAGCTGTGACAGACCTACAAAGGGGAAATGGTTATAAATATCTCAGAGACACATGACAGGACCTCATAGTTTCTTAGGTGTGGGCAACATCTAGAAAGAGGGTAAAAGCTGAGTTTGATGTCTATCTTCTTTGATTGCAAAAAGCATGGTCCTCTGAGTGGTATCCTCTTGGGAGGAAGGCATTTGAGAGTGGACATCTCTTCTAGGTTTATAACTAGTCATCCTGGTTTGTTAGAAATTGATTTTTCGTCCTGGAGGAATGCTAGAGGAAATCTGCAGGCATCGTGGGAGGACTGCTCCATATGTAAGTCAGCTCTTTGAATTGGCAGACTCCTGAAATTTGGAAATCGTCAGACCTGAGTTCAACCCTGATTCTTTTGGACCAGCCATCTAATAGCAGTTTCCTTCTTTGAAAATGAAACCAGCCTCCTGGGATTATTGTGAGGTTTGAATGAGAAATGCGTAAACAATGCCCACTCAATAAATATGAACTCAGTAGTATTTATTTAGAGCAATACCAAAATGAGGCACTGACAATAACTTTATTTGAAAGTATGTGAAAATAAAGGAGAATGAGACATTCAAATTCTTTGCAGCTAGCAAGTGGCAAAAGTAGAGTTCAAACCAAGTGCATCTAAGTTAAAATTCTGAGTTCTTTCTGTTGCTCTTGGAATATTGCCTACCTAAGTTATATTTTCAAACATTTTACAATGGACTCTAAATTGCCAGTGGAAATTAGCATGATACGTGTATTATGGTCAATAAATTATGTACCCTACATATCTTGTAGGCCACTTATGGTTTTTTAAACATAACATAAGCCTCAGCAATATTACTTGATTACCTTAGTGGATGTGTTATTAGAATGGCAACTCTTTCAGTAGATGTCAATTAACATCTTTGTTACACAGATGTTCCAGGATTGAAGAAGAAATATACTGATTAATATCTCTCTCAAATCCTGGGATAAAGATGAAAGTATTATATTATCCACTTGCTGGCCAGCACAACAAATGAGATTAAAGAAGAAATTAGAAGCCATCCTTCCAAGCTTAATGAAATATGGGTTTAGCAGAGGAAGCTGGTTAGGGCTGAGCCTCCTCAAACAGACATCTGTTCCCAAACAATGTTTTTGTTTTGTCCTGTCTTCTTTCTGTTATGATTAACCTTGATGGTGACCCAACCTTCTTGCTGTTGCCTTTGGGTTCTAAAGATGTAAAACAACAAACATAAAATAGATGTCATCCCAATGACTAAACTATGCCAAGAGAGGGGAAGATAAAGTTGGGCCAAGTTGTGGACAGGGTGCAAACTCTTAGTGCCAGAGGGAAACGTGAAAAAGATGCCCGTAGCCTGGGGGAGCAAAGGCAGAACACAGCATAAGCACTCTCCCAGGAGTTAAAGGCTTGGGAGGCTTTCTGCTTTCTTATAAATGGCTAGAGTTTTTCTCTGCAAAGAGAGTTCACAACCAAGATTGTATCTTCATTAGTACTTGAAAGACATTCATGGGTATTGGTGTTAAAATGCAGTCCTTTGTCTTGCTACAAATACGTATAATAAATTCAGTTCAAAGCATCATCTGTGTATCTACCCTAAAAGTCAAACTTTCTTACTTAAAGGGTTCATATTATCCTTTTACTAAATAAAATTGCATCAGAAATTTTTTATGATGGTCCATAAGGCTGAATAGCCTGGCTTCAAACCACTTTTTCTATTTAATGTTGCCCCACTTTCCTGCTCATTTACCCCCCTCATCTGACCTCCTTTTACTTCCTTCCACTACAGGACATTTGCACATACTGTTTCTGACATCTGACCGTTCCTTTCCCCCATTGTTTGCCTGCCTTTCTCCTCATACAGACACTTTGCTGAGATGGCTTCCATAACCATCTTCTCTAAGCCTTACTTTTTTCCCAGTCTTCATTCCATAGACAATATTCTGCATCCCACAAAGCTGTGCACCTCTGCTGTAAAATTACTGTTAGGTATGCTTAATTTGTTTCCTTTTTAAGCTAGCTAAAATTGAACACTTATATCAGCAATTTGATCCTCATTACACCAGCATAAAGTTGATGGCATAATCCACACCTTTTCCCTAAACCAAGTAACAGATTTACCAAAATTGGTTTATTTACTGACACCTTATAACCGTAGAAGGGTCAAGATTTGAACCCAAGAAGTCTTGATCCAGAGTGTACGCTCTTAATTTCAGTCCTATATGCCTCCCACCCTATCTATTATTTCTCTTTCACAACTGAAAATAGACATTTCAGGAATTATTGTACTGCATGCAGTATTTCAGTGCATCCTTTAAATAAAGCTTATACCTACACACAATGTTTCACAATATGAATCATGGCTTTTCTCAATAGCTAACATATATCTACAAACTGACATACAGCTACACACACACACACACGCACACACACATACATATAATGAAATATATTTTTTATATAAAACATAACTATATATCAGGCACAGTTCTGTTCACATTAATATTCATAACCCAGGACTCAAAGTCACATAAAAAAAAAGAAAAAGAACAGAATTCACTGAGGAGCTACAAATGACTATAAGCCCATAAGCAAATGTTCAGCCTTACTACTCATTAATGAAATAAGATACCATTTCCTACCTCTCTAATTAGCAAGGATTAAAAAATAAATAATACTCACTGTTGGCAGGAGTACAGAGAAAGGACTTTGTCATACATTAGTGGTAGGAGGAAAAAAATGTTTATAGCCTCAGTGCAATGCAAATTTGGCAACATATAGCAAAGGATTGCAAGTTTACCTTGGCCTTTGATCCAAAAAATCCACTTGTAGTAAATTAATTTTTAAAAAACATGGAAAACCAGACCAAGATTTGGGTGGGAAAATTTTCACTGTAGGGCTGCAGCTATGTATATGCATGTGTATGCATGTAAGCAAAAATAAAATTGTGTTAAACTCCAACTACAGTCAGTTAGCAAACAGTCACTGGGTACCTCCTATGTGCAAGGCCTTGAGTGAGGTGCTGGGGATGTGGTGGTAAAGGGGGGAGACAGGGGTGAGGTCTTCACCTCACTGAAGTACAGCCTTACCTGGGACTAAGTACATACTGTTCAGTCCACAGTGAGGAATGCTAATTAACTATGGCAATGACGTTATAATGAGGACGTCCGAAAGCATGGTTTTGGTGTTTAAATACTAATAATTAAAGACCCGTGAGAAAGAATCATGGTAAAGTTAGATAGTGAATGAGTCTAATTTTGCATAAGGTGGATAACATATAGTGCCTGTGGCTGGATACGTACACATAGGCAGAAAGAAAACCTAGACAGGAAATCACCAAAATGTTAAAGGTAACTATTACTAGGAAATCAAATTAAGAGAATGTTTCTTTTCTTCCTCTTTTCTTCCTCTAATGTTTCTTTCTTCCTACGTTTCATCATGAAACGTACAGATATTTTGTTGAGGAAAATAATACTATTGATACCAAAAAGTTCCTGTGTAAAAAAAAAAAAAAAGTGACTGATGACGTTCTGTAGAACTTTCCTTTCCCAAGTCTGATTCTCTCTATGGGAAAATAAAGAGAAGTCTATTTCTTCTGCTGCTCATTGGTTGGCAACTCATCCCTCTGAATGCAGTCAAAACATAACCACTTCCTAAAACCACCCCAAAGTCCTACCTATCAGACACAATTAGGTCATCTCATCTCCTATCTCCCAGACTCGATTTGCGTTGGTTTGTTCATACTATTCTCCTTCACCAGGAGCTCCCGAAGGGCATGAAGAATCCAACTTATAGCTGGAACTCAAGAGTTCATGGAATTAATTATTAGCTAATTAGTTAATTAATAACATAAAAGACTTGGGCCAAGGAAATGCTGGTAATTAATACAAAATAGCACATCATTAAAAGGGAGACAGCTCTGTATAATGGAAAAACACGTGTTCTCTTGAATATGTCACACCTGGGTCCCAACCCCACTCAGCATTTTATCTGTGTGACTTCAGGCTCTTGGCATCTTCACTTCCTCCTATACAAACTGTGAAAGGATGGTGGGACTATCCCAGGAAAGCAGGAGTCAAGTATTTGTCTAGTGGGAGTTTAAAGTGATCTGGTGGAATGTTCTTTTCCAGTTTATATTCAGTTTAGGATATGGTTTAGTATCTTTTTTCACTGCCTCCGTCTTTGATTTTTAACTTCCACATTGACTCATGGGTACTCATTTGACAGTTTAAGTCTGTGTCTCTAAGAAGTTAGTGTTCTAGACCAGCTTTTAAATTACAAAATAGCAAAGGCAATTTCAGAAAGAGAAGTGTGTGTGTGTGTGTGTGTGTGTGTGTGTGTGTGTGTGTGACTTCATTTGTTCATAACGCAGAGTTCTCTTGTCAAATAATATTTTGTTGGAACCAGGCTCCTTTGTTTATAGGCAAATAAGGGCAAGAATAGGAAAGGAAAAATAGTGAGAATTTGCTTTTATTTACAAAATGGTGTTCCAGATATTGTGCTAAGTGCTTCGCTTTTTGTAGCTTAATCTTTATTAAAATAGCACCTGAGACGCAATGTCCTCCTCACTTTTTCCCTAAGAGAAAACCCTGAAAGCTTGGAGAGTTTCAGAGGCATTGCCAAAGGGTCTGAAGTAGTCAGTATTAAAGGTTGGATTCAGAATCAGGTCTGAGCCTGAAATCAGTGTTAGGAGAAGGGAAGTGAGCTGTGGTCTGTATGTCCCAAATTCCAGTCTTAGGTTGGTCCCCAGCCTCCTGCCTTTGCATAACTTTGCAGCAGCGAAAAGAGTAACCTGTGACCCCACTCTCCACCCATCTGCTAACAATCCTGTTTGGAGACATCACTTCCATCTATAACCCATTGTGAAGGCATGTCATTAATGAGACACTGGGAACAAACAGAAATCGTGCTTCTTCTCACAGCTCTGCTACCAGCTGCCTAATTAGGATTTATGGGTGGCTGTGATAAAAATGTCTGCATAGGAAAATTCTGAGATTTTTCTTGAACTCTTAAATAATAGCCAACCAAAGCCTTCATGACTGCGGGGATAGGTCAAATAGACCTCCATCCTGCCAAGTGTGTTGGGGTGGGGAGGTAGACATGTATGTGTCAGGGAGCAGGAGAGGCAGGTTGTGTACATAAATTAGGCTAATATGAAAGTCTACAGCTTCAAGTAATGGCTGTTCTTTGTTAATTCAGACCTGAAGTGGATTAAGTTCAAGCCTACCACCCAATGTCGTTGAAGAGCCAAATTCATGTGTGTAGAGCTTGGTGGTTTGTTTCCCAAAGTACATCCTCATGGTGATTGCAGAGTCTGCTCTATTGCCTTTGGAGGCCAGGACAAGTGGCCCATCCCAGCTGAAAGCCACTCTCCCCTCTTCAGTGAGAATGTGAAGTAAGAACAATGACAGTGACAACTGTGGTGCATCATCTCTGACTAGGGCCAAATAGGTATGACATAGCCTTGTATTAATTAGATTTTGTATTATTCAACTACCCAATAAGGTGCCGAGAAATGATCTCATTTTGTAGCTGAGAAGAAGTGCTCAGCGAGTGGGAGCTGTCAGAGAGCTAAGGCACAGCAGAGCCAGAATGTGGACAGCGTTGGTTTCTGTAACAAGCCTTTCACCATTACTTCAGATTTTTAACCACATGCATTTATTAAGTTCTTTTTTTTTTTTTAATGTAGATACAGAATGAAAAGCATCAAGTAATAGGTGGGGGAATCTAGAAGGACTCAAAGGAAGAGAAAGCATGGGAGCTTGGCCTAGATTGCCCAGGAGAATTGAAGTGATGGTGTAGGAGAAAGTGGCGGGGCGGGGGGAGGATTGTAGGCAAGCATGTGCATGACACGTGGAGAAATGCCTGTGTTGCTAGGGCTTACAGTATTATTGATGCCCCACCCCCAAACCACCCTTCCTGTTCTATGGATGTCACCATGATCTCCTGGTCACTCAGACTAAAAACCACAGGAGTCATCCTCAATTCCTCCCTCTCCTTCTCAGCCCACATCTGAGCCATCACCACCCATCGCTAACACCCTGACCAGTCCGTGATCGTTTCTGACCTCCAGGACTGCACAGCCTTCTGTCCCCTCTCCCCACCTTCCACCTCTACCCCCTTGCCTCACACGCCAGCCTCCACAGGGATTCCAAGCTGACATCTCTACCAGGTAAACAGATTAGTTTATTCTCCTGNTGAAACCCTTTTAGTAGAGTTGATTTCATGACACACGTTTTGTTCATTAGAGGTTTAATAATGACATTAATGTTACGCCTGAAAAGGAGTTGTATTTAGAACATTTCAAAACAGGAGGGGCGCCTGGATGGCTCAGTTGGTTAAGTATCCGACTTTTGATTTTGGCTCAGGTCATGATCTCAGTGTTGTAGATTGAGCCCCATGTTGGGCTCCACTCTGGGCATGGAGCCTGCTTATGATTCTCTCTCTCTCTCTCTCTCTCTCTCTGCCCCTCCCCTGCCCCCGCTCATGCTTTCTCTTAAAAAATTTAAAAATTAAAAAAGAATTTAAAAGGAATATTTCAAAATAGTAATATTTAAAGATGATATTTTAGTATGCCTGGAATTTGCTTCAGAGTAATCTAGAGTGAAGAAAGTGAATGGGGATATGAGTAGACAAGACTGGCCTGGAGGATGCCTGGGTGGCTCAGTCAGTTAAGCATCTGCCTTTGGCTCAGGTCATGATCCCAGGGTCCTGGGATTGAGCCCCAGCCACATCAGGCTCTCTGCTCCATGGGGAGTCTGCTGCTCCCCTTGCTTGTGCGCTCTCTTTCTTCCTTTCTCTCTCTCTGTCAAATAAATAAAATCTTTAAAAAAAAGCCTGGGAAAGCAAGGTGATTCACTATATTAACACTGGGTAACTTATACTATTTTATCCACTTACCTTTGACATTGTGCATTAAAAAAGTCTAAAAAAAACCAAAAAACAAAAAAACCTCCTAATGGACTGCCACTGAAACCAGAATGAAATACAAATTTCCCACCATAGCTTGCAATGTCCTGCATGATCTGGCCCCAACCTGCTTCCGACGTCTCTTTATGCTCCTGTCTCCTTATTGTTCACCCTGTTCCATCTTCATGCTCCTGGCCTTCACAGACACCACGTTCTCCCTGACTCTAAGGGCTCAGAACTTACTTCTACTTGAGATTTTCTTTTTCTTAACCTTGACGTGGCTACTCCCTTTCAATATTAGTTCTCAACTCAGTGCAACATTCATGGAGAGCCCTTTTCTGATCCCTCCAGAAAAAGCATACACCACACCCCTTTGCTCCCCACTGTATCATCCTTTTCCATCCTCTACAGCATTTAAAACTGCTAAAAGTGCTCATCTGTTGCTCTGCGTACTTTTTTTTTTTTTTTTAATCTACTACAGTGTAACTCCCTTCAAGGCAGGAACTCTGTTTTGTTCGCTCAGATTATCCAGGATTACAAGACTTCCTGGAGTTTAGTAGTTGTTCAAAACATACTCATGGAATATTTATGTATTGCTTACAGTGATGTTCAAACTGAGTGCTCCGAGGAGATTTTGTTGTTGTTCTTGTTGTCACAATGACTGGGCAACACCACTGGTATTTAGGACCCAAGGAGTCAAGGATACTGAAAGTTTTGTAATGCATGGGGACAATGTCTTGCTCAGCGAGGAACTTCCTGTACCAAATTCCAAGAAGTCCTCATTAAAAATCAGGGCTAGAGAATGGCAGTCAGAGGTGGTGATTTGGGGAGAAGTTTGACATTGCTGGGAATAATAACAGAATGAAGCAATAGAGAAAATCGGAGCTAGGCCAGGACAGGCCTTCTTAACACTGTCTTAAAGAATGTGAAATTTATTTTTTTAAGTTGCATTTATTTCCATTGGTAATAAATTACCACAAACTTAGCAGCTTAGAATAACCCAGACTTATGACCCCAAAGTTTTGCCAGTCACAAGTCTAGGTGAACTTGGTTGGGTCTTCTGCTTAGATTTTCTTCTTTCTTTCTTTCTTTCTTTCTTTCTTTCTTTCTTTCTTTCTTTCTTTCTCTTTCTTTCTTTCTTTCTCTTTTTCTTTCTTTCTTTCTTTCTTTCTTTCTTTCTTTCTTTTTTTCTTTCTTTCTTTCTTTCTTTCTTTCTTTCTTTCTTTCTTTCCTTCCTTCCTTCCTTCCTTCCTTCCTTCCTTCCTTCCTTCCTTCCTTCCTCTTTTTAAGATTTTATTTATTTGAGATAGAGCAACTGAGAGCGAGAGCAAAGCAGTGTCACCTGGGCTGGTTCTTTACCTGGTGGTGCCAGAGAATGATCTATCCTCAAGTTCATTCAGGTTGTTGGCTAAATGAAAGTCTTTGAGGTTGTAGAACTGAAATATCTCTTTCCTTGGTATTATCGGCAGGGGCTTTGTCTTTGATCCTTGATGATGTCCGCATTTTTTGTCATGCTTTCCAAGCAACCATCTCCAGGAAGAGAGGCCAAGTCCCTCTCATGCTTTGAATCACCCTGACTTTTCCTTCTACAAACCTCTAACTCCAGCTAGAAAAAGTTCTCCATTTTTTAAAGACTTATGTAATTAGATTGGAGCCACCTGGATAATCCAGGTTACCTCACTGTTTCAAAATTCAAAGTAAACTTAATTATATCAACAAAGTCCCTCATGCTATTAAGGTAACATATTCACAGGCTCCAGGGATTAGGGCATGGACATATTTGGTAAGCCATTCTGCGTACCACAGGAGTCACTGAATGTTTTTAGAGAGGCAAATTAAATTACCTACACCTGTTTAAATAACATTCCTTTCTCTATGGCTATCTTTTAGCAATAGGCTCCCTTCTCCTGTAGGAACTATGACAGTGATGCCTGCAGGGACTCTGCTGGGAAAGCCATTACAAGCCAGCAGCCACATGTCAAGCCAAGTGGTGCTATGGCCCTAACTCCAAACAGATAAAGTAGGAGAAAGGGAGTGTGCCTGCTTCCACAAATGGTGGGGCTCAGCTGCGTCCCCATTTCTGGGAGAATTTATGAGAGGAGCACATGCCAGGGGGCATGGAAAGCTTCTCTCCCAGAAGCAGATGCTGCTGATCCCCACGCAGAAGCCACCTCACTCTCCAGCACTCCCAGACACTGCCTGCCAGATGGCCACAGCTGAATCCACAGCTGAATAGATATCTGCTGTTGGCACCAAATACACCTCTGCGGGACTGGTTAAGGACCCGAGGTGGTATGGCAGGGCATCAAATACACATGAACAGTAAAAATGCTTGGGATGTGCCAGGCACTGTGCTAAGCACTTTGCAGGCATTAACTCAACCTACACAATATTCTCAAGTGGATGGTGTGATTCTTATGCCCGTTTTATACAAGGAGAGACCAAGGCTTGGAGAGGTTAGGTAGCTTGCCAAAGATAATAGAACAGTAACCAGCAGAGGTGGAATGTGAATGGAGACAAAGAGTATGTGATCACAGTCTCCAGAATCTATGACCTTAAATCCTATACTATCTATACCTGATACTATGGACACTTTAGCCCTCTTCCCTGGGCTCCATTTCATCTAACCTCACTTTGCACCAGCTCAGATATGCCCACATTTGAGCAGGAGCCGTCTGCTGAGCTGCCCTCATTTACAGGTCACTGACCCAGTAATATCTGTCTCCTGTGAAATGGCATGGAAAGCTGAGGAGAAGAAAATTGAAGCTGACACCAAAAAGGATATGTATTGCCAAGAAAAACTGGAAGACCTGAAGCCAAGTTTAAAATGACCCCAGGAGAGGGTGAAAAAATAGGAGAAAGCAATGTCTGACTCAAGACTTACCTTGGGAATACTGAGTACTCAGGGGAAGTTGCACATGAAGGGCAGGCGTCATCATCCTGAGCAGGTACTGAGTACCTGACATACACTAGGAACTAAATTATACCCATTGCACAGATGGACTCATCTAATTCTTCCATCGCCTTTTTGAGAAAAGTTATTACCCCAGGATTATATATGGAGAACCTGAGACTGAATGATGTTGAGTAACCTCTTTCAGGAATCACAGCTGATAAAAGGCAGTTTGACATGAAAAATGACTTAAGCCCCATATTTTCTGTTCTAAATGTTACAGGTTATTTGTCAAATAGTTCTTTGGGTGTTGAGTTGACTCAGGGAAGAAACACAGTCTGTCTTAGCACCACGCTGAAACTGGAGTGAGTCAAGAGAGCATATGCTTCAAGGAATGATTCCCACAGGTTAAGAGATGTTCTATTTTCTACCAATATACCAAGACATAGGATGCATTTCATAAATGATTATTGAGTGAATCAATTGAATCAAACTGAAAGAATAAAGGCATTGGAGATACAAGGTCTATTGTTGGACTGCCAAATCTGAAAGAGAGAAAATCATGATAAGCATATGGAACATAATCCAGATGGAAAGGTAAGGTTTTATCTTGAGATCAAGGTAAGGCAGGTCCAAGGTACTATTAAGTGGAGACATGTAGGTGTGAAATGTGGCTGTGACTTGGATCTCTCCTTCAATTTGCTATCAGTTATATATACAGATGCCAGGTGGTGATACAGAAGTACCTGGCTGGACCCTATGACCAGCATCTCTCAGGTTGAAACAGCACATGTTTGAGGGGATGCAAAGAACAAAAATACCAGGTCTTCTCTGGAAACATAGTGACTACTATGGTGTGCACATTAAAGAGACACATCTGTGCAGAGTACATGATAATCATTGCCAACAGAATGGGAATTTTAAAGAAATCTATTGTTTCAGGAATGACCAAGAAACATGAGTTTCCTCCCGGTAAATACTGGACACTGAATTTATAGCAACACTGGCAAATGAAGGGCACACATATAAAATCCCTACCTGAAAATGGAGATAATGTGCTATCCCCATAGAGTTGTGATAGTTAAATAGAATACACTTAGAAACATGCCTGACACGAAGGAAGTAGGATTTATATAATTTGAATGGGTTAATAAATTGCGAGTATCTCCAAAGGAACATAATAGGCATAGATTAAAAGTTGGTTTTCTTCTCCTCCTTTGCCTTTTCAAATTATTCCCTGTCCCAGTTGCTATGGCTACTTTGTAGAAGCTAAGGGTGTAAAACAACCATTTATCATATTCATCGATTTGTACTATGTACTGTATGTACTATGACAACTCACAACTGGCATGGCTTGTTTCTGCTCAACATTATCAGAACCTTGAAGGCTAGGGCTAGAATCAATCTAAAAAAGCTTTGTCACTTACATATCTAGCTGATATAATATCTGTATCAAATATGTTATCTAGTAGTTTATGCATCTAAATTGCATATAACATCTAGCGCTAAATCATAGTACTGGCTGTGGACTGAGGCTATATCTCTTTATGAGACCATCTATACAATTAGTTGGAACATCTGCATGTCACCTCTTCATGTGCCCTGTGCTTCTTCACATTATGGCGGCCATGGCAAGCACCCTGGGAGGAAGAGAAGTTGAAGCTGTACTGTTGAATGGCGAGCAGTCCTCTCCTACTGAGATTCAAGGGAAAGAGAATGAGTCTTCAACTATTGACAGAGAGTGGCAAGGCTCTGGAAAAATATACAGAACTGCAAATATTGCTGTAACCATTTTTGGAAAATATAATCTGCCATGCCCTCTGATATCCAAATCCCCATGGGTATCAGTTATCTGATTTATTATAAAAAGAAACTAGAAAAGGACTTTTTTTTTTTACATTAACCTTGTGTCAGTATTCTAGCATATCTAAATCTTGACAAAATTATATGATGAAATTCTAAAGAGAGTTTGGGTTAAGAATATGTCTTTTTTGCTTCCCATTTCAATGTCATATACATTGCCCAACCTTTCAAATTAAAAATTAAAAGTGTAGATTTTTATTAAGTAAGAATAGTAAGCCCCCAGTGAATCAGTAATGTTTTTGCATGATACAAATTTTCTCATTCTCCCATATGTTTGGATATTTACAGCTCTCTATTTCTTTCTAATTCAAACATAGCATTTAGGGAAAACATATAACTGGCCTCTCTTTGGCCCAATTCCCTCAACTGTCAAATGGAAAAGAATGGGATACAGAAACAATTCACAAAGTACACTCATTGGCATGCTAATTATGATAACAAAGAAAAAGTACTGTGATCAAGTAATTTAAGCGGAGTGTGATAGGATTTTTGTTGTGAGATTTCTCAGAGCCTTTCATATTTATTTGAAAACTTTTTTTTTTTTTTTGATCATGGACTTTTGTTTTTGCAAGTTTACCTTAAAGGGCTAGAGGTCCCTGAACTATTCTTTGAAAAATGCTGAGATGGGCCAGTCATTCTTAATTTGTATTTCTAAACAACACAGTGGTATAGAGAATGGTATTCTTTCCCCCAAAGCATAGAGAGGAGAAATTGAAAGAATTTACTCAATGTTACATGTTGGTCTTCTTCTTTATTTCTAACCATTCTGGCACCGGTACATCTTCCTTTTTCTAAGATCTATTGAAAGATGGCATCCTCCCACAATTGCTTTTTTAGTAATAGCAATTACCATTTATTTAGCCCATATCATGGGTTAGGCTCATATCAGTCAGTTGGCATGACTGGCTTCATTTAGTTCTCTTAACCTTAAAAAGTCAGAACTGTTACCCCATTTTCCAGATGACGAAACTGAGGGCCAGAAATATTAAGGAACTTGTCCAAGGTTAGAGGTAAGGAGCAGAGACAGGATTTAAAACCAGGTCTTGAGAAGTCCAACTAATTGTGTTAATACCTGTCAGTCTGGTGTTTTTATCACACAACTGCCTCTATAGAAATAATGGTTGAGACTTCACATCACACAGATTACTTGTGTTTTTAGTAACTAATCTCATGTCCCAGTTCATCCTGCATGTGAATTCCTGACCTATTTCTAACCTTCTCAGATTGTGGACCTTTAAACTGCATGATGAGGAAACATGATGGTTAGTGGCTGCAGCTGCTGCTGCTGATAATGATGATAGCTTATTTATTCATTTGTTATTATTAACATCATCATCATTATTATTATTATTATTATTATTATTATCATTTTATCATTGGCTGTAGAACTTGACTTTTGACATGGCTTCTCTTGCTTCATTTATGGCTTTCTGCCTTATCTAAAATTTCAACAGCTTCTCTTGTCGGGGGCATTTTTGCAGTTCTGGGTTAATAACTCATCTCAGCCATCTTAACCCAGATTTCCTCCCAGTGCTGGTTCTCCACTGCGGTGCAATTGTTTTTTAGGTTCAAATTAGTATATGAGCATGGTGTTGGTTCAAAGTCTCCATGGGGCAACTGCAGGGTGTTTCCACAAAGAGTTCCATCAAGGTGCATTGCCATGAAAACAAGGTTGAGAATTGGCACCAACTGATTAGCTTAAATATTTATTGAGCACTTACCATGTGGTGAGTCCTGACCTGGGGATACAAGACTGAATAAGAACAGAACCAGTCTCTGCCCTTATGTAAATAGCCAACTAGTAGGAGAGACTGACACCAGTGCCATGCTCATGAAAGTGGATTTAGAAAAACAAACTGAGATAAGCAGACTGAAGTGAAGAATAGGAGTCTATGATCCCGTAAACCCAACAAGCCTAATTTTCTCTAGGGGGTCAGAGAAATCTTATTTGAGAGCATGATCTTGTAGTTGAGATCTGAAAGGCAAGTAGGATTAATGAGGTAGAAGTTCGAGATATACCAAAAGAGGAAGTGGCAGCATGTGCAAAGATCCTGGAGAACAATGAAGCATGGCTCTCAGGTGCTGATGCTGATGATAGTGGCTAGAGAACAGGGAACGTGGTCTGGCTCCTATGTCCTTTGACATTTGGAGCCTCATAGGCTGAGAAAAGGATTTTATTATAAGAGAAATGAGATACCACTGAATTCCCAAGCAGGGAACTGAAATTAATTTATGTGTATTTTTAAGAAAATCACTGGCTATAGCCACCAGAGAGAACTGGAGGGGCCCGGGTGGGCTTAGGGAGATCAGAGAGGAGGCTATTACTGTAATCCAGTAGAAGGCTGTTGACTGCTGATCCCTAAGGGCTTTTTCTGCTCTTATATTAGGTAATCTTATGTTTATCCAGCAGAAATTATAGACATCATTGACCTGCATTTATTTGAAACAAACACTAAGATTTATTTAATTTTTATGCAATTCCTTAGGAGATGTATCTTATTTTAAATTGGGCAGCTTACGCTGTCAAATTGTCTCTACAGGTAGGGGACACTTCACTGAGTATGATTGTTAAAGAAGCAGACCAACCAATCAATTTTTTAAAAAGCCAAACCGTCTGGTGTGTGGTGTGTGTATTCTAGTTAATGAGAGAGGAATGTCCTCGAGGAGATATAGAATAGAGAGGAGATATATACATTTGGAGAGGCAATGCCAGCTACTCCTTCACTGAATAAATATTAATAAAGAATATTTATCGAGCACTTACTATGTGTTCAAAGCTGTTCTAGCCTCTAGAATAAAGTATCATGAAACAAAGTCTCTTTCTCACACTATTTCTCAACTTAATTCTATTGAAAGAACTCAGGGTTTTGGATAATACAGATAGGACTTTTGATTCCATCCCCACAACTGTGTGACCTTCATGAAGTCACCTTTCTGGGATCAATGTCCTTTATCTCTAGTATAAGGAGAATAACACCTAGTGATTTTAAGATTGACATCTAAGGATTTTCTAAATTGCGATAACGTGGGTCAGTCGCCTAACGCAGTATCTGGCACACAATTTCACGATTAACGTAAGGTTCCCAGATTGAGATTCTACTATAATTGCTTTGGGCAGTAATGTTCATGCTTGGCAATAATTTTAACAACCTCACCAAAACATTATACTCTTGACTGGGAGATGCTTACCAGTTTGGGATATTTTATTACTTTAAAAATTCTCTTATCTGGGCAAAAGTCTCAGCTTATGATTCTGAGTTATGATACAAAGGGCCTTAAATTATGCCGACAATGTGCTCTTTCTCTCTTTGTAATCTTAAAGACTATAGTCAAAACTACATGTGTATGAATACATATGCGAACGTATATACAAATATACACATACACACACACACACACACACACACATCAGCAGGGTGTGGGGGACACCTTTGATATTTGCAGCAGTTTACATTTTGAATGTATTATCAAAGTACTGAAATAATTTCTGAAGCCTTGAAAGAGTAGTGCTGCTGGCAATTTAATCCCCACTTTATTCACTACTTCTGCCCCAGGCTGCAAAAATACAGCATTGTTCATGGGTAATTTCCCACTCCCTCCTGCTGCTAACAAAATGGATACTTCCTTTAAACTAGAAAACACACTGCCTGGCATTGCTCACTTCAATTGGCAATGGGTTCTATATGATCAAAGTCATAGCCTGCGGAGAGACAGCTCCCGTCTCTTTGAAAAAAGGCTTAGCGGTCTCTAATTCACAGGCTTGTACCTACTGAAGTTTCCATACTTTTACTTTCACTACAGTAGGGTCAGCAATAGCCCTTATGCCCAAATATAAGTCGATCTTCTGTTTTCCCAATGTTGAAAATCCAAAGAGGTGTCAAACATCAACCTGTTATTGAATGAATTAGTTTAGTTACAGGTTCTTATATCATTCATATGAACATCAATTCTTCTCATCTTTCTGCAAGATCAGTGTTTTTGCGTCATTTAACCCAGTTCTTCAGGGCACTTAATTTTCCCTTTCTTCAAAGTTACATAAAGGACAGAGATTTCAGGCCCCTGTGTGATGATGTCACTTGCTTCCAGTGACCACTCCTGTCATATGCTTTACTGTTGTCTGTGTTTCTTCATTCTTCCTCATAGCGTGTATTTCTGACCTCCACAATGTAACTACTTACTCTATTTCTTTTTAAAAGTCATCTTTAAGAGGATTGTTTACAACAGCATCTAAGCCTCCAATTATGAGTAAGAGCCCCAGGAATAATTGCTAAATTGTGTTAAATTCCCTTGCCTTTTTAAAAAAAATTTTAAAGCTGATTCTGCCAGTGACCTCTTTAAGCGATCCAAACTAGTATTGATTGAGGTCCTTTCAGGCTAATGTGTGGTGCTTTGTTCAAGCTACAGTAATTGAGAAAGTGCTTTGTAATGTGAGATATTTTATTACGACTCAAATAGAAAACTTCCAGTGGAGTAATGTTTCTTGGGGGACAATAAAGCTTTATTTTGTATGTAAACATGTATGTTTCATTGCATAAATGCTACTATGCTCCCTCCCTCCTTGCCTTTGAAAAAGATGTGTTTTTGTTTTTGTTTTTTTACAAATGATGTTTTAACCTTTAAATATGTATTTGTTTGAGAGAGAGAGAGAGAGAGAGAGAAAGGGCACGTGCGTGAATGGGGAGGGACAGAGGAAGAGGGAAAGAGAGACTCTCAGGCAAACTCTGTGCTAAGCATGGAGCCCAATGCAGGACTTGATCTCAGGACCCTGAGATCATGACCTGAGCTGAAACCAAGAGTTGGGCACCCAACCTATGGTGTTATAACAAAGAATGTTTTTAATACTTCATGGTATTCTTAAGTGTTGAGGCCAGCCTCTGTGTTTCACACATTGTTCTGTAGACAACCCATTTTGTAAGACATTCTGATTCTTGCTTTATTGTATATATTTAGCTGTTTAGCATTTACTATGTGTTAGGCATTGGGATAAGTGCTTTCCACTTATTTTTTTCAATTCTCACTGGGTACTCACAACAAACTATGAGGCAGATATTTCTGTTCTCTCCATTTTGCAGATGGAAGAACTGAGGTTTAGAGAAATTAAGTAACTTGCCAAATATCTCACCTAATCAGTGGCAGAGCTGAGCCTCACACCCAGGTCTGTCTGAGTTTAAAATTGTGTACTTTTAGTGAATAGAATGTTTATATGAGCACTCCTACCATATGTCTATGAAAGTAGTTTTAGACATCTCTTACAGGGAGAAAGATTGTCTTGTAGTTAGGAAAGGTATAATTTAATGGCACTATTCCTGTATTTTAAAAATCAGAGAATGACCCTGCAGTTTTAGTCCTAGATGTTTAAATAAATGGAGAAATGAAGCATATGTTCACACCAGATCTTGTACATAAATGCTCATAGCAGCTCTACTCATAATAGCCTCAAAGGAGAAACCACCCGTATATATCTGCAAATATCCACTAACAGGTGAATTATTTACAAGTTGTGCTACAGTTCAATAGAATACTATTCAGAAATAAAAAGGAAAGAGCCACTGATAACTGTTACACCTGAATCTGAGAAACATGTTGAACAAAAGCAAAGCACAAAAGGGTATATGATGAATGATTCCTTTTATATGAAGTTCACAAACAGGCAAAACTAACTTATAGGAATAGAAAGCAGATCAGTCATTACCTCAGCTGGAGGTTAGACGTGACTACAGAGGGGTCCTAGGGAACCTTCTGGGATGATGGTAATATTCTGTATTTTGATTGTGGTTGTGCTTACATGGGTGTGTATACTTGTCAAAACTCATTATAATGTGCATTTAAATGGGAACTTTTACTTTATATAAAATATATCTCAGTGTAGTTGATCAAAAAATTAAAGAAGGAGATTTATGATTTAAACTAGAAACATTTAGGCATTAAAACAATAAAGACAGGCTAATTTGAAGACAAAGGTGTTGAGAACTGGAAGTCAATTAACAAAGACAATAATGAAGAAATGAGAGATATTTGACCTTGATGGCAGATGACTCAAGGGTATATGTAACAGGGAAGAAATGGGAATAACCATTAAACATGGCAGGGGTGACAACCTTGGTTCAACCTAAGGAAACCTTTCTAACAACTACAGTTACCCAGTGAAATAGACTATCCTTTGTGGTGGTAAACCCCAGCAGAATTACTCAATAGAAGGTGGGTAAACAATGATCAGCAATGATGTTCATGAGATCCTGAAAATAGATAAAAGGGCAAATTAGAAAACCTTTAAATAAATATTCCATCAATGAGATAAAAAAAAAAAAAAACTTCTTTTCAGTTGTCTGCAAAGTCTAGTTCAATTCAAAAAGCATGTATGAGCACATCTAATTGAGGGGCAGCTGTCCATGTACCAACATTTGGAATGGTTCATTAAATTAAAATGCACAGAAAATTGGCCTTAATTCTAAGAAGGCATTTGGGCCTCCTTATAAATGAAATACATTTATTCCTCCCCCCACCCCACCCCCCCCGTCTGTGAATTGCTTCATTTCATCAGATTTTGTGGTGCTCCTAATAAAAGCTGGGAAATGTGTTCCAAATCACGGGGAATACACATATACACACAGAGTGTCAATGCCAATCCATTTGTGGGGGAAAGGTCCATATATAACTACAGTCAGGTATGAACCCAAAGAATACCACACACCAGTTGCTCTAGAGGTCAGAGCCTGTAAGAACCTAACTATTTTCCACTCTACCCATTGCTACCTTCACCAAGATATGAGAATGGCCCCTCAAAATCAACATGATGAAAACCCAACTTAATGTCTGCTCAGTCAGACTTCTCTTCTTTTACACCCCACACCTGAACCTGGGATACACTCTTGTCTCTCATTCACACCCTGTTCACTCCCACCACATCCAATTGCTACTTTGGCTGCCCATTAATTTTGCTGATTAACCTCTTTAGCATTTCTCATATCCCACCCTTTCTCTTCATTCTCACTGCTACTCTCTTTCATTAGGCACCCATACTTTATTCCCTGGTTTAATGAAATGGCTTTGTAAATACCCTCCCATGCCCAATTCGCCTCTTTTGGGCAGGGACAACATTGCAGCAAAGTATGTAAGACCCTCTGGGATCTAAACCTTGTCCACCTTATTATCTGACCTAATCTCACACTTTCTTTCCCTTTATACTCTGCTTCCATAATAGTTGATTAAAATTTCTATTATTGGTCTGGTTTGATTTTGGGGCTACTGTTTTGCTACTTTTAACTTTTCCCACATTTAATCTGGAGTCTCCTACCATGGAAACCTTAAGCAAGAACAGCCAGAAGAAAATAAATTATCCCTTTAGTGGTAGTTGAGCCAGGAGAGTAGGATGTGGTTTGATATCTCCTACACCTTCTTCCCTTAGCTCTAGGACATTAGTTCTAGATAAATCCTTAAAATCATTAGACAGAAAAGAAGCAGTGAGAGAGCATTTACTCCAGAAATTCAAAGTGTGCCCTGTGGACATTAGTTCTGCTGAGTAGATCCGTACCTAATTTATTCAACCAGTTACAGATGACTAGAAGATGAAGCAGAGAGAGACCTGGCCTTAGCTACTTTGGCAGGAAGGAGACATTGAAGCAAAGGTAGGAACACAAAAGTTTTGTTGAGAAGTCGCACATGTGATTGAAACAGGCAGAAGCAGAATTGGGCAAGAGGGGCCTCAAACCAAGATGCAAACCTAATAGCCCAAAAAAGAAGGTCTGGAACTGCATTGAATGGAAATGGCTATGCCGTTGTCACCACCCTTTGCTTAGTCATTACTTGGAGAACACTCCAAAAAGAATGTGATTTCAGCTCAAAAGCAGAGGTGGACCCTGGAGGAGTTAACACATTGGGGCTGTCAGCTAACCTAAGGCTGTCAAGTCCTTTCTTAAAGTGGAAGCAGAGCAGTGCATTTCTGAAATTGTCGTGGTTTACCCCTGGTGCTGCATGACTCTTTTGCAAAAATATCCAAGGATCTGGGGGGCCTGTCTTCTGGAGAAGACTCTTAGAAGATGGAGGTTGGCCAGATGAATTATAGCCCTTATTGCTATAGTCCATCTCAGGGCTATAACTGACACTCATTTTCTCCTTCCTCAACTAACCATTCTAAATTCCCCCTCTTGCTCAGCTACCTGATAAATTAAACCTCATTCCTGAGGAATCTGAGCTCCTGGTGATTATACCCTTCTCAGGCATAGTCATTGCTCCTGTCCATTATCAGTCACAAATAGGCAAGAAGAAACTAAGAGGCACCCAAATAGGTCATCTGAGTTCCACAGATGCCCCTCATAATCCCATGGTCTGTCAGCAGCCTACATCCTGTTGTTGATCAGGTTCAGTTACCCCTGACAAGATGATTATTTTTCTTAACGCCTGATCATCCATGGACACAATTAGCCCAAAGTATCCAGGTAAGAGCCATACCTTGTATGGCAATGTGAGAGTTGTTGGGTCTCATGGGGAGAATCTGTTCTCCTTGGTGACCAGGACCTCTTGTAGAGCTCTGAATTTCAGGAATGAGAAGCACAGAATCCCCCAGTGGGTCATTGAGAATGATGGTAGTAAGTACATCTGTTTCTACCCCTTGCTCCCAAACCCATGTCATTTCCATATAGAGATCACAAGATAATAATAATGGCTTTAATTTGGTGGATAGACCACATTCTGGAGGAAGGCAATCCATCTTAGCAGAGTACTTCCCCATGAAATTGTTTCCTCATCTGTACAAACAGGTGGACAGATTCAGTTATATGAAAGTTCCCTCCTTCCTTAACTCAATTTCTCTAAGATGTTAAAGAACTCCCTTGAGAACTATTTGAAAATTTGTGAAGTCTCTAAAACAGTGTGATTTTAATGAGTTTTCTTGTACATGGCATACATCTACATACTTTATTCCCATATAGCTACATGTTGCAGTGAATTTTGTATTACTTTTGAATCTCTTCACATGTGAAACAACCTCTATGTGAAATCTTAGCATTTTCAAGATTGCCATTAGAATTCAAAAGAAAGTAATTTTCCTGCCAAGATTTCTCCCTTTGTTATCTCATCTTTCCATCAGAGGCTCCATTCAGTCTATTATAGAAGTCGGGCAGTGCTTAGGGTTGCCCCCTTGCATGGAGTATTAAATCATTGACCATCTCTTCCAATGTATTTGCACACAAAGGCTTTGTATAAAGGTTAAGAATCCATCTTGATATTATCACTTGGGTAATCAAAGAAGTAATTACAAAAATGCTCTTGGAAGAGAAGCAGCATGATTCAGTCTTGGAAAAGCAATTTATTTGATGTTTTTTTTAAAGGCAGATTTGGCATAAGTCCATGATTAATTTAACATTTACTCAACATAGCAATGAAGGGGGACCTCTTTTTATTATAGACAAGTTATTACAATCAAGTTGAGAAATGATTGCATATTTAAACATGTGATTATATCATAGTTCATATGCTGAATATATGAATTACTAATTAAGACAATTTTAATGCAGGGCATAGCAAACATACCCAAGTAATATCCCTTTGTTTCAAATTTTTCTGATTAGTTACTTCCCACCAAATCATAAATCCATAAAACCACAAGACTTGAAGGAAGCTTTGAGACCATCTACTCCAGCAATTTTCAAAGTGTGCTCTGCGGAACCCTAAGGTTCCCCGGAAATGACTCAGGGGAACCACAAGAAAGAAAAGGAAGGCCAAGTAAGTGAAGTCCAAGTCCTTTGACCAGCTTCAACTTGGACAGCCCCTTTTATAAGTTTTTTTTAAGATTTTATATATTTATTTGACAGAGAGAGAGACAGCCAGCGAGAGAGGGAACACAAGCAGGGGAAGTGGGAGAGGAAGAAGCAGGTTGCTAGCGGAGCAGGGAGCCCAATGCGGGGCTTGATCCCAGGACCCTGGGATCATGCCCTGAGCCGAAGGCAGATGCTTAAATGACTGAGCCACCCAGGCTACCCAAACAGCCCCTTTTATAAGGTTTTAAAGCTAATTGTGTTTAACTAAAGATGTTCGAAAAAAAATTTTTTTTTCTGATTTAGTTTTCTAATATAAATCCCTTATGTCACCTTCCCACCACATGACTATCTCATTTTCCTGGAATTGCTCAAGTGGAAGTACTTTGAGGCTGTCAATTCTATTCTCAGACAGGTCTTAAGAGGTCTTTGGTGATTTGGACAAAAATATGTGTCTCTACAATGTACATTGTCTATTGGAATTAGTTGTTTGGAGTCATTTACAAAGATTTCATTCTGTGTGTAATAGATTGTGTTCTCCATGGAAGTGACTCAGAGATGGAGGTTAGTTTGCAGGATATTGATTAGGGAATGCCCTTGGAATTGACACCCAAGAAAGAGTGGGAAAGGATTCAGAAGAGGAAGAAATCACGCATGAATGAAACTGGCCCACAAGGACCTCTGGAACTAAAAGTGAACAAACTCCTTGATCAAGCAAACTCAGAATCCAACTCTATATATTCTACCCAACTTTTGCTATTGTTCCATGCTTGAAGTTCCTCTAGGGAATAGCCTCTTGCTTCTTTTAATAGGCTCAGCATATCTAAAGCTGGACTATGAGGCAACTTAACCTAGTTACAGATCTAATGTCCAGGAGGGGAGTGAAGGTACATCCTGAGGGACCATTTTATTGTTTGGAGGAGAGGTCTCTGAATTGCCTTCAAAGAAGGAGGATGTGCTAGTTTTAAACTGGGAGAGGCGTCAACACATCAAAATCATCCAAAGTGCATAGTTTACATTAGAGTTCACTCTTGGTGTTGTACATTCTATGGCTTTGGACAAATGTATAATAGCTCGTATCCATCATTATAGTATTATACAGAGTATTGTCACTGCCCTAAAAATCTTCTGTACTCTGCCTATTCATCTCTCCTCACCTCTAACCCCTGGCAACCATTCATCTTTTTACTATATCCATAGTTTTACCTTTTTCAGAATGTCATATAATTAGAAACACACAACATAGAGCCTTATCAAATTGGCTTCTTTCACTAGTAATATGCATTTAAGTTCCCACCATGTCTTTGCACAGCTTGATAACGCATTCCTTTTTAGTGCTGAATAATATTCAATTTTCTGGGTGTGCCACAGCTTATTAATCAACTCACCTACTGAAGGATATCTTGGTTGCTTCCAATTTGGGGCAATTATGAATAAAGCTGCTATAAACATCCATGAGCAAGCTTCTGTGTGAACATAGGTTTTCAACTCCTTTGGGTAAATACCAAGCAGTATGATTTCTGGATTATATAGTAAGAGTGTGTTTAGTTTTCTAAGAAACCACCAAACTGTCTTCCAAAGTAGCTGCACCATTTTTTATTCCCACCAGCAATAAACAAGAGTTCCCATTGCTTCACATCCTTATCAACATCTAATATTGTTAGCATTTTGTGGTATCAGCCATTCTAATAGGTGTGTTTTAGTATCTTTTTGTGTTAATTTTTAAGTCCCTAATGATATATGATGTGGAACATCTTTTAATAATCTTATTTGCCTTCTGTATGTCTTCTTCAGTGAGCTCTCTCTTCAAATCTTTGGTTCATTTTTTAATTGGGATGTTTGTTTTTTTTATTGTTCAGTTTTAAGAGGTTCTTTTTTAAATGTTTTGATAATAGTCCTTTTTCAGATATGTCTTTTGCAAAAATATTTTCTCCCATCCTGTGGCTTGACTTCTATTCTCTTGATATTGCCTTTCACAGAGCAGAAATGTTTAATGTTAATGAAGTGCACCATATCAATTGTTAATTTTGTGGATGATATTTTATCTAAAAAAGTCATTGCCATACCCATGGTCATCTAAGTATTTTCTATCTTCTAGGACTTTTACAGTTTGTATTTTACATTTAGGCATATGATGCATTTGAGTTCATTTTTGTAAAGGGTGTGAGATCAGTGTCCAGATTCTTTTTTCTTTTTTTGCATGTGGATGTCCAGTAGTTACAGCAGCATTTGTTGAAAAGACTATCTTTGTTCCACTGTATTGCTAGTTTTATGTTAACCTGCAGAATAAATCCTGGTCCCCTTGTGTTGCTTAGCTTTCTCTGCTGTCTTATTACAGGAAATGCAGACCTCTTCGTACACTGCCAAGGATGCCCTCTGGCTTTCATACAGACTTTCCATTGTCCATTAATCACTCTCAGCTTTTTACTGTATTTGTTTAGGAAGAGGAGCTTACCATCTTCTCCTGTCCTTACGGTTACTATATCCCCTACTTTAATCAGAGCCCAATACACTGCAGGAGCTAATGCATTCCTTTTTAACAGTGTACAATCCATTTCACCATGACTAAAAGTTTAGCAATTGGACCACCACTTCGTGCCAGGGGCTATCTGTGTTCTGCTTACCACCAGTAAGTTCTCACTGCCAGGCAGGCAGCTAGTGATCTCAGTCCAAAATACCACTTTATCAACTGCTATCTCAGACCACTCCTGTTACCAACTTTGTAGGTTTGTTTCTCCAGGAAGACAGTTTTTGTTAGGCAATGCTCTTGGCATCAACAAATGTGAGAGAGAGAGGAAGGAAGCAGGATTGGGCAGACCGAGATGTCAAGCTGAAATGCTGGCTCACTGTAAGCCTTGATGAACCTCATTGGAATTTCTATAGTTAAAATGGCCCATTAGAGTTGTCCCACACTGGGCTGAAATAGCCTAGTCTTTATATTCCCATCTCAATGAGACATTGGATGTGAGCCACCCCAGGAAGAATTTGACTATGAGCAGAGTTCCTCTTTGCAGACATTATGCTGGTTGCTTTATCTCATTTAGTCCACACATGGAGAATGAAAGTTTTCTTTTCATTCATTTTTTTCATTCATCTATTCATTTATTTAAAAACCTTAAATTGATGAATCCATTTTATGTAGTGAGAACCTAGAGGAAAATGACCTATTTCTGCTTACAGCTTCTGAAAGGAGATGACAATTCAGCTGAATCTTGAAGAACAAGAAACCTATACAATATCACTACCCTATCTACACAAATATTGAACAGATATCTCAAGCTTAACAAGTTCAGATTGAATCTTATCCCCTCCCTTATCTCAGTGATGACACCACCTACCAATTGCTCAGGTCAAAATCTTTGGAATGATTCTTCATTCCCATCGTTCTTGTGTGGCCCACATTCCTTCTTCCTGTAATCATATTGGCTCCACCTTCAAAATACAGCAGGAATCCATCCACAGCCCACCACATTCAATATCATCACCCTGGTCTGGGGCACCATTATTGTCATCTAGATTACTTTAGCTCTCCCTGATTCTATCCTTAACTATGTACAATCTATTTCCAATACATCAGCTAGAATGATGATTTTATACTCAAAAATCATCATCGGTTCCCCATTTCACTTAAAGCATAAAATTAAAACCTTTCCCATGGCCAAGAAGGCCCAGATGATCTACTTCCCATTTTCTGTGTGACCTCATTATCAAATGCCCTCTTGCTTGGTCATTCCATTTCTGCCACACAGGTTGGAATAACACATGTATGGATCAGTGGTGAAAAATTCGGCCAGTGCTGGATAAAACAAAGGAGAAAGGGCTTTGTATGATATAGCAAAGTGGCTGGATGTCTGTCTCTTTAAAAGTAGAAGAAAACCTTTGAAACGTTTCAAGCAAGAAAGTAAAATGATTAGAAATTTGTTTTGAAAAGATAAGCTGATAGCTCACATCAAAGATGGACTAAGGGAGTAAAGTATAGGAGTAACGGAGGATATTTAGAGGTGTTTTAATCACACAGATGAGAGAAGATGAGAGCCTAAAAAAGAGCCCCAGCAACAGAGATAGAGGAGACAATCAGATTGTGGTGTGGTCCCAGCTTCAGATATACTTAACATGTATATAATTAGCCCTTTGAGTAATTGAATGATTTCTTTAGAAGATGAATAAGAGGGATTTCCAGAATGCTGGATTGCACAACTGGGAGGATGTGAGCACCATTCATTAAGATAAGCAATAAAGGAAGAGGAACAAATTGGAGAACAAGATACTTTCTATTGGAGATGTGTTGGCTTGAACAGACCAGCTTATCAGCAAGTGAGATATTTTACAAAGAAGTCAATCAGGCATTTGAAGTTACAGAACTGAAATTCAGGAAATAGATCAATGCTGGGCATAATAGGTATTGGGAGTCAGCATAGGTGGCTATTGAAATAATGAAGAGAGGCTTGGAAATATCAACATTTAGGTATAAAAGTAAAGGATCACAAACTCAAAATTGACAAGAAGAAGCTGTTGAAGTTTGGATTACAAATTAGTTACCTTTTGTCCTCCCTAGATTGTAAGTACTAGAGAAAAAATACAGAACCTATGTAGGGATCAATAGATCGGCATTATTTATGTTTCAATAACTCCTAAAACTTACTACTCCTTAAAAAAGTTGTGTTTACCTAAAACGCTACCCCTGAATGTCTCCTGTAAACTGTTTTTCATGCTACCATGCCATTGGGTTTCTGAGTGTATTTGTCAATGGTGGAAGATTGAAAGGGATAGGTTAGGGGCATTTTATGAAAACAGTCATATATCCCCAGTGGTTCCAGCTTCTAACTGAGTACTCCTTTCTCTCTGGGATGAGGCAGCCCTGTCTCTGATTTTAGGTCCCTCAAGAAAGGCTCAGCTTCTGGGTTCCGTTAATATACCCCTACTCTCTGTCCCCTTTAGCCATACAGATAGAAGCAGCTTCCCTTATTTTTTGACTTTTCCCCATGCCCTAGTTGGCTTCTCAGCTCTTCATCACCTGGGTAACCCATTAAACCCATATACATTCACCTGTACTCATTTTGAATTACCTAGAGAGTTCTCTGTTTTCTTCACTTAATGTGACATTGACTCACATATTTGAAAAGCATATATGGAGACTAAAACCAAAAAGGTAGAGGTCTCCTACTAGCTCTCTATCATAGACAGTAACCCCAAACAAAAGCAGAACATATTCACTATTTTTAACAAACTTGAACTGTCATACCTGGAAAAAAGAAAACAAGCAAACAAACAAACAAAAAAACCTCAGGAAAGGGAGGAGAGAAAACAGGTCTATTTCCCACCTGAAGACTAGAAGCACAAATTAAGGCAGTATGTATGGGTAGAAAAAGAGCCATGGACTTCCTTTCTGGGCTAATAAATTATCCTCTGGTAAACAAAATCCAGGGTCTCAGCTATCTCCCAAATGAGATAAGACATCCCCAAGGTGAGTGGATTAGTCCTGCAGGCCTTTCGTGTGAAGGACTGAGTCACAGAGGAAGGGGGTACTTGATGCTCACTCTCACCAGACTATTTTTGAAGGAACAGAGCAGCTAGCACTTTCCCTTTATTGAAAGCTATGGTCTGGAAAATTAATTCTTTCCTGAAAGTAACTAAGGAGACAGGAAAAACTGGTGTGGCTGAGTCCAAAGAAAAAGTGAACTTCAATAAGAGGGAGAGATCAATAAGATTAAATGTTCCAGAAACCTCAAGTTAAGATAGCAATTGAAAATTAGTTATTGGATTCACCAACTAGGAGGGCTTTGATGAGTTTTAATGAGCAGCTTCAGAGATATAATGGAGGCATTAACCAGACTCCAATGACTTGGGAATTGAATAGTGAGGAAGTGATTCCAGTGTGGCTGGACATTTCTTTCAAGTAGTTTAGCAGGGAAGGGTACACAAGGTTGAACAAAGGAATGGAAAGAAGGATAGAGAAGGATAGAGAGGACTTTTTTTTTATTATTAAAAATCCTTGTGTATGTTTATATGCTGATAGCAAAGAGCCCATAAAAAGAAAAAAGTTTTAAGATAGAGGGAAAAGAAGTTTCATTGATGAAGCAAGATCACTCAAGGGCTAAGAGAAAATAGAATGGAAAATATCGTAGACAGATAAATCATGAAAGGAACAAACTTTACTCTTGTCTTGAGACACAGTAGTGAGAGGTAGAGATAAGTATAGATGCACATACATTTGTTGAATTTAAACATCTTTAATCGTTTTTTAAAATTAATTCAAGACATATTACTTCTCATCAAAGATCTTGAAGAGTATTCAAAATCAAAATTTAAAAAATAATAACATTAGTAATGTTTTCTCATTGATTTGGTAGAATTCTAGCCAAAGGAAATATATTCCCAATTTCATCCGATGGATGAAGCCATATCCCCTTACTGTGTCTCCCACCTTGCACATCTCCATCATTTTCTACCGTTGACGGTAATCCTGAACCAAGGTAGAACAGAGAAATTTGTTTCATTGGCGTATATATTTAACCAGCAGTTTCCATGATGTGCATATTAAGGAGTTACATTAGGGGCGCCTGGGTGGCTCAGTCATTGAGCGTCTGCCTTCGGCTCAGGGCGCGATCCCAGCGTTATGGGATCAAGCCCCACATCGGGCTCCTCTGCTGGGAGCCTGCTTCTTCCTCTCCCACTCCCCCTGCTTGTGTTCCCTCTCTCGCTGGCTGTCTCTCTCCCTCTGTTAAATAAATAAAAATCTTTAAAAAAAAAAAAGAGTTACATGAAAAAAAATGGTTTCACAAGACAATATTAAATGGTTTACTGCATATTTTATTACTTTATTACTGACTGTCTCAGGAGAATTACACAAAATGCAATTTTTGTTCTCCACCACCTCTGGACTGTGGAACATTCTTATTGTGGAGATTGCAAAGGACAAATGTTGCCTCTTTAGTGAAGTCATGCAAAGTGTCACACTTCTCCCTTCTGGGGCCTTTTTATGTGAAAACATTCCCAGTGATGTATACCATTGGGCCCCAAACTCATTTCTAGGGATGCCATAAAAGTGCTCATATTGTAATGACTTTGGCACACTGTTGTCAGCTACCAGACTGGAAATGGTGCCTTGAGCACAAGAAGTGTTTCACACCCATTATTCCCTCACTCTTCCCTAGTCTCTACTTTCAGGATCTCTAGAAAGCTGTTTATTAAGTGGAAAACATCCCAAGAAGGATGACTCTCTTGAAAATAGCAAATTCTATAGCTGGCCTCATGACAGTGTATTTTCCATGCTAACTTTTTAAGTTAAAAATCTTAGTGAAGATACCCTCATAATTTTATGATGAGCTTGGCCGATTGCCCACATAGCTTCAAAATATCAAAGTTGAAAAACTCCTTATTACAACATTTCTCAAAACGTGGTCTAAGAACGCATTTGAGTAGGAATTACCCAAGCTGCTGATTTTGAAATCAGCCCTGCTCAGGTCCTAACAACAGTGTTCTCTGGAGATAGAGCACTAAAATCTGTTGTTTCAGCAAACTCCCCAGAATTACTGTTTGTAAACTAAAGCCTAATAAATACTGTTTCTTAAATTCTCTACTCTGATGCCCATCAATTTTTTCTTCAAAATTTTTTGAGAAATAACATATGCATGAATTTCAATAGATGAGTACATCAGCATAACCAGGATTTCTGTCTGGACACAGAACCAGACCAGAACCCCAGAAGTCACCTGTGCCCCTCCCTTTCTAGCCTACTCCTATGGAAGACACCCAGCATCCTGACTTGTAACATCATCAGTCTGTTTTGCCTATTTTTGAACTTTACATAAATGAAATCAAATAATGTGTACTTAGGAGGGACTGACTTCTTTCACTCAACATTATTTGGTGAGATCCACTCATGCTGTTGCGGTTAGTTGTAGTTTGTCACCAGTCTTTCTGTGAAGCATTCCATGGCATGGGCAAACTGAATTAGCTATCCTTTCGATTGTACATAAACACGTAGGTGGGTTTGAGCTATTACAAATAATGCCGCTATGAAAACTTTTGTACGTGTCTTTTGGCCCACATATGTACACATACCTAGGGATAAAATAAATTGCCAAATCATAAAGCATGCTTCTTTTCTTCAGCTTATTTGTTTGTTTGTTGGATTTCTTTCAAAATGATTACACCAAGTTAAATTCCAACCACCAGGGTGTGAGTCTCCAATTGCTCCTCATCCTCCACTCCCCTCATTTGGTTCCATCTGTCTTTTTCCATTTTACCCATTGTGGTTGGGGTCTACCAGTATTACATTGCAATTTTAATTGTATTTTCCTAATGACTAGTTAAACACTGTTTCTTATGTTTATTGTCTATTTTAATATCCTCTTCTATGAGCTGCTTGATCAATTAAGACTTTCACCCATGTTTAAAAACTGGGTCATCTGCCTTTTGCTTACTATAGCAATCCTTTCTACATTTGGATTCACGTCCATTGTTAGGTATACGTGTTGTAAATATAGTCTCCGACTGTGTGGATTGCCTTTTCACTCTCTAAGAGATTATTTTTTAATGGAAATTCCTAATTCTTAATTTTAATGTAGTCCAGTTAATCAGTTATTATTTTTATGTCTTTTTAAAAATTATTAGAATTATTTGTTTACCACAAGTTCATGGAGATAGACTCCTACATTTTTTTCCAAAACTTTGATTGTTTTATCATTTACGTTGAGGTGGGCTATCTGACAGGACTTTATTTTATTTTATATGGTGTGCAACAGGTATCTCCTTTCATATATATATGTATACATTTATATATATGTATATATATATGAAATATATGCATAATGAAAAATATATAAACAATATATGTAATGGAAATATATAAGAAATACATTAATCAGTATTTCTTACATATTTATTAAAATTATTAAGCAATTTAATGTGCATAGTTTGTTAAAAATAATATACTTTATTAAAAATTAATAAATATATATATGGCATATGTAAATATATATATCAAGTGAAGCCTAAAGAGAAGGCTGAACTTGTTGAAGATTCCCCCTCTAGTACAGAGGAGGCTGGATGTAGTGTTAATCTACTTTGCTACCTTCTTTCTTTCACTGGCAATAATGTTAGTTCTTAGCATTGATTCCTCCAGTCAAAACAGCCTCACCAAGTCAGTTAAGGTCTTGTTTCCTGACCTCCATTCTGATCTAAACCACTTCTAATTCCCCTATTCTTTAAACTTCTTATTGTATTCGGGGCAAAACAGAGATGTCAAAAGAAGTTCAGTCTCCTAACCCAGGGTCACATGTATAATACATGTAGTATCACTTTTATGACATGATTTTAAGTCATGGGTCCAAAATACCCTGGTTCCTCGCTAGTCTTTGTCATTATTTGATTATCTAGAAAGAATATATTTACCTCTGTTTTCTCATCTGTGAAAAGAAAGAGTAGGATGAGATTAGCTCTATATTTCCTTTTATTTCCATTAAAAAAACTTTTTAAAAAATATGATCCCATTACTTTATTTTATTTTCAAAATACCCAATCTCTTGATAATTATGGCAATGTAGGACACATTTTCTCCTTATTCATTCAGTGCAAAATAAGAATGTCTGGATATTATTAAAACTTAAGGACATTCTGTGAAAGCAACTCAAAGTATTTAAATTCTTGCAATCCATAAAAAGTATCTTATCTCCGTATTGCAGTTTGCCAAAGGATTTCCATTTTAAAACCCAACTCCAGTCTGACACCTTCATTAACCACGCAGATGTGTTGTTTGATGTGTTATTCCCTTCTAAAAAATCCCAGTTTCCAACCAGACAGGAAAGACAGATTGAGAGTGAGGCCAAAGAATGAGTTTTATTAATGATTGCTGCCTGGTTTTGTATACATATCTCAGCTCATATCCTGAGAAATTCTTTTTCACTCAATCTATTTCTATTACAGTCCTGTATTGTGTTACCACCTCATTATCTGTCTGAGAGACTGATTCAAAGTGAGGTTTAACATGCTGAGCATTTGGACAGCAAAGAGCAAGAATTTTTCTTTTCTTTTCTTTCTTTCTTTCTTTTTTTTTTTTTCCTAGCAGGAAATTCCTGGGAGGTCTCTGGCCACTTTCTTTTTATCGCTGACAACTTGGTTTTGATATTTGAGAATGTAGAGATCAATACCGACTTAGCTGTCAAAATGACTTGATATAAGAGACTCTCTAATATTGTGCCAGGAATAATACCTCATATCTCCAAGACCCATGCTATAAACTTTGCAACAATTTCCAAGTGTCCCCAGAGGGGGATCCCCTGGAATAACTTCAAGAGATTTAAGGAAAGCATCCTGACCCAGTTCTAAACCAGAACAACTCATAGCCTTCAGATCCAAGTGTAGACTCCATTGAAGAGAGTATTAGGAGTCTATGAAACTTTTCCACTATTTTAAATGGCCTAAAAATACCCGGGCAATTGGGCTGCCCAAGATAATTAAAATTTAACCCTTTAATCTTTGGAAAATTTTAACAAGTCATTTTAATTACAAGTCATTTTAATTACACTTAATCTCTCACCCAGATCAGAAGCTGCAATTGGAAGATAACTACTAGGAATAATAAATAAGGAATGAAACAATTGTCAGTGTACAAATAGGATTTGTTTAAAAGTTAGTCCTCATTGTTCTGTCCTGATCGCAGTGGTGATTACTATGGTGGTTACTAATGGTTGTATCTAGGCATTTGTCAAACCAAAAAGAATAACTGCTGTTGGACATAAATATAAAAATATAATTTTAAGTTAACCCTTTTAAAACAAAGTAGGGGTGAAAAATCATTTTCTCAGATGGAGTACAGAGGGCTTTGTCCTAAATAAAGCAAAATTGTGGGGAGAGAATATCTTGATTGGGACTCAAGAAGCCAAGAATTTTGATGGAAAGAGGTACACAGATGTGTTAGGACCATGGTACTGGGGAGATAGCACTGACCATCATTGGTCCTTGGAGAATCCAAATGAGATAGATAGGAAGTCAGGAAGCAGAGATGGAAACCTGAAGAGTCATCAGGTGATTCTTCAGGTACTTGAGGTAGAGGTGGCATGAGACTACAGGGGCACTAAGAAAGAGCATAGCCAGGTAGAAGCAAAGCTTAGAGCTAAGGTCATAAAAGGAAACCAAGACAGGTTTTGTTTTACTGTATTACTTTAATGAAGCCTTCAAGTCAAGGAGTTTTAGCTTCGAGCTCTGCACAAGGGGCAGTATGAACTTGCTTCTTCTTTCTGGAGTTCAGTTTTCTCATTGCCAAAATGGTAAGGCAGGGATGGATCATCCTGATCCCTTCTAACTGAAAACGTCATGTGGACTCAGGGTTTAAGTTGGGATCTCTATAACTTTTGTCTCACATACATGACATACAAATATTATAATACAGGCATATAAAAGTCTCGTGTGTGATAGAAATAATAGCTCTCCACTTGGTTTTTACTCTTGAGCTCCTTAATCTCTTTTTATAAAGCAAGAAGAGATGTAGAAAAGCCAAGCATGTTTCACATAGGTCAGCTGTGATTAGTTCTCACCCTTTCCCCCTTTGCATTCTTCTTGGTTAATCTTGGAAGTAGGAGGGAAAGAGTATGGATACAGATGGGCCCAGGTTATGCATTTATGAAGATTAGGCAGTGGCATGGTCAGCTGCCCAGGTTTATATGGAAACCATCTAACTGGGAAGGGAGGAAGCAGTTGGTTGAACAGTTGCTTCTGCTAGTCTCTGTCTCAAGAAAATTCATGCTGGCTAGTTCATTCAATCCCCTCAGATGTTCCTTGGGGTAGGAAGCATTAGAGCTATGGTTCAAATGAGGAACTGGAGGCTCAGAGTCTTGAAGTTATTCTTTCAAAATCTTTCTGTGTCCAATGAAACTGGCGCTGGTTCAGAACACAGCAATAAGGATGTGGAACTCTCCTAGAAAAGCCCATAGGCACGAGATGAGGTTAATGGGTTTGAAATAAGGATCAGATCCTCAGATGGTCCTCAGATGTACATGTTCTTAAGAATCGTGGGGAACCTTGTGAACTAGGTAGATCCCAAGCACCCCCACACAAGATATTGGGGGTAATAAGAATGGAAAGAAGCCCAGGGTTCTGCATAATTCTGATGCAAGATTTATGATTTTGGGTGAGGATGAAGAGGCCATTTAGTTCGGTCAGAGGTAGCAACTGTGACTCATTGAAGAAAATGATAAGATAATCATTTGGAGTCATAGGAGGTGACATCAAGAGAAAACTTTGAATAAAAAATCTGTACTGCTACTCATCTACTAAAGTGGAAACTCCAGAACACTGAAAACACCAAATAGAAGAATGTGGAGCAAAAGGAGATCTCATTTATTGTTGGTACTAAATGCAAAATGGTATAGCCACTTTGGAAGACATTTTGGCAGTTTCTCATAAAACTAAACATAGGCTTAGCACACAATCAGATCTTTACAATCTCAGATATTTACTTAAATGAGTTGAAAACTTTAATCTATACAAAAGCCTGTGCATGAATATTTATAACAACTTCATTCACAATTACCAAAAAGTGGAAGCAACCAAGATGTCCTTCAACAGGTGAATGGATAAACAAACTGTGGTTAAGCCATTCAGTGAAATATTGCCAAGAAGAAGAAGAAATGAGGTCTCAACCCCCAAAAAGACATGGAGGAATCTTAAATGTTTGATGCTAAGTGAAAGAAGCTAATCCGAAAAGGCTACAAAATGCATGATTCCAATTATCTGGAGAGACTAAAAATCAGTGGTTATCAGGGGCTGTAGGGGAAAGAGAGAAGGATGAATACATGGAGCATCAGGGATTTTTAGGGCAGCGAAACTACTCTCTGATACTGTAAAGGCAGATACATGACATTATATATTTGTCAAAAACCATAAAATATACAACAAAAGAGTGAACCCCGATATAAACTACGGACTTTAGTTAATACTATTGTATAAGCATTGGTTCTTCAGTTGTAGCAAATGAACCACACTGCTGCAAGATGTTAACTGGGGAAACCATGCTGGAGTAGGAGGGCCTGAGGTTATACATGGGAATTCTGTGTACTTTCCTCAGAATTTTTCTGTAGACCTAAAGCTGTTCTAAAAAATAAAGTCTACTAATTAAAAAAAAAATAAAAAGTAAGCATTCATTAAGATTATGAAATAATAAATCTCAGGTTTCCTTTGAGCATTACCCTGGACTCAACCCACCCTTCTCTTATGGGGGACCCAGCCCAGGAGTGCTGTTTGAATGCAGTGGAAATGCATCTCAAAAATTTCAAGTTGGTAAAGCTCTGAGTTCTTCAGGTATCATGATGTAAACCTCCATGGATTAAGTTACTTCACCAAGGACACTGAGCTTTCTTAGGGGTTAGCAGACATCGGCTAAATGTCTCTCCAATACCCTTCTTCATGGCCTGGGGTTCTGATAGAGCTATCTTCCATGGAACCTTTGATGAAATTGATTGCATATCTGGACCCTCCTTGCAGGCCTGGTCCATCATCGTGCTTCATCCCTTTCTTTGTGCACGGAGATTGTCCAGGGGGGTAGACGCTGACCTAAGCAGGAGTCATTTATAAGGTTCTCTTCCATTAGATTGAATACAGAAAACTGAGAGGAGAAGAGGGAGAGGCTAAAAAGGAGATGGGGTTGAGGGACATAAGCTTGGGGGAAAGGAATGGGAAATGGGGAAAGAGAGAGGAAAAGGGAAA